>NC_081368.1:67092961-67410803 GCF_030684315.1 Stegostoma tigrinum
ACCATCAGTCATGGCAGAATTTTATTACAGAGAAATGATTGGTGATGACTTAACCTGAGGGCTGCCATGCCTCAGGCGAGGGTAGAGACCTTAATGATAACCTCAGATGGTAATGGGAATTGAACTCATGCTGTGGGCATCAAACTACCGCAGAAAAACAGCCACCCAACTGACTGAGCCAAACCTGCCACCAGCATGCTTTACCCTACAATGTTGCAACAGTTAATACCAGATGCCAGTCTGGTGAAGCTACAAAACAGAGTGCCATGCACACCAAACAGTATAAGCAGCAAGTGATGGACAGAACTAAATGATCCCAAAACTACCAGATCAGACCAAGGCTGTGTAGTCCTGCCACATCTATACCCCCATCCTCAATAATGGAAGAGCCAGATACATCAGTGCAAGAGATAAGGCTGAAGCATTCGCAGCAATCTTCAACGAATGAATAATGAATTGATGAATTAGCTGTCGTGTCGCATGCACTCAAATGAGTACATTGAACAGTTTATAAATCGCCACTTGCAGCGCCGTCTTAGGTACAAAGGTATCAATGCACAGCTTCTTCAGTTGCCGACAAGTTACACTGTAGCTAATGTCTCCAACACGCAGCACCATCTCAGGTACGGAGTGCCTAGTTACAATCCTTGGTTGCAAAATAGGGAAATGACAGAAAAGAAGTTGCAATACAGCCATACACAGCAGAAACATAGGTTAGAAAAAAAAAAGCAAAGTTAAAAAGATAAACATCCCAGTCTCTTTCTACACCGTCTGACCACTGGATGCTGCCATGCTCCACCCTGGGCCACTGCTCCTGCTTTGCACTTGGCCACTGGTGCCCCTACTCTGGGCTGCTGACCCCACTTTGGAGGCCAGGGGCCCCGTTTCCGAGGCTGAGAGTCCGAGAAGACAGAAGAGGAGAATAAAACCACAGATGGGAGGAAAAGTCAGAAGTGCCGAGTGGTTGATCCATCTTGGCCTCCTCCAGTGACCCCCAGCATGACAGATACCAGTCCTTAGCTAATTCAATTCACCCCACGTCATATAAAGAAATCTTCGGAGGCTCTGGATACTGCAAAGGCTGTGGTCCCTGGCAACATTCCAGCAACAGAAACGAAGACATGTGCTCTAAAACTCGCCACCCCCCGGCCAAACTGTTCCAGTAAAGTTACAACACTGGCACCTACCTGACGATGTAGAAATTGTGCATGTATGTCCTGTACACTAAAAGCAAGACAAATCCAACCTGGCAAATTACCGCCCCATCAGTTTACTCTTGATCATCAGTAAAGTGATGGAAGGTGTCATCAACAGTGCTATCAGGCAGCATCTGCTCACTGACACTGAGTTGGGTTCTGTCAGAACCCTTCAGTTCCTGACTTCATTATAGGCTTGGTTCAAACATGGACCAATTCCAGAGGTGAGGTGAGAGTAATAGCCCTTGACAAGAAGGTTGAGTTTGACTGAGTGTAGTATGAAGGAACCCTAGCAAAACCATAATAATTGGGAATCAGGAGGCAAACTCTCCACTAGTTGGAGTCATACCTGGCACATAGGAAGTTGGTTGTGGTTGTTGAAGGTCAGTCATCTCAGATCCAGGACAGCTCTGCAGGCATTCCTCAGGGTAGTGACTCTTTTTGTCCCAAATTTCCAAAAGAACGCAATAGCTTATAAAACAGTAATTACTGCTGCAAAAATTTGGAGAAATCAGCTCCAACACTTACAATCCTCAAAAAAGAAGCAGCTCTTACAGCCACAACTTTTTCCTGTCCTTCATCTTAGATTACCCAGAATCCTTTTGGTGTAGTGGTAAGGAAAAGCCAGGGAACTATAGACCAGTGAGCCTGACATCGGTGTTGGGCAAGTTTCTGCGATTCTGAGAATTGGCATTTACACGTATTTGGAAAGGCAAGGACTGATTAAGAATAGCCAACATGGTTTTGTTCGTGCGAACTCATGTCTCACTAACTTAGTTGAGTTTTTTGGAAGAAGGAACAAAGAGGAATGATGAAGGCAGAGCAGAGGAATTGCAATGGACTTTAGTAAGGTGTTCAACATGGTACCACATGGTAGGCTGGTTATCAAAGTTACAGCACATGGAATGTAGGGAGAACTGGCCATTTGGATACAAAATCAGCTGAAGATAGAAGACAGAGGGTATGGATGAAGATTACTTTTTGGACTGGAGGTCTGAGACCTGCAATGTGCCACAACAATCAATGCTTGGTCCATTGCTTTTTGTCATTTATATAAATGATTTGGATGTGGGCATAGGAGATATGGTTAACAAGTTTGTAGATGACACCAAAATTGCTGGCGTGGGGGACAACAAAGAAGGTTACGTCAGAGCACAATGGGACTTAGATCAGAGTTTAATCTGGTGGACTTTAATTTCAGTAAATATGAGGTGCTGCATTTTGGAAAGGCAAATCAAGGCAGGATTTAAACATTTAATGGTAAGGAAAACTGAAAGAACTTTGGATGCTGCAAATCAGGAACAAAAACAGAAGTTGCTGGAAGCTTAGCAGGTCTGGCAGCACCTGTAAAGAAAAGGTTGAAGTTAACATTTTGGGTCCAATCTCCCTTCCTCAGAACCGCGAGATCTACTGAGCTTTCAGCAACTTCTGTTTTTGCACTTAATGGTAAGGTATGGGAGAATGTTGCTGATAAAGAGATCTTGGATGCAAGTTTCTTGTTCCTTGAAAATAGAGTTGCAGGTAGACAAGAAAGTGAAGGAGCAGTTTGGTATGCATGCCTTTATTGGTCAGTGCATTGAGTATAGGAGTTGGGAGGTCATGTTGTGGCTATGTAAGACACTGGTTCGGCCACTTTTGGAATATTGTGTGCAGTTCTGGTCTCCCTGGTTTGGAAGCATGTTGTGAAGCTTGAAAGGATTCAGAAAAGATTTACAAGGATGTTGCTGGGGTTGGAAGGTTTGAGCTACATGGAGAGGCTGAACAGGCTGGAGCTATTTTCCCTGGAGTATCGGAGGCTGAGGGGTGACCTTCTAGAGGCTTATAAAATCATGAGGGGCATACATAAGGTGAATATCCAAGGTCTTTTCCCCAGGTAAGGGAACTCCAAAACAAGACAGCGTAGGATTAAGGTGAGAGTGGAAAGATTTAAAAAAGACCTAAGGAGCAATTTTTGCATGCAGTGGGTGATGCATACATGGAATGAGCTGTGAGAGGAAGTGGTGGAGGCTGGTACAATTACAACATTTAAAAGGCATCTGCATGTGTGTATAAATTGGAATATGGGCCAGATGCTGGCAAATGGGACTAGATTAATTTAGGATGTCTGGTCAGCATGGATGCATTGGACTTAAGGGTCTATTTTCATGCTGTACAGCTCTATGACTCTCATGTTCTAGACAATGACCTTCCCTCCATCATAAGGTCAGAAGTAGGGCTGTTGGCTGATGATTGCACAATGTTCAGCACCATTCACGACACCTCAGGTGCAGAAGCAGTCTATGTTCAAATGCAACAAGTTCTGGACAATATCCAGGCTTTGAATGATAAGTGGCAAATAACATTCATACCACACAAATGCTCGGCTATGATAATCTCCAACAAAAGACAATCAGCCACTGTCCCTTGACATTCAACAATGTTACTACTACTGAATTCCCCACTATCAACATCTTGGAATTACCGCTGACCAGAAACTCAACTGGACTTGACAAGTACAGTGGCAACAAGATCAGGTCAGATGCCAGGAATACTGTGGTCAGTGAATCATCTCCTGACTCTCCCATGCCTGTCCATTACCTGCAAGGTACAACTCAGAAGTGTGATCGAATACTCCCCACTTGCCTGGATGAGTGCAGCCCCAATAACACACAAGAAGCTTGACACCATCCAGGACAAAGCAGCCACTCCTTTCACCACCCATGCTCAGTTGCAGCAATGTGTACTATCTACAAGATGCACTGCAGAAATTTGCCCAAGACTTCATAGACAGCAGCTTCTAAACTCATGACCACTACCATCTAGAAGGACAAAGGCAGCAGATACATGGGAACACCACCACCTGCACATTGTGAGCCTACCTAAGCATATGGACTGCGGTGACTCAAGAAGTCAGTGCACCACCACCTTCTCAAGGGAAACTAGTATAGAATAGAACTGCTTTTATTGTCACACTCAATGAGTATAGTGAAAAGTTTATACATTGCCAATTAGAGTGTTGGCAGAGATGCAAAAGTACCTAAGCGCGGCTTCATTAATTGCAAGATCTTAGACAATAGAAAAAATAAAATATACAGCAAAGAACAAGGAAGAAATAAAATTACAGCTCAGGAACAGGCCCATCAGCCCTCTAAGCCTGCACCGACATGCTGCCTATCACAACTAAAACCCTCTACCCTTGCAGGGACTGTACCCCTCTATTCCCATCCTATTCATGTATTTGTCACAGGCCCTTAAGAAGTCATATTGTATCTGCTCCCACTACCTCCCCCGGCAACGAGTTCCAGGCACCCACGGCCGTTTGTGGAAAAAACTTGCCGCATACATCACCTTTAAACCTTGCCCCTTGCACCTTAAACCTATGACCCCTAGTAACTGACTCTTCCACCCTGGTAAAAAGCTTATGACTGTCCACTCTGTCCATGCCCTTCAGAATCTTATAGACCTCTGATAGATGACCCTTCAACCTCCATCTTTCCAGTGAGCACAACCCAAGTTTCTCTAACCTCTCCTCACAGCTAATGCCCTCCATACCAGGCAACATCCTGGTAAATTTTTTCTGTACCGTCTCCAAAGCAACTACATCCTTTTGGGAGAGTGACGACCAGAGTTGAACACAATATTCCAAATGCAGCCTAAGATTCTAAAAAGCTGCAAAATTACCTGCCAATTTTCAAACTCAGTGCCTCAGCCAATGATGACAAATATGCCGTATGCCTTGTTTGTTTGCCTTGTTGACTACCTTCTTCACCTGCGTTGCCACTTTCAGTGACTTGTGTGTACATCCAGATCCCTCTGCCTATCAGTACTCCTATGGGTTCTGCCATTTACTATATGTTACGCTTTCCGAAAAACATTACCTCACATTTTTCCAGATTAAACTCCATAAACATTGCAGAAATAAAAGTTCAGCACTACAGACCATGCTGACACTTAGTTTCCACCTGCACCAGGTCCTGGCTCCAGATTGCACTGGTGACATGCCACACTGGGAGGCCGCTACAAGAGGAGGCTGCTGGAATGGACTTTAAAATGCTGGCCCAGCCAATGACACCCACATCCCAAGAGTGATTTTAAAAATATTACAAGTTATTTCTGACACCCTGAATTAACCTACAGTATGCGTAGATAATAGACTATGATTCCACAAGGCATGCCAAATAGGAAATATGATCAAGACAGATCCCACAGATATCACATTAATCTCTCCTATACATAAATGACATGTGGGTCATCAAATCTGCTAAGTGTCAACAGAGATCAAATTTCTTCTCTCCTGATGATCTAATCTAGAATCTCCCTCTCAAAAGTTTCACTGCCATGGACTATCTCAGTAACTGCTGTAATTCTGGTCAACCATCATTTTTTACTGAGGCTAAGCTATCCTGCTGTCTGAAACTATATCCCAGTGTTCATTTATAAGAACAACTCTTCACTGACTACAACAGACCCTGTTGTGCTGCTGGGACTGTCAGTTCAACCTTGTTTTATTGCATCAAGCAAATACTACTTGTAGTATTTTCTAACACTTTCAGCTGCACTGAAGTATTTGTGAGTGAAGTCTTCTTAGAAACATAGAATATAGTAGCAGGAGTAGGCCATTTGGCCCTTCAAGCTTGCTGAATCATTCAGTGTGATTATGGCTGATCATCCAACTCATACTGTCTGTTTCCAGTTTCTCCCAATATCCTTTGATTTATCCTCCAAGTCCCTCACTGTTTCCGTCAACACAATTATTGACCTTTCTATGTTCTCAGCTCTCCAGAAGTTTCCCTGAGCAGCTGTGTAATCTTAGAATTTGATTCCTGAGTTTTAACAGCACCAAACAACAAAACAATTCATGCTTCTTCATTGAGTGCTGTACCCGGAAGATGTCTTCCCAATTGTCTAGCTAACTGCATGATTCCTAACAAGAAATCTGCTTCTCTCTCTCTCTCTCATGTCCTCCTCCACATCTGCAACATTTGCACACTTCTTCAACAACGCTTGAACTGTTCTGAATGGTGAATTGAAGACTTGTATAATGTCCTTGCCCTATTGCTAAACAACATTGAATGTTTCCAATGAGGCTTTCCTTAGGGGTTGTGGGACCTAGTGCAAATTACACTGTGTGGGCCCTTCTCCCATTCTCCAGGGAAGAATTGCACTGTCCCTTCTGTCTTAAGTCCCCCCACTCCTCCCAGCTTCGATCTCTGGTTCCAGCTGCTTCCGATTCATCTCTGGTTGCAGCCATGGCTCCAGTTCCCAGTGGACCAGCTCACGGCTGCTATCCAAATTCTCACAGTTCGCCCATTAAAAGTCTCACTCTGAGACATGCAACCTATCAGGGCTAATAATGCAAAAGACGCAGCCTCTGAGTGAATGATCAAATCCTCACAGATGCTGACAGTTCTGCTTATTTGGGGCTTCTTTTCCCAAACGGATGACGCCATGACTGATTTCTGTGGGAGTAATTTCAGCACTTTACATCCCTGTGTATTAAGCATTGGAACTTATGGTTCCAATGCTGCCAAAATGTAGGCCATTTGCCTTGGTGCTTCCTGCATAGAAATAGTTTGTGTTGCAATACAGTGATTCTTTCGAACATCTGTTCCTCGAAAGTTATCAGATCACAGATGGCTGGTTTACTCTGGATACACAAAAGTTCTTTGTGAGATTCCTGCTGTTGTGAAAGGTACTATGTAAATGTCGATCACATAGAAGTATTCTTTTTGTCACATTTTCAAGTTTTAATTCTTTGGTTCATAAAATATTACTTGAATATTTGCGCAAGCCTTGTTGAATAAAATGGACAACATAGCTCCATTTTTGGGATAAAATTGAAAAAAGTGATATGTATAACAATTATGTAATTGAATTGATTGAATTGTTGAGGGTTACATAATTGTGTTTAGACTACTTTCCACTTGAAATAACACTTGTTTTCAGTAATAAATGACTGGTGCCTACAGTTTATATTTAGTTATATTTTTGAGACCATGGTATTTAATGACTTGAAATGTTAGGAAATATGATATCTTGACAATTATAAGCCTTGAGTGTAGACCACTAAATTTATGATTGGTACATTACACACACTGTATCAAAATGAAAAATCTAATGCACATTTTTCTCACTGAGATAAATAAGCAGTTTAGCGAGACTGCCTGACTGAAACGCAAATCAGCAAAGATTCCGCAGAAATGGCCGCTTGAAAGGCTGTAACAGCACACGTTTTATGCTTTTACCTTAAAGAGGTCCCAGTCATCATTGTATATCATTTCTGAGACACTTGGATATATAGCGATGTAAATGGCATTTACAATGCAACAAGCCGTAAACAACGTTGTAATTTTGAGGGAAAACAAGCACTTACATTTGATCAGGAAAGGAGATGTTGCAAGTTATAAATAATTCCAAGAGATTTCACTGCCCTGAGCCTATCTTGAATTTGTATCCTGATACGGCATCTTGCATTATCTTCCTAACTTGTCCTGAAAGAAGGGTCTCCACATAATATTGAAAGACGCAGAATATTGCATAGGATAGTTAGGATGTGAAAGTGTCAATGCCAAAGACCTCATGAAGCATTGCTGAGTATGACAATGTTGAGCAGGAAAGTAGTTTAGCTCTCAGAGATGTAGTATTGAAGTCTCCCAATAGTCTCAGTGATTATGCCTATTATACTAACAAAACTTTTTTATAGTTGCAATAAATTACATTGTGTTTTAAACAAAAGCCTCTTCCTTTTTGACAAGCAGGTAGGTTTTTTTTATCTAACACACTCAATTAAACAGGCCCTGTAAACTAATCTTTTAAAGAGGATAGTGGCAACAACTTTGATCATGTGCAGCAGATCACACATCACAGTAATTTAACTGCCTATACAACATGGTGAGCAGTGGAGCAACTGTGATTACCTATATGGTGGAGAATAAAATCTTCATAAGATGCTAAAAATTTTAAGGTTTTTTTATTATGTTAAATTGTTAGGGAGGGCTTAAATTGGTATTTTGCCCTATTGTACATACTCAGTGAACCCAAAGCAAGTTGTATGCGGATCCTAATCAAAACATGTGCAGCACATCTTAAGAAGTTTGAGTGGTACTTGTATTTCACGGGGTCTTATAGTACCGGTTATTCATCTGAACAATGGCCACATCACATCCAAATAACTAGGTGTGTATATTTTTCCAGAAACTTAAATGGGCATTTAATAGTACAAAATTTGTATACTGTTGAATTTCGATTAGAGATAATGGGAACGGCAGATGCTGGAGAATCCAAGATAACAAAGTGTGGGGCTGGATAAACACAGCATGCCAAGCAGCATCTTAGGAGCACTAAAGCTGACGTTTCGTGCCTAGATCCTTCATCAGGAAAAGGTTCAAGACCCAAAACGTCAGCTTTTGTGCTCCTAAGATGCTGCTTGGCCTGCTGTGTTCATCCAGCCCCACACTTTGTTATACTGTTGAAATTCACCTTGTTTCCGCAACACTCAAAAGTGTTATTCATGCACCTTGTGAGCCAACTTTCCAGCAGATTTTAACATAAGGGCTGATATTCAAAATGTTTTTGACTTTACAATGTCATTTTTATTGCTCGTATAATCTTTTGAAATTGAGATTATTTTTCACTGCTGTGACTATGCATCTATAAGGATGCTTCAGAATTTAACTGCATTCATTTGGTCATTATTACAACCTTATACTGTGTCACCTACCTTCCAAAATTCATATTGCAGTGATTTTTTTTGTTTTAAAGCAATTTAACTGTTAACCTTTTTGAAATTTTGGAGAGGATAAAGACAATAATAAATATGTTATACATCAGTCATGATCCAAAGTGTTACCATCACTTATAAAAAGCACAATTTCTATTTTGTCAATACATATACAACTTGATGAAATTATTAACCTATCCAATGGAACTAATTGTTTGTATGGATGTCATACACTTGCACTATCATATTTGTGTTACGTGAATGTTATGCAATTGTCTTAAGGCATTCCTTTAGTGTGACTGTTATCTATTACATTTTTTTCAATACAGAATGTTCTCATAGACATTTACAGCACAGAAGGCGGCTGTTCAAGCTATTGCATTCGGACTGGTGAACAAAGATTTGACTACACTAATCCCATTCTCCAGCTTTTGGCCCATAGTCCTGGAGGTTATGGCAATGCATGTGAATATCTAAGTACTGCTTAAGTGTTAATGCAGTGTAGAGCTGGAGGAATGCAATAGGTCAGCATCAGAGGAGCAGGAGAGTCGATGTTTTGGATCATTGGGACTGGGGACAGTCAAGTGAGCTGGGAAATAAATAGAGGGAGGTGGGCTGGAGCTGGGGGAAAGTTGGTGGGATGGTGATCGGTGGATGCAGGGAGGTCATAGTGGAGATTGGTCAGTGAATAGGTGGGAGAGAAGATGGACAGGTTGTGTCAGGTGATAAAGGCGGGGATGAGAGGGAGGGTTGGACATGGGATGAGGCCAAGGGGTGGGGAAATTTTGAAACTCGTGAATTCTATGTTCAGGCCATTGGGCTGTAGACTTCTGAAGCAGAATATGAGGTGCTATTCCTCCAGTTTGCGCATGGTGTCATTGTGGCACTGGAGGAAGTCCAAGATGGACATGTCACCAAGGAAGTGGGAGGGCGAGTTAAAATAGTTGGCAACTGGAAGGTGCTGTTGATTATAGTGTACAGAGCACAAACGCTCTGCGAGTCAGTCACCGAGTCTACGTTTGGTCTGACCGATGTCGAGGAGATCACATTGGGAGCAATGGGCACAGTAGACCAGGTTGTACAGATGAATCCGTGTTGGATTTGAAAAGCTTGTTTTTGGCCTTGGATGGAGACGAGGGGGGAGGTATAGGAGCAGGTGTAATACCCCTTGTGATTGCAGGGAAAGAGGCGGGGGTGGTGGGGTTGGTGGGGAGTGTGGAGTGGACGAGGGAGTTGCAGAGTGAGTGGCCCTGATGAAAGGCAGGTAGGGGTAGAGAAGGAAATATCTCTTTGGTGATGGGGTCAGACTGTGGGTGGTGGAAGTGGCAGAGGACGATGCGCTGGATGCGGAGGTTGGTAGGGTGGTATGTGGTTTATTCACATGCATTAGGACATAGCAAGAACTGCAGATGCTGGATTTAGGGTTAATACAGTGGTGGAGCTGGAGGAGCACTGGAGATCAGGCAGCATCAGACGAGCAGGAAAGTCAACGTTTTGGGTCAGGACCCTTCATCAGGACTGGAGAGGGGGAAGGGAGCTGGGAAATAAATAGAGTGAGGAGGGATATTGGTCAATCCTTTCCTCCCATTTTTAATAGTTTGACAGCATTATTAGTTAGCCAGCTTTTTGGTTTTGACCAGTAGCCAGAGAGGATTTCAAATTACTTCCAGGGCCCCATAATCCGTCCCTAGCGGCCTTCAATAGCCTGAGATACATCCTGCCTTGGCCTGTGGGTTTGTCCACTTTTGAGGTTAACCTTCTAGTACCTCCACACTCTGTGTGTTAATTCCTTCCAATATTTCACATGCCCTGACCCTGATGTCTCTACTTGGCTCATCCTTTTCCATTGTGAAGACTAACACAAAATATTAATCCAGATTGTCTCCACATCCTACAGGTCTGTATATAGATTGCCTCCATGGTTCCTAAAGGCTTATTCTTTTCCCGAGTGATTCCTTTGCTTTTTACATACTTAGTAAAGAAACCATTGAGGTTCCTTTAAATCTACCCGATAGTAGCTTTTCAAATACTGTTTTTCAGTTCTGCTGTGGACTTTTTATTCTCCTCTAGGGACTGTGCTGTATTGAGCCACTCAGTATCTATGACAATATTCTCTAAAATTTCTCACTCTTAATGTTTATGTCCATAGACAGTAGGGATCTTCAGTCTTGCTCCCACCATTGTCGTTACAGGAGATATATTTATTGTTTCTTATTTCCTTCTTGAACGCTCCTACTGTTCTTGCATGTTCATCTGCCAGTTGGTGCTCCCATTACACCTGAAATATCTTACCTCAGCAAAAATAATGTTACCTAGTTCAGAATTTTGATTCCCAGCCAATCCTCATCCTTTTAGGCTCATGGAGTCATAGAACTGTACAGCATAGAACCAGACCCTTAGGTCCATGCTGACCAGATATCCTTAATTAATCTCATCACATTTTCCAGCATTTGGCTCATATCCCTCTAAACCCTTCCTATTCATTTACGCATCCAGATGCCTTCCAATTATTGTAGTTGTATCCATCTCCACCACTTTCTCTGCCAGCTCATTCCATACATGTACCACTCCCTGCACAAAAAAGTTGCCCTTTAGGTCTGTTTTAAGTCTTTCCCTCTCATCTTAAACTCATGCCTCCTAGTTTTGGATTCCCCTACCCTGGGGAAAGACCTTGTCTATTTACTTTATCTATGCCCTTTATGCTTTCTTAAGGTCATCCTTCAGCTTCCGAAACTTGAGGGAAAATAGTCCCGGCCTATTCAGCCTCTCCCTATAGATCAAATCCTCCAACCCCAGGAACATCCTCATAAATCTTTACTGCAGCCTTTCAAGTTTCACAACATTTCATCCGCTAACAGGGAGACGAGAATTGTAGATAACAAAGTGTAGGGCTGGATGAACACGGCAGGCCAAGAAGCATCTTAGGAGCACAAAAGCTGATGTTTCAGGCCTAGATCTTTCATCAGAAAAGCGGGATGGGGAGAGGATTCTGAAATAAATAGGGAGAGAGGGGGAGGCAGACTGAAGATGGATAGAGGAGAAGATAGGTGGAGAGGAGAGTGTGGGTGGGGAGGTAGGGAGGGGATAGGTCAGTCCGGGGAGGACGGACAGGTCAAGGAGGTGGGATGAGGTCAGTAGGTAGGAAATGGAGGTGCAGCTTGAGGTGGGAGGAAGGGATAGGTGAGAGGAAGAACAGGTTAGGCAGGTGGGGCTGAGCTGGGCTGGTTTTGGGATGCGGTGGGGGAAGGGGAGATTTTGAAGCTGGTGAAATCCACATTGATACCATTGGGCTGCAGGGTTCCCAAGCGGAATATGAGTTGCTGTTCCTGCAACCTATGGGTGGCATCATTATGGTACTGCTGGAGGCCCATGATGGACATGTCGTCTCAGATGTGGGAGGGTGAGTTGAAATGGTTCGCGTCTGGGAGGTGCAGTTGTTTACTGCAAACCAAGCGTAAGTGTTTGCAGTTTTCCAAAAGTGGCCTAACCAATGTTCTGTACAGCCGCAACATGACCTCTCAACTCCTATACTCGATGCACTGGCCAAATATGTGTTCAAATATGTGTTCCAGATCCCTTCCAGGAAGACACAGACTAGATTTTGAAGCCTCCATTCTGACATGAATGGAGGTGGGAAGGATTTGATAATAGTGGGTGAGAATGATTTTTCTAAAGAAGGGTCTCGGCCTGAAACATCAGGTTTCCTGCTCCTCTGATGATGCTTGGCCTGCTGTGTTCATCCAGCTCTACACTTTGTTATCTGGCATTACTGCCTGCTTTATGGTTTTGCGGATCTTTTTATAGTTCCGGTGAACCATGGGCAAAGCCTATTGCAGCTGAATAGATCACCATCTCGCACACTGGATGGCTGACCTCTTTGATCATCAAATCAGCCACTTGTTCAGCCTGCTTCAAAAAATTGAATGCAATCTTCTTTTTGAGGCTTTGGTAACACTGAATCCCATCATGAATGCTTGTCTGAGCTCTAATTGCATTCGTGGATTTGACTCTGCAGTGAAATGTTCAAGGAGGCTGTTAACTTTGTTTGATGGTTGATGAGCTTCTTTTGACTTTATCTTTCTTTAAAGTGTTTTTTCAATGCCTGCAGGTTTATTTGGAGGAAATGAAGAGGTTTTAATAGAATTTTTCAGCTTTCCTTAGTAGAATGATTTCATTGAGAGTTTTGAGACGCAGGGAGAATTGTATTTCTCTGAATGCTCGTGTGCTTACTTTAATAGCACAGTAAGCTTTTAAAAGACTTCCCAGTTTTACAATAAGTGTTCTGAACAGAGAGAATGCTGGAAGGATAGGTATGGATAATAGGTGTGGATTGACTTGGAGAAAGCATTGGTATAGTGAGGAGAATGCAGTGTGTGTGAGGGTGTGAGGAGTAAGGGGACAAACAACTATGTGGAGAATTGTGCTTGTCTCTCAGTGGGTGGAAACTGATCTCCTAATCTGCCTCACTGTTCATCCATTTCTGCTGCCACCTAGGGCTGATCCATTTCCAGATTTTTTTCCACATCCTTGGAATTGAAATATGGCAGGCAAATCAAACAACAGCCTTTGGATATTGTCATTCTTCAATGTATCTGCTTCTTGTTTGAGGTTGCTGTATCATTTATCCATATTAAAAAACAAATAGTGTGTGCTATTAACCTCTAGCAAAATCTGGCCAATATTTTAATAGGCTATTGATAGCCTCCAGCTTGCTTCAGTCACATCATAGTAATTGATCAAATGAGTGCATTTCTTTGTATCTTTAATGTTTATAGCATAATAAGAAGTTCTGCATCTGTGTTGGCTCTTAGCTGGAACAATTCAAAATTATTCCCTTCAGTCTTGCTCTTTCCTTTATAGACCTGGGGCTTCAAATGTTTTATTTACTCTTCCTTCAGTGGTCTGCCTTTCAATCATTTCCTGTACCAATGTATTTTATGCTCCGACAATTATTTACACATGAATATTGAGGCATGATTTTGGATCTGGATAGAAACTGGTGCACAGCCCAGCCCATCACGGAAACCAACCTCCGATCCATGAACTCCATTTATAATTCTTGTTGCCGCAGAAAGGCTGCCAACATCACCAAAGACCTCTCCCACCCGCCCCGGTAATGGTCTCTGCCATCCTCTTTCATCAGGCAGAAGATAAAGAAGCTTGAACACATGCACCAACCGGTTCGAGAATAGCTCCTTCCCTGCTGTTATTAGTCTGCAGAATGGACTTTTCTAACTTCAAATAATGCCAATCTTGCTGTGTGCACCTCCTGTGTAGCCGTAACCTTGTATGTCTCGCTCTGTCTAAACACCCTATGACCTGTATTCCCTTGTTCATTATGATCTGCCAGTACTGCTCACAAAACAAAGCTGTTCACTGTATGTTGGTACATGTGGCTACAATAAATCAAATTAAATCACAACAAACCATCATGTACAGATATTTCTCCTACTGAGGTTTGTTATCAGCATGAAGATATTAACTCCAAAATTACCTGGGCCAAACAAATAAATCATTAATGGTGGGCTGCTAGCCTATACAACAAGTTTTCCATTTGCTTTTCTGATGTTTATTTTAGTGACAGTTTGCTGATTGTGACCGAGTTATAAATAATAACTCGGAAGGCAGTTTTGATGCCGGAAGACATGCTTGAACCACTAGTCCAGAAATCATTACAAAAGAAGTTTTGTTTGAAGAAAGCTTGTCTCAATGGCCCTGGGTTTCATGTATTTAGAATATCACCTGTCTTCCTGTAATAATTTTAACAATAATCTAAACAAGAGTTGTAGCCTCGGTTTAACATCCGATGAAAAGGACAGCATCTAGAACAATGTAACATTCTATCAGTGTTTGAGAGCAGTGACCGCCTGGTTAATGTGTTGAGGTCTGTGTGAGGGGAATTTAGTTCTGTTGCCTTCTGATCCAGAGGTGACAGTCCTGCAAATGGTCCGAGCAGTTCAAAGATTCATTCACTGTCTGGTGCTTTATTAGTGGACATTCTGCAATGCAGAATAATATTGGAGGGACTGATGAGATGCAAAAGTGTTGTCTAACTGAAGAACTACAGGAAATGAATTTATTTTAAACGGATGAATGCCTTTGAAGTTATAAAAGAGGGAGGAAAAATGTTAAGTATTCACACTTAGCCTGGTGCAATTTCAAGGCCCTATTTCCCACTGTTCGCCACGTTCCACAACAAAATGGAGATGACAAAATACTGGTGGAAGCACTGATAGACTGTTCTTGTTACCGATCTGTTCATGCTCTGTAAATGAGTTCATAAAATCAAAATGCAAGCCCTTTTAAAAAACTAATCTTGCTTTAAAAAAACAAAACTGATATAGTATTATTAGAAGGGTGGGAGTAAGGTGATAATTGAAAAGGAGAATTTAATTTCACATCAGACCTGGTGTAAAAGACCAAAATCTCAAAGGATTGCAGCAGTGAAAGTCATGAATAACACAGGGAAGGTTTTGGCCTCCCATTTTAGCTGCAGCTGTCATTTGTTGCTGGCATCTTTTCATACAGCAGGAAGAGAAACAAATAGCCAAGGAGGAGATGGACATAAAAGATGCACATGACAGAAGGAAAGTGTTACAGTTACTCGGCTCAAAGCAATAGAATTGAATACAGAGATATGGCTGAGGAGCACTGCTTGTCTGGGAATCAAACACAATTAGTATCAATTGAATGAGGGTGGTATGATCGCTGGATATTTGACTTTTGCGGTCATTTAATTTGTTGCTTAATTTCATAAAGCTTACTTTCTGTCATGTTAAACCATTTCAATATCTATCAGCTTTTAACAATAAATACTTTCATTTCTTTCCATACAGCATCCTGAGTTGGAACTGTGTCACCGTCCCTTCAAGGTTGCTACAAAGTCCTATAGCTCCCAACTCCGAACAGTATTGTGGATAAACTTACACCACATAGCGTGCAGTGGCTCTAGGGGCACCAGGAGAGTTAGGGACGGGCAACAAGTGCTGGCTGCATCAGCAACACCCACATCCTGTGAATCAGTATGTTAAACAATGTAACTCCCATGTTGTGACCTGACAGTAATGCTTTGCTTAGGGCCAAACAACTTCCATGTGCTTCCTCGCATTGAACATAGAGCCTAACATTGTCTATCACAGTTGGCCACAACTTACACTTCCTCACCATCTTTGAAGACCAGATCCTTGCATCTGCTGCTCCTTCGCAAACGGTTATAACAATGTGCAGGCCTTCAGTCGATTGTTTTTGGACTTGCTCTTTGTCATTTTATGCACATGTTGTCTGTTCCCTGCTGAAAAACATTTTCTCACAAGACAGTGCAAAACTGACTAGCTAACGTCAACACAGCCTGAGTAGAATTAAACTTTAGTTGGCCCAAATATCCTCTATAGTGTATGCAGCTGTGTCCTTAAACATCAGAGGACAGAAAACACATAATTACATTACCAATGGGGTGTCACTACAGATGGCAACCAGAGCAATGTTTCTCTCTTTCTGCATCTTATTCATGGAAAAGGAGGAATCACATGAATGTAGTGCCTTTAAGATGACCTACTTCACAGCCAATAAAGTACGTTTGAGGTGAAAACATTTCAACCCTGTGACCTTGGACACCAATTTGAAATGTCGGACTGGATTTTAAATGAGCGCGGCCAGCAAAGGCCTTTAAAATGATGGGCAGCGCTCTATTCTGAAATTCCTGACTCCACTGACAATGTTAGCACATCTCACCAACATGGGAAGCAGGCAGTAAGCCTGCTCCTGCACCTCCCCCCACCTCCACCAGACGCCACCCCGGCAACCCCTGCCCACATGTCCACCTCCACTATGGGGAGGAAGGCATCTCATAAACTGCATCCAGCAATGTTCCCTATGCCCCCATAACTTCTGTGGAGTAAGGCCAATCTCTTGAAAAGAAATGGCTCGCTACCTCTCAAAAAAGTCTTGAACCAACGTCTACATTTAGGAACTTTTTGAAAGGTGTATTAAAATGTACCTTACCAATGGTCCTTCTATAGTCCATGCTTGCTCATATTGTCCCATGTTTTCTCCATGCCCCGTGTCCCCTCCTGCTATGTGAACTGAACTGTCAGAAACAAATGACCAGACATTTATTTGCTCAGATGGCCTCATTATAAGTTCTTAGCTGAACTCCAAGTCACATGAATGGATTGGCTCAGGAAGACCGTCTTTTGCTGGATGGAAGTGGCGTGTTTTCTCTGGTTGGACATCTTCATGAGGTTCTAATATTTATGCTTGACTGAATTGTTTTGTTCAATGTCTGTGCAAGCTTCTTTGAACAGTACTAAGAGATGTTAATTGAGGTAAAACCTCATTTATTAATACTTTAATGGCTCTGTCTGATTGAGGTATTGTGTTTACAGGTTATCAGAACATTGGATATCAGTAACAAAATCAGGTCTGGCATCATCTGTGGACAGAAAGCAGAAAAAAGTATGTTCTAAGACAGGTCACCAAGCCCATAATGTTAACTGTGCTTTCTTTCCACAGATGGTTCTAAGACAGGTCACCAAGCCCATAATGTTAACTGTGCTTTCTTTCCACAGATGATGCCAGACCTGCTGAATTTATTTTGCAATTTATGTTTTTGTTTCTGATTTACAGCGTCCACATTTACTTTTTTTTTGTTTAACAGATATCGGTATTTGACATGTACCAGCCTATGTAACCTCCATGCATATCTCCAACCCAGTTTCAGGATAGTTCTGCACTTTAATGCTGCACCTCACACTGCTACAGCAGACCATTGTAATCCTGCAGCAAGGACACTGTGTGCTCAGAACCATACACCCAGCTCATGGGCTGGACCAGGTGACATTTCCAGGCACTTCATGTGCTGTTTATGGCATCCTGACCTTTCATTTCCTTTCTTAACTTTTTCTCTCTATTTACTCCACCAATGATACTGGGCCCCTATTAGTTCTGACTGTGCTCTTTAGTACAGGAAGATTGTGATGAATAGGCCTCAGTCAAACACAAGCTTTCATACAAGGGATCCCTCACAGTAAGTCCAATTGCAGTCCAGACTCTGCTTAGAGTGGTTAGAGTCAGGATCCTTTTCTTGTAAATGATAAGCAGTGCATAATGTGCTTTGACTCCTTTTGCTCTGTCTGGAGATGCTTCCCTTGTGAAACGAAAGATAGAGAGAGAGAGAGAGGCCTGTACTGTGGAAAATAAAATGGGTGGTGCAGCTATTACTGCCGGTGCAGGTAGGGGAAGTGTCCTGAGCAAACGAGTGGGCAGCACTGAGGGCATGCAGGGTTAGTGATGGCAGGGGCTGGGGTGGATCGTAGAGCATGAGGGAAGATGTTGCAGGCAGTAGTAGGAGTGGTACAGTATGAGCCTTGGTGGGAAGTGGGAACAGTCACTCAGATAGTATGAGTATGAGGCATCAGAGAGAAGATGATGATGGAGTGAAGAAGGTCATTGACTTGTGTCCTACAGCACTGGGCATTCCTCCAGACGGCTGAGGCTGCACTGGTCTGGGTCACAACCTTGTACTGGACTGGCATGGTCTGGTGTAAGGGCATCCATTGCTGTCGCTGGGGGAAGCGGAAGTCCCATTTGTGCACCACCCCATTCAACAGGACTTCCCCCTGTCCTGAGCAAACTGGATCTCAATTTCCACCTGTTGCGATTTCAGAATAAATGTCTGGGATGAAGCTGTCTGGTCAGTACCAGAATGAAGACCCAGACAAGGGCTGCATGGAAACCTGAAGGGAAGGGTCATCCTCTGGATTCCTGTTGGCCCTAAGGTGTTGCATTGCAGATACGCTGGTCATCGTGACATGGTATTCTGCTATCCACCTCTGGATTCGCTAAGCATTCCTACCTGTATCTCATCAACGTGGCGCTCCATAGAAGATGAGTGATTGTGGATCTCCTGTATCTTTGACAGGAACTAAACAGGGCAGCTCTGCACTAGGTGTTTTTCTACTACACGATGGGCTTTCAAAGATGGCACAGGCACAAAGGAAACTGGTGATTTCTAGGATTTCCCAGCAGTGATGAGTTGCTCTGGAAATGGTCCATGGTAAGATAGGGTGGAACTTAGACAAGAAGTTCAACACAGGGGCCTGTTAGTTAATGAATGAGGTGCATTAGGTAAGTTAGGGCCTGGCGGAGAGAAGCCCTCCAAAAAACTCAGTATAACTTCGACTTAGCCAAGAAAACATAAGATTTAACATTAGCTTTTGTCAGTTGAAATGCTGGTCATACTGGACCTCTATTTTGAAGTATATATGATGAGTCAGAAAAATATACCTCATTCACCAGTTTTATTGGTCTTTCCATCTGGGCTAACCTTATATAAACATCTCTGTTCTGCACATCACATCTTTCTCCATGTTTAAAGACATCTGTTCTGCACATCGCATTCTTCTCCATGTTTAAAGACATCTGGGACATCAGAGCTACTCTGAGAATAAGCTCCAGTTAATTCATTGGTGGAAGAGAATTCAATAGTGCAAGGGGCGGGGTGTTAGTCTATCTCATAAAGCAAAGCAAAGGAAGGTTCACTGAGTTAATACTCTACATAGTCAAACCTCACACGTTATTCAGTTCTTCCCAGAGAATGGCTTGTGGAATTGCAGTTGGAAAAGTTCACAATATTTCGCATTCACTCGTGATCTGCTAGCAAGCCAGCAAACTACAGTTAACCCTGAAAGATACAGTTAGCTTTGAAAGTGTATGTGCTCATCTTCTGTTTAATGTAAGTTTCATTCAGAAAGTATAACATCCAATGCAACAGTAACTCATTCCACAAAGTGCAACTGCTCTTGCCTCCTGTCCTCAATTAAAGTGGGCAATGCAATGAAAATGACTGCCACCACTCCTGAGTCAGATATATGTTTCATTCTCTGACATGGGGAATGGGAGCCCATGTTTGTACAAATGATATCCTCCAAAGGGCGATAGCATAGGACAGACACCTACGCAGTACAGCTGAAAAACTCTGGTGATTGCAGAATGCTGTTTGTTCCCACCTTACACATTGGCCCACTGTGACAACCAAAAATCCTGACCACATCATTCGACATTGCAAATGAATCTTATAAATGCCTTGAGCCTCAATCAATGTTGTGTAGGCATGAAGGATTCACCTGATGAGCCAACGTGACAAGCAAGATACTGGAGCTTCTTGCCTTGGAGCAAGCAACACGTCCACACACCCCATTATGCTACATGTAATGCTGTCTCTCTTGGGTGATGCTGGGAGGAGGGTCACAGGAAATGTCCTCATTGTTGCTGCCAAACGTCCAGCCTCCAAGTGATTGTGCTCCAACAGTTGAAAAAATAGACAACTGAATCAATCATGGAGAAATCCCACTGGCCTAATTGTTGGGGGCCTACATCTCCCACTACTTGGAGGATGCCGGTGGAATATTCTTTGTGTCGCTGTGACTGCGGCCTGATCACATGACTAAGGAGCTGCTTTGCTTCTGATATTGCCCCTGTGCGCTCATTGGAACCATCCCCAGTGAAGCCAGTCACAGAAGCAGCTGTCCTCTCTTTGGCTGCTGCACTAAGGGCTGTTACATGAATGAAAAAGGAATATATGCACCTGGAAGCCCAGGACAAGCAGCAACCTCCGCCCACCATACACACCCCCCAACCTCCACAACCCTCAGTAGATGTGGAACTGACATGTATGGCAGAGCTTGCAGTTGTAGTTGCCCTTGTAATTTGGCAAAGATACAGGAGATCCACAATTACTCATCTTCTATGAAGCACCATGTTGATGAGATAAAGGTAGGAATGCTTAACGAATCCAGAGGTGGATGGTAGAATACCATGTCACGATGACCAGCGTATCTACAGTGCAACACCTTAGGGCCAACAGGAACCAGAGGATGACCCTTCCCTTCAGGTTTCCATGCAGCCCTTGTCTGGGACTTCATTCTGGTACTGGCCAGACAGCTTCATCCTTGAGACCTCTGCTCCAAACAATGAAGGATGCTCTGAGGCTATGTAATGGTCGATGGGGACCTATGACAAATACAGCATTGTTCTGTGTAAGAATAAGAGACATTCTTCAGACAGAACAGCATCTACAGCGCAGCAGCATGGGCCAGAGTAATGCAGGTCAGACTTCTCTGTGAACCCTGTTCTTTGAAACTGAGCTACATGAAATTATTTTTCACTGGCTGTAAATATGTTATTGCTCCTACTGTATAATTCACAATTTCAAGTGCAGCTCCATGCTTGATCTTTCTATGTGGTTCAGGCTGTACAATAGAAGTTACAAATGGATGGAAGCTTTCCAACATTTGAAGCACCATCACTCAATCCATACAGTCTCATGTTGGCATAAACACCATAGAAAGAGCAGCTTTCACTCAAGCAGGATTAGAACATTGTGTGTCCTTAAGGATGGCTAGTTTCTGTACTTTCTTTCTTGAAGCTGCAGCTGAAGTGACATTCACTCACACGACTGATGTTGAAAGTGAACATATGGTAACAAATGTGAGAATGTACTTACAATGAAGTGACACCTCTGCCACATATGTGCCTTCAGAAGATGACCTCCTCCTTTTCCCTCCCACCACTCTGGTTCAGTCCCAATCATCACTGGTGTCTGGGCTTGTCTGGAGGAAACCTGCTTTCATGTGTTGTCTCTGGATGTTTGGTCAGATAACCCCAGGGACCTTTGTGAATGGCCTAGGTGTAGGCTCACCCTCCTCAGCTTGAACAAGCCATGGGGTTGAGGGTGGCAGGATGGGAAGAAGTAGAAAGCATAGGTGCCCAGGGAGCACCCTGAAAGGAGATTCCTTGAGGGCCTGTACCTGATTCCTTCTCTGTCTAGACGCCCACTGGAATTGCCCTTTCCGCCTGTTAGAGATGGGAAATTAGAAGGCAGCCAATGCTGCATGAGATGGTAAGGGTGGTAGACCATGAACCTTGATTGGGAGATGGATGCAGTGGCAGACAAATATCGTGTGACAGCAAAGAAAAGATAGTGCTACTTGTCCTGGCAGAGTACAGAAGGTCATTAATGTTTTTGGTGCACTGCCGAGCATTTCTAAGGACTGTGGACAATGCTGTGACCTGGGTGGCAATGTTAGATCATGCTAGCATGGTGACGTAATTTCCTCTGGCACCCGGAAGCAAAGCTCCTCCTGTACCCTGTCCCTCCTCTACACTGGCCTCAACTATGTTCTGCTCGTGCCCGCAGAGCTAACTGACCTTTTTCCAACATCTCGGGCAATTCCTGACTGATAGTGTTTCATCTGGTGAATGGTTGGGATTTAAAGAAGGTGTTAGTGCCAGGAGTAGTGGGTAAGAGTGGAGGCATGGTGCATGAGTATGAGGAGAGCTGCAGAGAATTGTGTACAATCTCTATGTTTCTAAATGGGGCACAAGAGCAAAAGGATTTTGGTTCTACACTGAAAAACCATTAATATTAGCAAAGTATTCACAAGCCTTAAAAATCAAACTTCATTCTATGACGTTTTATTCCTAGAGGAATAGAGTTGTAAAGCGGAGATGTTATGTTTCAGTTGTATACACCTTGGTTGAGACCACACTTGGAGTACTGTGTGTTTTATTGGACTCCTTATCACAAAGAGAATATGCTAGTGCTGAAGACTGTGTACAAACAATTTATGTGAGTGTTATCAGGTCTGGGACGTTATAACCAGCAAGAAACGATGAATCAGCTGGTTCTTTTTCATCTCGAGAAGAGAAGCTTGGAAGATGGTCTGATTAGAAATTTTCTAAGTTAGTAAGGGGATTCAGTAAGGTAGATGTGGAGATGGGAGAGGGAATCAAGGTGGGTGACTGAGCTTTATCACGCTGAGATATCCAAAAATCAGACATCCAACAAAACATTGGGCCAAATGTTTGGAATTCAGTTCTCTGAAATTTAAAGGCAGATGAAGCTTCCCAAGGCATGCAGGCAAGTAATGAAGGGTTTAACTTCTTTAAGCTAATTTGACCCAAAATGTTATTATAGATACCGCTAGATAAATAGTTTATTAATTCAGTTTACAATGTTTGCAAAATATTCACCGTTTCATTTTCATGCTTGACGTGCATGGTCTTAAAGTTCTATTTTAATTATTTGCCTGCTAGTGGCATCATTAAGTCGATCTTGTTTCTGAATGCTTGATGATAGCTAAGATGTTCGTTACTATGTTGAACTTTATCAGGCTTACATTTCTCTGTGCTGCATTATTTATTACCTTTACCATGATTACTCAAGGGTGATTGAATCATCCCCAAATGCTGAGGAGCAAAAAAAAAGCTAAAAGGAAAATAACTCGCATTTATCCTGTCCTTTTCACAACCTGTAGGATGTCCCAAGCATATTATACCCAATTAAATACTTACAGGAGCAAGTCATGGCCATGATGTAGATTACACAACAGATGATATTTTATGAAAATAGTGTTTTTTAGTTTACATTTTAAGTTACACATATCAGAGGTCTCAAAAGCCTGCTGACTTTTTATTCTGTCTGTGTTTTAGATTTTATTAATAGGTTCGGTAAGCAATAACTTGATAAACAGCATATGCCACAGACAATGCAAATCATAAAAATCTAAGTGGACCCCTCTGATCAATATGGCTTCTCTTCCATTCTTTCTCTGAAAACTGTGTCAGTCAGTCCCTGTCTTATTATTAATCTGTGCAGTGTTACAAGACAGGAAATCTGTCACCGCTTGTCTTTTCAGTGTGTGTGACACTGCAAACTTGTCAAAACAGACAGCTGTTCAACTGAATTATCGTCTTGTCTGCAGAAATCCAGCCCTTGCCAGATGCAAAGGCCATCTGCAGCACAGAAGTGGTACAGGGTGGCTTATAAACAGTGTGGGTATTCTGGTAATTGAATAGAATGTCTGTGACATGAAACCTGACTCACATACTAGAGCCAGCCAGTTTCCAAAATAGTACAGCCAAGAGTTACAGAGGACTGCCAACCTGGTACCATGTCTAAGGCCAGCAAACATCTGCACGCAATTCAGATTTTATGCTTTATATTCAGAGCTTGTTTTCCCTTAGGTTCAAAGCCTGAACTCAATTCTTACTTGGTATACACTGTTAACATTTTTTTGCAATTGCTAAGCAATTCATAGTCAATGCTTGCCATCATGAGGCTTGCAAAACATGAAGGTTTTCTTTAAAAGCTTACTGACATTTTAAAAATGATTCAGTTCATTTTAAACTATTGAATTTCCAAAACTGTTGAAATGAATTTGCACAAATACGTTGAACAATTAAGAGGCTCTGGTAATCTGTACAATGGGCAGTTATCACTACCTAAATAAAGTGAATGGGTTTTTCATCACGTTCAAATGAGCTTCAATTACATCTCAACGAGGACTTGATATAATTGCAATGTAATGATTGTATATTGTGGAGACATCGTATGAAAAGTTTGATCAAAGTTTTGAGGATATTTCAACATTCAATATAAATCAAATAAACTTCAGAATTTGTGCAATTAGCTTGCTGTTGGAAAGAATTATTAAGTAAGTTGAATTAGGAAGGCTATATTGTCAGAAGGTGAGATTCTGCTGAAGGCTTTGTACCTCCTGGCAAGTAGTGAATAACAGCTAAAGGCTTTTTAAAAATATAATTAAACTGCAACTTCTTAGGTCTATTTGAAAGCATCATCACAGTCAGAAATGTAATTCAGCAGTTAAAGAATAATACTTTGATAATGTTTTCATAATGCTGTGCTGGAGCATGTGGAGATTGTGACTATTAGCTCTTGACATGCACGCAATTACTATGTTGAGAATTATTTTGCTTTGAAAGAGCAGTTATTCAGGCAGCAGTACTTGGTCTACAGTAGCTGGCTTTACGAAAAGTGAGTGTGAAGTTGTGCTGAAGGTTCTGTGATTTGAATGTTTGTGTTATTGAATTCTGGTATGATCTACTTTTAAGATATAATCAAAGGCTGCAGTACAAATTGTGAGTTGAGAGCTATACGTTTTTTATATTTTTCCTTTTTGAAAATGTAAAAGCTTTGATTATTGTCTTTTGAAGTGGATTAAATTACAGTTATATAAATTACAGTAAAGATATAATGATTTAAATCATAGAATCCCTACAGTGTTGGAGTGGGTTATTCGGTCCACACCAACTCTCCAAAGGGCATTCCACCCACATCCCTACCCTATTACTGTGACCCTGCATTTCCCATGGCTATCCCACACACCTCTGGACAATATAGCTTGGCCAACCCATTAACCAGCTCAGGTTTAGACTGTGAGAGGAAACCACACCACCTGGAGGAAAGCCACACAGACTCAGGAAGAATGTGCAAACTCCACAGAGACAGGGTGGAGTTGAACCCAGGTTCCTGGCACTGTGGGGCAGCAGTGATAACCACTGAGCCACCATGCCACCCTTAAAACTTGCACATGCCTGATGGCTTCTGTTTGCCACAAGATAGAATGAATTCCACATTGAAGAGAAGATCACTCTGAGTAAAACTATGTGTAAATTCTCTCAGATGGTTACTTGTGAGTAGAGCATTGATTGGGAAACTAGAAAGTTTTACACTATGATGGGAGACGGTCCAGGTCTAACAATCACATGAAAATGAAGAAGAGGAGGCACAATATGCAAAAGGAATAGCTGAAGTATCTCAGCCAGTAATAAGTGATAATGGGAACTGCAGATGCTGGAGAATCCAAGATAACAAAGTGTGGAGCTGGATGAACACAGCAGGCCAAGCAGCATCTCAGGAGCACAAAAGCTGACATTTCGGGCCTAGACCCTTCATCAGAGAGGGGGATGGAGAGAGGGAACTGGAATAAATAGGGAGAGAGGGGGAAGCGGACCGAAGATGGAGAGAAAACAAGATAGGTAGAGAGGAGAGTTTAGGTGGGAAGGTAGGGAGGGGATAGGTCAGTCCAGGGAAGATGGACAGGTCAAGGAGGTGGGATGAGGTGGTAGGTAGGAAATGGAGGTGCGGCTTGAGGTGGGAGGACGGGATGGGTGAGAGGAAGAACAGGTTTGGGAAGCAGAGATAGGCAGGGCTAGTTTTGGGATGCAGTGGGGAGAGGGGACGAGCTGGGCTGGTTTTGTGACGCAGTGGGGGGAAGGGAAGAACTGGGCTGGTTTAGGGATGCAGTGGTGGAAGGGGAGATTTTGAAGCTTGTGAAGTCCACATTGATACCATTGGGCTGCAGGGTTCCCAAGGGGAATATGAGTTGCTGTTCCTGCAACATTCGAGTGGCATCATTGTGGCACTGCAGGAGGCCCATGTTGGACATGTCGTCTGAGGAATGGGAGGGGGAGTTGAAATGGTTCACGACTGGGAGGTGCAGTTGTTTGTTGCGAACCAAGCGGAGGTGTTCTGCAAAGCGGTCCACAAGCCTCCGCTTGGTTTCCCCAATGTAGAGGATGCCACACTGGGTGCAGTGGAGACAATATACCACATTGGCAGATGTGCAACCTCTCAGTCTCCATCTCAGGTAACCAGCTAGAAACTGATATCCATTTCAAGCCCATTGACTCCCACAGCTACCTAGAATACATGTCCTCTCACCCTCTTTCCTGCAAAAATTCCATCCCCTATTCCCAATTCCTCCGCCTCCGCCGCATCTGCTCCCAGGATGAGGCATTCCTCTCCCGCACATCCCAGATGTCCATGTTCTTCCAGGACCGCAACTTTCCCCCCACAGTGGTCGAGAACGCCCTTGACAGCGTCTCCCGCATTTCCCGCAATACATGCCTCACACCCCGCCCCTGCCACAATTGCCCCCAGAGGATTCCCCTCGTTCTCACACACCACACTGCCAACCACCGGATACAACACATCATCCTCCAACACTTCCGCCAACTACAATCCGACCCCACTTACCCAAGCCTTTTTTCCATCCCCACCCTTGCCTGCCTTCCGGAGAGACCACTCTCTCCACGAATCCCTTGTCCACTCCACACTCCCCTCCAACCCCACCACACCCGGCACCTTCCCCTGCAACCGCAGGAAGTGCTACACTTGCCCCCACACCTCCTCCCTCATCCCCATCCCAGGCCCAAAGATGACCTTCCATATCAAGCAAATGTTCACCTACACATCTGCCAATGTGGTATATTGTATCCATTGCACCCAGTGTGGCTTCCTCTACATTGGAGAAACCAAGCGGAGGCTTGGGGACCGCTTTGCAGAACACCTCCGCTCGGTTCGCAACAAACAACTGCACCTCCCAGTCGCGAACCATTTCAACTCCCCCTCCCATTCCTCAGATGACATGTCCATCATGGGCCTCCTGCAGTGCCACAATGATGCCACCCGAAGGTGAGACCTTCTTACTTGTACACTCAACTGATGAGTTGATCATCGTGATAGATTGTGGTCTTTGAGGAGAAATTGACTTGAAATTGAATCAACTGTTGATATTTTGTGTGGTTATTCGATCGAACAACTTTGATATATTTGCATTGAGGTAAATAAATTTTCAAATAATAACAATTGGACAGAATAATACAGTAAACTTCTTGGTATTTGAATAATATAAGTTTGGCCAATTAATCAAGAGTGCTGGTTCATAAGACGCCGGTTAAAACTAAGTTTAATGTGCTGTGGAGATACCACACATAAAGTAAAGCAAGCATGTCCAGCATGAGGAAATCAGAGCTGTAACTGGAAGGAGCTTAACCATTTTGTGTACTGGTGCTTTCCTGGAAAGAAGCAAGCTAAGCCTGGGAAGCTGGTTGCCAAAGAGATGTTGAATGATTCTGATGAATCATTCCATACACAAGAACAGGCTGGCAACATCCGGCCTAAAAGTTCATAATTGTGACAATGACGAGTTCAAATGGAGAACATCAGGTGAATGTCAGACAGACACTGGCGCACCATATATCACCATGACCTTGGCAGGCCAATGCTCAGTGGCTAAAGATACTGGCCAAGAATTGGAGCCATTGGTGGAAATGTTTGAAGCTTTCTATGGGTACAAACCACCTCTGCTAAGATCCCAATGTAATGGAAAGCAACAAGATTTGTAGTCTCAGATCGCAAAAGCCAACAAAATTCTCATCCTTTCAAGTGAAACAAGTCAAAAGCTACGACAAGTAAGCCATCATATCGGAAGAGATTTGCAATGCTTCACATCGCATTGGGCCATTGACAGCTTAACAGATCCTTTCAAATTGCAAAGATTGTTTCACCAGTCTCAGGTGCCTTGCTGATGAATATCATCATGAATTGTGTGAAACTGTGAGACCTGCTCAGCATCTGCTGCGGATAGTTCCAGCTGGTCTCAAGTCCAGCCTGAAAGAAAAGATAAAAGATCTGGAAAAAGAAAAGAGTAATCAAGAATACTTGACCCCATGCAGATTGAATTAGCAACATGGGAGCAATGAAAAAGCCTGAAGTCTGTGTGCATGCTTAAACTCAATGTCTCTGAATGAGACTTTGAAAAAATGTCTTAACTCCGTGCTGACTATTGAAGGAATTTTGCTGCAACTTGTAAAGGCAAAGATCTTTACTGCCCTTGATGCAAAGAATAGATACTACCAATTGAAGTTGGATGTAAGGATCAGTTTTCTGAATATCCTTTAGATGCTATTTGGGAAACAGATGATAGTGCATGCCATTTGGCATTTCCACTCCTCCATGAGAATACCAATGCAGACAACATGAGATAGCCACTGATCTTCCAGTTGTGAAAGCAATTCTGGATGATCTGCTAGTTTGTCGATATGGAGATACATTGGAAGATGTAATTGCAGACCACAAACAGAGCCTAGTGGGACAAACCTAGCTAAAAAGCATTTCCCACATGAACCTGATACTGATCAAGAAAAGACTACACTGAAAATGACTCAAGTCAGTGTATAGACCATGGACCCTGATGAGGTGAGAGCTCTAACAGAAATGCAGCAACCAGAAGATATGCAGCTAGTGAAATGATTTGTGAACTATGTAATCAAGTTGATGCTCAGTTTGATCGCAGAGTTGAATCTCTGCACAAGATGAATGCAAAAGATATTCAGTGGCATTAAAGTACAGAAAAAGAACCATTCACTCAAATGACTAATATTGTAGTGCTGAGGCAATATAATGTCAATGATGAAATCAGCCTGTAGCATGATGCTGACAACCTAGGACACAGAGCAAGGGCAACCAGTTGCATTTTCACCCAGGACATTAACTCAAACTGAACAATACTATACCCAGACTGAAAAGAGTCTTTGTCTTTGCTTTTGACAATTTCAATCGCTACCAGTTTGGGTGAAAATGATGGCAGAATGCGAACATAAGAACTTCAAAACAACTTGCACAATTAACTTCACATCACTCTAAAACAACCATAAAAGATTTTGCCTTCCATTTCGAGGTGAAATACAAATGAGAAAAACAGATGTGCTTCAGTGACATGCTATCACAAGCCATACTCCCTTTAAAGGAAGCTGGGGATGTGAGTTTTGTGAAATTATCTGGCATCAGAGAAGCAACAGCTAGACATGCTGAGGAAGTCATCCAGTTCTGAAGAAGTGTTATTGGACTCAGAACATTAACTCTGCTTTTTCTCTATTAATGCTGACAGGCCTATTGAGCTTCTCAAGCAATTTCTCTTTTTGTTTTGGATTTCCAGTATCCCTAATTCTTTGCTTTTTATCTCAGGAAGTCATCAGCCCAGCAGAGATGGGCTAAATTAATGTGAACAGTGTGAACAATAATGGGTCAGTTCGGAAAAGATGATGAGATTTCTGATGTTGCAAAAAAAAGTTGAACTTTCCACAGAAGGGTTTAATGGCGAGATGTGAATCTCACAGTTGAGTGAGTAAGGGACTATTTGCATGTATTAACATCTCCTTATTACCTATTCTCACCTCATTTATATCCAGTTCCCAATTTTCCCAGATGATGACAATTTCCAGCATGATGGATTAAGTGGATACCCAGATACTCCAGTTTACTGCTTGATCCTTCATGCCTTAATCTTTAGCATTGCCAAACAGCTCAGGCACGCTCCAGTGTCCATGGTTAGAAAAACATGCTAAAAATCAAAGTTCTGCAATATTCAGAGTCATTACAAAAGTTAAAGGCATTTATAAAAGCATGTAACAGTCTCCAGTTTACTTGTCTTTTCGACAGAGATTCACAAAAATCATGGATCAGGTTTCCATACTTCAAAAAGATTAGTATTTATTATAAATGAAGTAGATTCTATCTACGGGCATGTAAGTATGAACTGTTAACATATCATCCTACTAGTTAATACTCTAGCCCCCTTATTAAACACCCATTCCCCTCCACCCCGCTACATGCATGTACAAATGTGAAAACATTGTTACTATGGGTGGAGGGAAAGACTGAGAAAGTGTTCAGTGGTCCCTGTCCACATGATTTACAGACACAATCCTTTCTGGCCTGACAGGAATTGTGCCACAATTCCTGTGTTCTCCAGTTATTTTCAGTTGTTTGCAGGAAGCACCAAGTGATTGGTTCGCAATTTATTAAAATCTGATCTTGGTTAAAAACGGCTTACAAAAACTGTTGAGGGAAAATAAATCGCTGTCTTGAGACTTTAGATTTTTCTTTTGTACTGCAGAAACAAAAATGGCACCTTTCTTATAAGTGGCCAATGGGCTTCTGATCAATCATTCACACCCACAAGCTACTCAGCTTTCTGGGAGCCAGTCGCCTAGTTATTGGCAGTCAGAAGACCACTATCATTGTTTACCAATCACCAGTTCCATCAGCTATTTGTTGCTGTCTGAATCTCCCTTCATGCATACGTCGTGCCTTTAGTTTGCCTGTAACATAGAACATAGCGAACACAGAAGTGTACAGCATAGATTAGATTAGATTCCCTACAGTGTAGAAACAGGCCCTTCAGCCCAACAAGTCTGCACCACCCCTTGAAGCATCCAGCCACACCCATCCCCCTATAACCCACACACCCCTGAACACTATGGGCAATTTAGCATGGCCGATCCACCTAGCCTGCACATCTTTGGACTGTGGGAGGAAACCGGAGCACCCAGAGGAAACCCACACAGACACGGGGAGAATGTGCAAACTCCACACAGACAGTCACCCAAGGCTGGAATTGAACCCGGGTCCCTGGTGCTGTGAGGCTGCAGTGCTAACCACTGAGCCACCGTGCCGCCCCATTCACAGGAATGGCCCTTCAGCCCATGAGGTTGTGCTGAACATGATGCCAAATTAGACTAATCCCTTCTGCCTGCCCTTGGTCCATATACCTTCCATTCTTTGCATACTCATGTATTTATCTGTAGTAATCTCTTTCACTGCTTGAAAAAAAATAGCAGGTTCGGGTATCGAGATGTCAGCTTTTCTGCTCTTCTGGTGCTGCCTGGTCTGCTGTGTTCCTCCAGCTCCACGCCTTGTTATAACAAAATAATACAATCTTTACAATAATGTCTGCCTGAACCATTTGTTTACAGAAGTTGATGTCGGAAACACAGCAGACTCACTGCATTGGAAGACTAGAAGAAGTAGGAAAAGGCGAAGGCTACTCTGCCCCTCCAGTCTGCTGATCTGATATTCCTTACATCCATTTTCCAGCTATATCCCCATAAACCCTGACTCCCCCACTGATCATGATTCTATCTATCTCAGCCTTAAAAATACACTGGGACTACCCACCACACCTCTACCCAACCCCCCACAGATGTCCTCAGTCACATCAAAGGGGAATTGCCATCAATCAGGAAGTCCTTCACGGTCAGTCAACAGTAGCATCTGATCTCAGTCCAGGGGCTTGGACTCTGATGCTTAGGGAGTTCAGGTCAAGGATTTCACAGGAGGTTTCATGTTACAGTCTCACAAATATGTTGCAGCCAGTCCAGTGAACAAAATTCGGGTTTAGTCATTCCTCATCTGGAGTTGTCCTTCCAAGTCAATAACAGGATAAACCATGGCTTGTCCTGGGAATCTGTTTACTGAAAGCAAGTTATCAGGATTTGGGTGATAGACAAGATAGAAAATTAATTGTGGATACCAGAGGCAGCAAGCAGAGGCAACAATAATTGTGATCAGGAGCAACTCAACATATAAGGCTAGGAGATGATAATGTATTGACAGACATGGGTTGCTATTTCAGTGGGCTGTGATGTCAACAACAATGATCACCATCCTGGCTTTGACAGAGAGGCAGGGAAATGATAGCAATCATGCCTAAGCTGTAGGCCTGGTAATTTGGGAGAAAAGTCATAAATGAAAGGGTTGAGAAGGAACCCATGGAAGCTCCGAACTGGTGGCGTTATCAAGGAGTGCAAAAAAGAAAGGACCATGAATGTTTAAGGGGCCTCCCAGATTACCAGGCTGAGCCTGTGACTCATTGTGTAAAGTACAATCTACATTACCTTCCATCCTCATCCAAACCGCAGCCACACAATGAAAATGAAAAACAGCTGCCATTATACCTGGAGTGGGTGAAGTAACTATTTTCATTCAGTCTGAGTTTGTGGACTCCACTTGCGAATGGCGTGAGATCATTCAAGGGACAATCAGGCGCTTACAAAGTCAGTACAGATTTGATGCAACTTTAATTGTCAAATTCTGCATGCGAAACATGTAGTGACCAACTGAGAGGGATACAAATCCTGGTCATCGACAAACTTGGCCATGCCATGTGTATATGCAGATTGATCACAGTCATCTCTCTGAAGCAGTAGGAATTACAGGTGACCTCACCTGTGGGCCACAATTCACAAAGACAGCCCAAAGTCTCCAAAGCTGCACAAGTACATGGATTTGATTTCACCTCACCTTGAACTTTGAACATTTGACTACATGTCCTTCTATGTGGTGCTTGAATGCTGGGGATGAGGAGAAGGGGGACTCATTTTTAGTCATCCTTCCACACATACAACCTCCCACTTTATTTGCCTAACAGGATTTATGCCACATATATCAGAGCAAAGTCCTTCACTAATGGCCTTTAGAGAAGGACACTGCCATCCTTACCTGGTCTGGCCTATGTGTGACTCCAGACTCACAGCAAAGTGCTTGACTCCTAAGTGTTATGGATGGGCAATAAATGCTGGCCTAGCCAGTGATGCCCTCATCCCATGAATAAATTAACAAAGATGTCAAAGGGCCACTTACAGGCATTTGAAAGCCCTCCGAGTTGGAGTCCTCCATGTCCCACTGTATAGAGGACTACGCTAAACAACATTTGAATGTGATGTGAATGCTGGGTATCCTCGTCCTTTTGCCCAGACAAAGTGTGCCACAATCCTTACAAAACTGGAGCAGACAATGTGGGGACATGGTGGACATTGGGAAGGAGGGACATCACCTAGAGTATGATAGAGCACAACAAGTCAGACAGGACTTAATTATCAGTTGGGACTAATAGATATGAACGAGACAAACCGGTCATTCATTGACTTCAGTGTTGTTACTCCAAAATCCTGGAACTTCTTCCCTAATGGCCTTATAGGCCTACTTACACTAAACGGACCGTAGCAGTCAATGGAGGGAAGCTAACTATCACCTACTGAAGGGTAAATAGGGACAGACAATAAATGCTGGTGCAGCCAGCTGTACCACGTCCCATGAATGAATTTAAAAACATATGTTGTCTGGTTCCAGCAATAGTTCGACCACTGATGAGCACAGAATAGTGTGAATGCTGCTATAAAGGTGTGGGACGTATATAATGAAGTGAGCAGCAGAAATTTGCATGAGAAAACTCAATAGAGCTCATGGACAGAAACCCTCTCTAAAACATCCTGAATTAAGCACTTCGCTGAGTTTTGGTATAATTCAGTCCAGTGAAATCTGACAGCCAGTATCTTGCTCAAATATAGCAAACTGCACAATGAATTGCCATTATCCCAGTGCTACAGGAAATAAAAGGAATGATAACCTGAAAGCATTAAGAACCTGTCGCTCTAAGAGACTAATGGGCATACAGAGAGGATATTATTGCCAAAGCTGGCATCTGGTGCAAGGGAAATAGAGTAATTTCCAGAAGGAGATGAGAAAAGAGTTGTTGAAGTGCATTCCCGTAATCCATCAAGAAACAGAGAATGCAAGAGTTGTGCTATACTGGCCAAACATGAGAAATTCGATTAAGGATCCCAGAGTCAGTACACCACTTTCTTGAACATCAAACTAGGTAAACTCAAGAAACACTCATAATTTCAGACATCACAGACAGTCGAAGGTAGGGCCGATGAGAGAGACCAAACAGTTTTTTTATTCATGTGTGATCATTTTCCCAATAATCAACATAGGGTGGTAACTTGCAACTGCAAATCATATGGTATGCAATTTATTTCATTTTCATTCATGACGAGTTTATTTATTTGAACAGCTTTGTTGAGCACTGTTGGATTTATTCCTTGGGGACTTGTGCTAATCGTGTGACCTCCAATGTCACCTTTTATATTGAAAGATTTAAGATGGTAGGTCCCAAATCACATGGAACAAGTAATATTTTTGATATTGTGTCAAACTATGAAATTTCCACTGATTGTAATTTGCCATTTTTCAATGATGGATGAACTACTGTCACACTCAGTGCATTGCTGTGGGAAAATTAACAGTTGGTTAAAGCTGTTAACATTCCAAAAAGCATCAGCAGATGTGAACAGTTGATCAGTGGGTGATGTTCTTGGACCACGTCACTGTATATTTCCTGCATCTTTGCCTGGGTGCCTTAGAATTGCTGCTGTTAAGTGACATTTGCTTTACAACATAGGTGCTTATGAAGCTTATCCTGAATGCAGACAGTGAATGCCTCTCATTTGTAGCCACCAACTGACATTAAACCTGACCAATTCTCAAATGTAACAACACACAGCAGAAAGGTATGCACACAATTTCTCTGTTCAAGTGGAGTCATTTGTTCAGTAGCTGAGGGAAGAGCAACTGAGTCCAGAGAGTCATGTCGACATGAAGCACAAGGACATCGACACAGGGTTAAACTCCTTTAGATTATACAAACCATGGGCTGAATGTCCTACTTGAAGGTCAAGTGTTTTGCTGAATGTCAATCATAACATCTAATCTGCCCTGTTCAGTCACATTTCTCATATAAACTTCTGCTCTTCACCTTATTCATTATGCACTGGGCTCTGCAACATCCTCTTGTAAAGGTATGAGCCCGAAGATACATACTGTATACATGCATTATGCGCGTGTGTGTGTGTGTGTGTGTGTGTGTGTGTGGCAGAAACTTGCAAACTGTAAAATGTCTCTGAATTCCAAGGTTAAACTCCAAGTTCAAATGTTAATAGGATGAATTGGTATGCCAGTTAGACACAGACCAGCCATGATGATGTGGTGAGGCTGTGCATTGGTGAGGCTGATTTGTGCTCATGAAGGTGGAATATGACAATGTCCATGGAGCCTATAGGAATGTTGTGTTGAATACAGAGAAGATGATGATGGACCAGAGAACAAAGTGGGAAAATTAAGATTTTTTTTCAATGTCAAATTCCACTATTTTCATTCTCATTATATTTTCCCAACTTTTGCACCATTGTTTACGTGAACTAATGGACAGGAAAATTCCACCATATTCCAAACTGTGGCATACCGCAAGAAAGAAGATCATTGCATTTCTGCAAAATGCTTTCCTTGGGTACTTAGGCTAAAGTAGCAGAGGTGAATTTCAGAAAAACTTGTTCAACACATGTACATTGGTATCCCATAGTTTAATGTCACTCCCTATGTGCCCCAACTCCAATGCTGTAGGAAGGGGGACCGGACCCAAATCATTAACTCTGATTTCTTTTTGCATATGCCGCCAGACCTGCAGAGCTTTTCCAGGAATTTTTTTTTGTTTTCAATGTTCTAGGATTCAAGTGTGATCCTACCATGCTTTCTAGTTGTCAGTCTTGCGGGTTCTCAGAGTCAAGGACATAACTTCTGTTGGATCTTAAGTGAAAATATCCTGCCACTTCACGTGGGTATCACATAAACTTATTTAATTCAGTAACATTAATGGACTTTCTTCTGAAGTGTTTTGGTTGAGTTCAATCTTGATTTCCAAACTTAGAATGAACCACTGTACCATCTTGATTCTCTAACTTTAAGCCACATCCTCATTTGTTCCCACAAGTAGAAAATAGCCACCTTTTCTGTCGCATGCAGAGGGAATGCTATTGAAAGCTTCTAATTCACTGACTTCAATGTAGTAAGATTAGGTCTCACATGCAGATGGGTGATCATTAACAGGTTTTATTAAATGTTGCATGTAAAAAGAATTGTGGGGGAGTGGTCATTTCTGGAATCCTACATTCTCAGGACCAGTAGCATGTGATCTGCTTTGTTCTGACTTAGTTTCTTATGTACATGGTTAATTCTTAGGGTAAATGTATGATTAACTCTTTAGGTCCTTCACTATTGTCTTCAAAACCATTTATACTTCTCTTCTTCATCCTCTGTATCTGACGACTTCCAAGGCTCTTTCACCTGAAGTATCAATTTCCAACAGTATTCCTGGCTGGAGGGTGCATAGGACACCCTACTCCCTTGTGGTCTTCTTGGAAGGTGAGTTCATTGGTGGAGTTGGAGAGCAGCTTTTCATCCCTAAAACCACAGCCCCATGGCACCTTCCGCTGCAGCCTGAATGTAACAGTAGTGAAGACCAAGCAAGGAAAAGCAGATTGAAAAACAATATTTTGTACTCAAACAATTCCAACTCCCTGAAGAGGATGACAATGAACTGGAATTCACCCTCTCATGTCTGCTTGTGGTGTACCGTAAACCCTGGGTATATCTGGTAGACAAAGAAATGAAGAACAAGAATGACCAAAATCTGGAGACAAGGCAATGAAGAGCTCTCAATTGCTCCACAACGTTTTCACACGGAGGGTGATGTGTGTATGGAATGAGCTCCCAGAGGAAGTGGCAGAGGCAGATACAATTACATCATGATAAAGACATTTGGACAAGGACATGAACAGGAAAGGTTTAGAGGGATATGGGCAACACACAGGCAAATGGGACTAATCTAGTTTGGAAGCTGATCGGCATGGACGGGATAGACCAAAGAGTCTGTTTTTGTGCTGTATGACTGTATACCTCTATCTCTGCGTATTGGTAGTGGGACAAGTTCTGAAAAACTTAATCTGCCCATGATCTGCTGAGGCACCTCTCAACCAGATGATGTCACGGGGAATGCAACACATGTTTGAATCTTGAGAAAGATGGGCCTACCCAACCATATGTTGGCATGTTCATGCATCTTCGTGCCAGCAGTGATCATCTGAAATTTTAAATAATTAAATGACAGGGCTTCACACATGCCTCAGCATGAGGCTGCTCTTCAGTTGAAATATACCTCAAGAACTCCATCTATAAATGGTTGATATCATCATCAACAACAAAATAAACAAAAGATGGGTGGAGGAAGTGGTAAGGAGTAAACAATAGGTGGGGATAGAGCTCAAAGAGAGAAGAATAGTTGGACAGGTAAAGGAGTTGATAAAAGTCTGGCTGAGAGGGTGAATAAGTGTTAATGAGGACAGTTTGTTACGAACAACAGATAGTGTGCAATGACAGACAATGTGATGACAAGGCCTGGTGTGTGGAATAGGGGGTGAGGACATGGGAGAGTTCAGGCCCTAAAATTATTGAACTCGATATTGAGTCCAGAGGGCTGCAGGGCTCCCAAGCCGAAAATGAGGTGTTGTTCTTCTAGCTCATGCTGAGCTTCGCTGAAACACTGCAGCAAGCCTGAGATATAGATGTTGGTCAGGGATCATGGTGGTGTGTTAAAGTGGCAGGCAACTGGAAGTTCAGATTCATTCTGTGGGCAGAGCGTAGATTTTCTGTGAAGCAGACACCAAGTCTACGCTTTTTTTCTCCAATGTAGAGGGGGCCACATTATGAGCAATGAATGCAGTAGACGAGATTATGGGAAGAGCAGGTGAAGTGCTGCTTCATCTGGAAGGTCTGTTTAGGTCCTTGGATACTTTGACTGTCCAACTGTTCCTCTCTCTCTTTGGGCTCTCTCCCTAGCTATTGATTCCGCCATAACCCCTCCTCCCACCCTATCTTCTGTGTACAAACTGACATTTTCCTCGCTATCATCAGTTCCGAAGAAGGGCCACCGGACCCGAAACGTTAACTCTGTTTTCTCCTCCACAGATGCTGCCAGACCTACTGAGCTTTTCCAGCAACTTTGTTGTGGTTCCTGATTTACAGCATCTGCAGTTCTTTTGGTTTTTATTAGATTGATATCTGGAATGAGTGTGTTGTCCTCTGAGGATTAGTTGGGCAGGCTAGGCTTGTTTCCACTGAAAGTTTAGAAGAGTGAGGGGGTAACTTGATTGACATGAATAACAGAGATAACAAAGTGTGGAGCTGGATGAACACAACAGGCCAAGCAGCATCTTAGGAGCACAAAAGCTGACGTTTCGGGCCTAGAACCTTCATCAGAACACGGGAAGGGGGAGAGGGTTCTGAAATAAATAGGGAGAGAGGGGGAGGTGGATCGAAGATGGATGGAGGAGAAGATAGGTGGAGAGGAGAGTATAAGTGGGGAGGTATCTCTGACATGAGTAACATCCTGAATGGCCTGGGCAAAGTAGTTGCAAAAAGGATGTTTTCTCTTTCAGATCAGTCCAGAATCAGGAAGCACAGTTTAATATTAATGTCTATTTTTGATTTATACCTGAATGATAAGTTTCACATGTTGCAGATGAAAGATACCACTCACGTTATCAAGCTTAGAAAGAATGAACTCAGACATTGAAATTATTTTTTTAAGAATCCCTACAGTGTGGAAACAGGCCCTTTAGCCCAACAAGTCCACATCGACCGTCAGACATCCCACCCAAACCACCTACCATGAATACCTTTGGACTGCAGGAGGAAACCGGAGCACCCAGATGAAATCCACGTAGACACGGGAAGAATGCGCAAACTCTAGACAGACAGTCATCTGTGAGTGGAATCGAACTCAGGTCCCTGGCGCTGTGAGGCAGCAGTGCTGATACTGAGTGCAGGGGAAATGAATTTATGAATGGAATCAGCTGGAGAATGTGCTGTCTTGGTCTCTCAGAAAGAAACATTGCCTGGTGACAGACCTAGTTAAAAATTAACATTACATCACCAAGAACTCAAAGAAATATTCACCATTAGAAGGCATCAATTGAAAAAAATGTAGTTGTCCCAGATAAAAAAAATTGTACACTCAAATACACTCCAAGAACTGTAGATTGCACATTACCTTTCTGTCCCATTGGATTCACTCAAGGAAGTCTTGTAAATGGCTAAATAATGATCCAGTAGACATTGGGTAACATTAGGTCCAGTTTAGAATTGAACATAAATCTTTGCTGTAAGGAGCTGGCAAAAGAGAAACCTATTCACCCTTCCTCATCTGGCCATAAAATCTACTTTTAATGTTTATGTGCTGCTGATGCAGCTCTAGAATAGTCTCTGTTTTGATATTCAGGACCCTCTGTAATACTGATGGGGCACTCCCCCTACCAGTGGAACCCCTTAACAATGTTGACAATGTTTCATCCTATGTTTTCTCTGCCAAACATTAAGAGTGCTTTTTACTTGCTCATCTCTGTAAAGACCTTCAAAATGTAATATTGCACGCTGATGTTTTGAAGTTTTCTGTGTTTCCTGCTGTGGAAATTTCCCATTCTTAGTTAGTGTTACACAAGGTTTGCTTTTCTGTGCTCCAGCGCCCAGCTGGTTTATGCATCTTTCTCCCGCAGCACGATATTGCATCTGAGTTGGTTTTCAAAACTTTCCCTAACCTCTATTATCAAATTGCTGGGCTGACCTCACCCTTCACCAGTAACTCTATCCTGCTGCTGGTCTTCACTTCATCGATTGAGTCCGGAAGAAATGCCACTGGACCTGAAATGTTAACTCCAATTTCTCTGCACAGCTGCTGCTTGGCCTGCGGAGATTTTCCAGCAATTTCTATTTTTCTTCCAGATTTTCAGCATGCACTGTTCTTTTGTCATTTCTTTTCCCCCTTACCACTTGTGTCTTGGTCTATGGGTCTGGTCACCACTGCCACCATGTAGCAAAATCAAATATGCACTTATGTGAGTGTACATTAATAGGCTTTGTTGAACCTACGTATAAACCAGAGGCAGTGAGAGTGGACACCTCTGGACAGACTTAAGTCTTTTCATTTGATTTAATACCACTGTGACAAAGCACCTTACACACATGCTTAATAGCTTTTCTTAGAGTGAAGATACAGATAGCCCCTCACAACACAGCTGTAACTCACAAGCCAGCTGTTCACAAAGGCTTCAAGCTTGAAAAATACAATTGTACCCAATTGTTTATTGCATTTGTTAATTAATGTATAATGTCACTTGCAAATCACGTAAGTTAGTTTTAGTTTTCAAAAAGGTTTTGCCTTTTTTTCTTCCACTCAAGCATTGTTTTACCTCTGAGGACCACTGTTAGAAGCATCTTCCTCCACAATCCTGAGATAATTAGAAATACAGAAGCCATTTTATGGGTGAATGATTTAATCGTCTCCAATTGTACCATCCGATCGGATAAACAACAAGTAAATTTTAAAAATCTCACCCTGGTTTTCGATCTCCTCCACAGCATTGCCTTTACCACTCTCTGCAATCTTGTTGAGCTCTGAAATCTCCAAACTGCTCTAATTCTGGCCTTTGTGCATCAATGATTTTGATCCCTCCAGAATTGGTACCCATGCCTTCAGCTGCATGGGTCCTAGAATTCCCTTCTTAAATCTTTCTGTCTCTATGCAGCATTTTCCTCCTTTAAGACAGTCATTAAAACTCTCCTTTTTGTTCAAGCTATTGTTCGTCTGCTCTGATATATTCTTATGAGGCTACGTCAAATTTTGTTCAATAATGCTCCTGTGAAAATATTTTATCGTTAAAAAGGTGCTACGTGAATGTGGGTTGGTGTTGTTTATTCGACATGTTAATGGCATTTTTATTCTGTTTTGAGTCTAAAAGTATCAACTTGCATCTCCATTTGTTGTGGTTCAGCAGCCTGGTTTATTTTAGTTTAGTTACATGCTTCAAAAGCATTAATCTTAAATGTTTCTATCCATCACTTCTTCAGACATATTCTTCCCAAGTTGAAAAGCCACAGTCTCTCCAGATTTTCCTCATTACTTACATCATGCTCATTGGGTTCATTATTGTGATTACTGCATTGTCTCTAATTTGGATGCCTCCCTGGTTTTCTGGCAATCAGAACTGAACGCAATATTTAGAATGAATTTGATTAGATTACAATAACATATTGCCATCACTCCTCCTGACTTGTAGAATCAAACAGCACAGATAAGGCCATTTGATCCTTATTCCTGTACCTATGTTAAAGCAGTCATACACATGATTACTCCTAGTGCCCTGATTTTCCTGTATAGTCCAATCAACTTTCCCCCTTCACATATTTATTCACTTCCCTTTTGAAGCTAATTATTGAAGCTGTTTCCATAATCCCTTCAGGAAATGCATTCCAGATCACACAACAAACCATGTTAAAAATATTTTTAATGCCTCAAACATATGCAACTCCCGACAAGTACAGCACTCCCTCACCAAGGCACTGGGCCATCAACCTAGATTTTGTTGAAGTTGGAATGGAACTCAGCACATCCTAACACAGAGGCCACAGCTGACACACAAACTAGCCTGCAAGTTAGACTGGGGGTTATCTGACAATTAGCCCTGCTAAACAGTTCACACCTCAGTCATCAACTTTCTAGAGACAGGGAATACCCACCTGTTTAAAAAAAAACCTGCATGGATGAACAGCGTATGATGGTATACTTATCCACTCAATCAAGGCTGTGCATCCTTCGTGATGATTAAATTCTGCTCCTTTCTCCTTTGGAGGATGTGTCTTTTAAAGGGTCATTCAAAACTGCATCCATCCGAGAGCAGGCAGGCTCTTTATTTCACTTTTTTTTTCTGAAAGATGGCATCCTTGAGAGTGCAGCACCCTCTCAGGACAGTGTTGGAATGCCAGCTTGGATTTGATGCTCAAATCTGTGGAACAGGTTTTGAACTCACAAGTGCAAACTGCAGTGTTGGCTAATATTAAAACTATCAAGGAGAAATTATTAATCAAATTTAGACTATGCATTGTCATTGAGGCTGCCTCTATCTGCCTGATATCAATTAGTCTGGATATTGCACAGGTGCCATGCTCCTGGTTTGTACCTAAGGGAGACCCATTCTTAGGAATGTGTTATGTCAAACTCTGATGCCTTTGATGCAGCTTTCTGAAATATACCGGGAATGCTCTTTTAGTGAAGTCCAGTTGCTGTGTGTCTTTGCATACATTTGTAACAACTTGAGGTCGAATGCTAATCAGGAAGGTAAATCAAGCTTTCAACTATAAAACTGGTTTATTTCTAGCCCAATACACAAAGCTTTACATATGCCCTGAGGTGAAAAATGGCAATTTATGAGTTGGAATGCTCATTTATTGATGGAGTCTGTGAAATATCAACAAATGTTAACCATATCAGCGAGCCTTTCAGTGAAACTTCCAGCTGATTAATGTAACAGTATCTACACGTTTAGCCCTCGTAAAATATTAGTGTGCATTTTTACCATGTAAGAAGCATCCAAAGGGAGCATTGTTTCACATATCCAAAATGGTGGTGCTAATATCGGTGACTACAAAGAGAGAAAAACTGAACGTAGATTGGGTTAATTGGCAATCATTGAACACTGCATCATACACTAATTAAGTACAGAAAGTCATTTCTGTCATAAATATGTTTTATCCTCTGTAATTTTGGTTTTATTTCGAGCCAGTAATGGAAACTGGCACCTTTGACTTTTTGTAATATGACAAGTTAAATGATTTAAATGAGCAATTATCAGAGAGTCTGTCCTAATGTCTGCTGTGATACATCCACAGTGTTAATGTGACCTGCCACTGTTAAAGGAATAAAAGGACTTTTTGCAGAATGTTGTCTCCTTAACATGCTTTTTTCAAGGACACCAACAGAGATCAAACGCTGATATAATTAAATAAATCATTAAGATTACAACAGGGGATCCATTAAACGCAAGAAGTTGCTAATGGTTACAGTTATAAGAAGTTAAGCTATTTATTCAATGACACTTATGATTAACCCACAAGTATCAGCGAATGCATTAATTGCACTTAAAGCCTGCAGGAACGAAGTGAGTTACCGCACTTAAATTCACTTGGGGTCACTGCTGTTTACCTTGAGAGCTTTTAGTCCAAAATGACAGATGATTACTCTTTGGATAGTGAAAGGCTAAAGCTTGTTTTCTTCTCTGTATACAATTCAAAACACTCATCTACAAAAGGGGATAAAGTATTCTGTTAAAGCCACGGCCTGAATGAATCCATTATGAAGACTCATTACTGTTCATATTGGCTCAACCAAGATGGTTATAGGAGGGCCACTCATGGACATGGTAGTCCCAACCTTATAGAACTCTACAGGTACTTGATGTATTGTGCAAAACTAACTTGTGTTTATGTACCTCCCTTGACATATTTCTAACATCGCAAGGTGCCTCACGGGAGCAATATTTGACACCGAGCCAAAGGGATATCGGAATAAGTGACAAAAAGGTCGACCAGAGGTTTGGGTTTTCAACTTCAACTTGAAGGAAAAACAGTTAGAGATGAAATTTAAGAGTTTGAGATCCAGACACCTATATTTCTCTTTGTACCTACGTACCTTTGTATCTAAGATGGCGCTATGTGTGGTGATAATATACACTTTTGACTGTAATCCTGTACTTCTGTATATGTGGTAATGAAATCTAAAAATCCAAATGGTGAATTATGTCAGAAGGGGGCTTTTTAAAATGCAGAATCAATGGTGAAGAAATGGCCTTGAAACCAATGATACAAACAGACAAAAACCGTCACTGGAACTAAAGCGAAAAAGGATCTGGAGAAAAATAGCAGACTCAGAGATGAGACGCCACTGTATTGAGCTTTATAACCTGATGTTGGTTAGATGCCTTAACATTTACTAACTATATTTTTTTGTGAAGGTAATGCGTTATGGACTGATTTGCCTGTGGCCAGTACTCAGCAACAGTTTCATGGTCACTGTCATCAGTGACCTTCTCACTCCCACTCTCACATTGGCAGAGCAACCTCAGAAATGTCTGGGAGAGCAGTCTGAACTCAAACAGGCCATGAATAGGAGGGGACATGATTGACTCTGATGGAAAATATCTCAGCCTGGTCTCTTGGTGGCTTATGGCAGATCCCAGCCTGGTCTTTTGGCAGCTCCTGGGTGGGGTCAGGCCTGTTTCTCTCAGTGGCTCTCAGCTTGATCTCTTGACGTTATGTTGCCTGATCTCTCGGTGATTCATGGTGGTGTCTCAGCTACGCATGCGAGTCAACCCTGGCATGTTCCTAAGATACTGGGGGAGATTGCAGAGGAGGCCATTCCAGCAGCAGTGATGGCATCAGCGGTGTTCGTGTCGTGAACAGAGAGGTGAGGTCTCCCCAGAGGCCGGGATAAGTTTGGAGGACTCACCAAAGACTATTAGACTTTTAACTTATTCCTTTATTTTCTCAGTTTAAACTATGGAAGACTTCAAAATAAACTATGATACCAAGGTGTAGAGCTGGATGAACACAGCAGGCCAAGCAGCATCATCGGAGCAGGAGAGCTGACGTTTTGGTCCTAGACCCTTCTTCAGAAGGGTCTTTTTTCGAAGAAGGGTCTAGGCCTGAAACGTCAGCTTTCCTGCTCCTATGATGCTGCTTGACCTGTTGTGTTCATCCAGCTCTACATCTTGTTATCTCAGATTCTCCAGCATCTGCAGTTCTATCTCTTAAAATAAACTACAACCAGTTTCTTTACTTTTCTGTGAAGTACTATTCTATGAAGTACTACTTAACTTTTTAACTCTTGTTTCTCTTACTACTTTGTACCAAAGCTTTTCTTTGCATCTACATACTTCTGTATCAAAGATGGCGCCACGTGTGCCCATAATATACACTTTTGATTGTACTCCTGTACTTCTGTACTTCAGCACAAGTAATAATTAAATCTACAAATCTAAATCATGTAGCAGGAGCCCCTATAAATGGGGAATTATACCAGAAGGGGGCTTTTTAAAATGCAGTATCAAACCATTGGAAGCTTTCAGATGAAGAAAACTTGCCAAGAATGTCATTCATGGGAAACCCCCTCAACCAGCAATCATTCAGTGAGGAAGATTTCTTGTTGTTTAATGCAAAGCACCCCCACCAATTCTGGCTACTTTATCATAAGGCAACTGCTGTTGGTTGTGGGCCAGACTGTACGATCAATCGTAGATATATCATTTCTCAGCAGAAGTGCAGCAAGTTGGAGGGATTTGAAAGCAAGGATGAGGATTTCAAAATAACGACTTCTGTGTACTGAAAGCCAATGGAAATCAGTCTCCTTGAGGGCAATAGGTGAATGGGCAGTAAATATTGGGATGCTTTCAAATTTCTGGAGGGTAGAATACAAGAGATCAACCAGACAGGTATTATAATCATCTTGTCTAGAGTTAAAAGAGTCAAGAACACAAGAAATAGGAACAGAGTAAATTTTATGGTGTATAAAGTCTGCCCCAGCATTCAATACATTCATAACTGCCATTGGCCTTCAGTTCAAACTTCCTTTCTTATCTCTACACCCATCAGTTCCCAGTGTTGCCTGTAAAATATTCTATACAGACACTTAATCAATTTATACTCAAAACCCAGGTGCTCTTACAATATGAGGTAAACAAAGAACTGTAGTTGAAACTTATTTTTATTGAAACACTTGCAAGTCAAAGAAAGCAACTCTTACACTAACTAAGTTAACTTTTTCCAAACTAGGCTATCTGCTGAAAAACACATATACCACCGCCTCTGATGAATTTGGTTGGGCTGCTAGATCCAATTCATTGAGCTCTGTTGACCGGGCATTCAGGGTTCATATAGAATGAAGATGGGTCTCACTCAGAGCCTTCACTGGCCAAGCCTTTGCTGTGGAAATGGCTGCCAGGTGTTGGGCCTTGTTGGGTCAGATTCAAGTTGGTGCCGACATCAGGTAACCCATTGCAAGCCCTCTGCAGCAGATCTTATTCTTACATTTCTAACAACTAATCGACATTTTCAAATCTCAGTTCCAAGTCTGTAAAAACATAGAACGTAGAACAGTACAACACAGTACAGTCCTTTTGGATCATGATGTTGTGCTGACCTACTATCCTACTCTAAGCTCAAATGAACCTGCAAACCCTACATTTTACTATCATCCATGTGCTTATCCATGAGTTGCTTAAGTGTCTCTAATGTATCTGACTCTACTACTACCGCTGGCAGTGCATTCCAAGCACCCACCACTCTCTGTATAAAGAATCTACCTCTGACATCTCCCCTATACCTTCCTCACCTTAAAATTACGACACCTCGTGATATCCATTTCCGCCCTGGGAAAACAGTCTCTGGCTATGCCTGTCATCTTGTACGCCTCTATCAAGTCAGCTCTCATCCTTCTTCATTCCAATGAGAAAAGCCCTAACTCCCTCAACCTTTCCCCATTAGACCCGCCCTCCAGTCCATGCAGCATCCTGGTAAATCTCCTCTGCACCCACTCTAAAGTTTCCACATCCTTCCCATAATGAAATGACCAGAACTGAACACAATATTCCAAGCGTGGTCTAACAAAGATTTTATAGAGCTGCAGCATAAATCTCGCAGCTCTTAAACTCAATACCCGTGCTAATGAAAGCCATCGCACCATACACATTCCTGACAACCCTATCAACATGGGCAGCAACCTTGCGGGATCCATGGACGTGGACCCCATGATCCCTCTGTTCCTCCACACTGACAAGAATCCTGCTATTAACCCTGTATTCTGCATTCAAATTCAACCTTCCAAAATGAATGACTTCACACTTTTTTGGGTTGAATTCCATCTGCCACTTCTTTGCCCAGCTCTGCATTCTGTCAATGCCCTGTTGCAATCTACAACAGCCCGCTACAGTAACCACAACTCCACCAACCTTCGTGTCAGTGGCAAACTTACCAACCCACCCTTCCACTTCCTCAGCCAAGTCATTTATAAAGATCACAGAGAACAGAGGTCCCAGGACAGAACTGCATGGAACGCCTCCGATTACCGAGCTCTATGCTGTATACTTTCTATCTACTACCATCCTCTGCCTTCTATTGGACAGCCAATTCTGCATCCAGACAGCCAAATTTCCCTGAATCTCATGCCTCCTTATTTTCTGAATGAGCCTACCAAGAGGAACCTTATCAAAATGCCTTGCTAAAATCCATATATGCCACACCCACTGCTCTGCCTTCATCAATTTGTTTTGTCACATCCGCAAAGAATTCAATAAGACTTGTGAGGCATGGCCTTCCCCTAACAAAGCCATACTGACTATCTCCAATCAAACTATGCTTTTCAAAATAATCATAAATACTGTCTCTCAGAATCCTCTCCAATAATTTGCCCACCATAGAGCTAAGACTGACTAGTCTGTAATTCTCAGGGTTATCCCCAGTCTCTTTCTTTATATCCCATCTGGCCCAGGGACTTACCAATCCTCATGTTTTTCAAAGTTCCTTGTACGTCCTCCTTCCTAACATCAACATAGCTGCCTGTTTCATGCTGTCCTCCCAAACGACAAGTCCCCTCTCACTAGTGAATAATGAAGCAAAGTATTCATCAAGGGCCTCCCCTATCTCCTCTGATTCCAGGCACAAGTTCCCTCCACTATCCCATATTGACCCTACCCTCACTCTGGCCATTGTCTTGTTCCTAATAATAAATGTTACTAATAATGTGCTCTTAAATCTACTTACAGGTCTGAAGATCCTATGAACATCCAGACATGAGTGTTAGCGATGCTGGATTCACAGGCTCAGAGTAAACCTACCATCTTCCTGCAGGCCCCACAAGAAGACTTGAAACCAAGGCCCGAATTCTGACCCCACAATGACCTGATCCCCCTTGGAGACCTGACCTGACCCAGAACAAAACCAGCCCCTTTGGTGCCTCAACTCTGAGGAGGCCCGGCCAGACCAGGACCAAAGTCCAAACCACGTTGACGCAACTGTGAGGGGGCCTGACTAGTCGAGGCCTGAACACTGACCCTGTGACAATTAGACCCCAGACAGGCCCGGTCCAATGACCTGACTCACATCATCCAGAGCAGCAGACTAGCAACACCGAGGATTAGGAATGTCCAAAAGCAGAAAGCCCACCAGAAAACATGAAAGACACGCTAGCCTGCAGGTGAGGCTGAAACATACATGGTTTCAAGCATCCCCTCCCCAACATCCACCTGGAGAACATAGGCACTGTTGAAGGCAAAACTCAGATCTAGACTTACTTTCTGGATGGAGCTGGGAGATGGCTGTGTCCTCTGTTTTACAGAGACATGACTCACTCCTGCTATACCTGCCTGCTCCTCGCAAGCTGAGGAGTTCCCCATACATTGCACGGGCTGCACTGCATCCTCAGGCAAGGCAAGGGTAGGGGGAGGCCTGCCTCCTAATCAATGCCTCCTGGTTCTCACATATGGTGACCCTGGAGAGCTACTGCTTCCTGAACCTAGAGTATCTGTTACCTGCTGCATCAGTTCACGTCTGCCATCCTGATTGCAGTTTGCATGCCACCCCTGGTGGATATGGAGAATGCTCTGGAGATGAAATTCCTTGAGGCTTTATTCATCATGGGTGGCGACTTCAACCAGGCCAAAATCAAGAGGACGCTACCAAAATGCTGCCAGAATGTCTCCTGCCCCACCGGGGGCCGAGCATCCTTGACCATTTTTGCATGGCCATCAAAGATGTCCACTGCTCCATACCCCATCCACATTTTGGAAAATCAGATCACAACGCTGTGCACTTCCTCCCAGCTTACAAGCAGATGTTGAAATGAGAGGGACTTCACAGAAAGCAGTTCAATGCCGGTCTGAGGCAACGGAAGAGTTTCTGCGGGACTGCTTGGATTCGGTGGACTGGACCATATTCGAGAATTCAGTGGACAACCTAGATGAGTATACCATCACCATCACAGACTTCATGAGCAAGTGTGTAGAGGACTGCGTGCCAAAAGATGTCAATCCACATATTCCCCAGCTGGAAACCCTGGATGAACTGGGTAATCTACTGCCGACTGGAGACCAGGCGTGCAGCGTTCGGGTTGGATGACCCAGCCCTATGCAGGAAATCCAGATCTGAACTCCGCGAGGCCATGAGTGATTTCAAGGGGCAATACTGGACCAAGTTAGAGGCCCAAACTTAACGACATGGACACAAGCCACCTATTGGTAAGGTTTATGATACAAAATGAACATGAACAAAATAGCGGACAAAAACATATTCCTATGTGATGCGCTTAATGCTTTTTATGCTCAGTTCGAGCAGAATTCCAGCGACACCATGTCACCTCGCCTGACAGCCCTAGACATACTTGTTCCCTCTGTCATCGCTGCAGACATTAGATTGGCCTTCTTGAGAGTCAACCCAAGGAAAGCCCAGATAGAGTTCCTGGCCGTGCACTCAGATCCTGCGTGGACCAGCTGGTGGGAGCATTTGTTGACATCTTTAACCTGTCCTTGCTGCAATTTACACCTGTTTCAAGAAGACCACCATCATCCTGGTACCAAAGAAAACACGTGCAATATGCCTCAATGACTACTGCCCATGGCTCTGACCTTCATAATTGTGAAGTGCTTCAGGAGACTGATATGGGCTCCCAGCCTGCCTGAAGCCCCTACAATTTGCCTATTGGCTAAACAGATCCATGGCAGACACTGTTGCCCTAACTCTACACTCATCCCTGGAACATTTGGATTATAAGATATCTACGTCAGGCTCCTACTTATCGACTACAGCTCCACCTTCAAATTCAAACCCCTACCAAACTAATCTCAAAACTCCAAGACCTAGGTGTTGGCTCCACCCTCTGCAACTGAATCTTCAACTTCCTGAGTCACAGACCTCACTCAGTGAAGTTAGATGACTGCACCTCCTGCAGAATAACCCTCAACACTGGACCCCACCAAAGGATGCGTTCTCAGCCCCCTGCTGGACTCCTTGTGCACCCATGACTGTGTAGCCAAATTCTGAATGAACACCATCTACAATATTACTGACAACACCACTGGTAGGCTGGATATCAAACAACGATGAGTCAGAATTCAGGAGGGAGACAGAGTGCTTGGTGTCATGATACTATGATAACAATGTCTGTCACAATGTCAGCAAAACTAAAGAACTGACCATTGACTTCAGGAAGAAGGGATGAGCACATGCTTTTGTAGACATCAATACAGCTGAGGTGGAGAGGGTCAAGAGTGTAAAGTTTCTAAGAGTGACGGTAACCAACATTCTCTCTTGGACCACCCATGTAGATGTAATGGTCAAGAAGGCACAACAATGCCTCTTCTTCCTCAGGAGGCTTAGGAAATTCAGCATGTCCATAAGGAGCCTCACCAACATTTACAGAAGCACCGTAGAAAGCATTCAATCTGGGTGCATCGTGGCTTGGTATGGCAGCTGCTCTGTCCAGGACTATAAAAACACTACAGAAAGCTGTGTACAAAGCCCAGACCATCACGGGAGCCACTCTCCAATCCAGGGACTCCATTTACACTTCTCAACACAGAGAGGCTGCCCTTGTCATCCAAAAGCCCTCCCACCTCAGTAATACCCTCTACCGACCTCTTCCCTCAGGCATATAAGATACAGAAGCTTGAACACATGTAACAAAAGATTCAAGAACTGCTTCTTCCCTGCTATTATAATCTGCTGAATGGACTTCTCTAGCTTCAGTCTAATGTTGATCTTGCTTTATGCCCTTTGTGTATGCTGTAACCTTGTATGCCTTGCACTGCCGAAGCACCCTATGATTTGCTTGCCCTTGGTTGCTATGATCTGCCTGTATTGCTCCCAAAACAAAACTGTCACCGTACTTAGACACATGTGACAACAATAAATCACATGCAATCAAAATAGTTGTTTTGGCCGTTGACCACTTGACCACACCTGATTGGTCAAATCTCTGTGTGGCATCCTTAAATGTATTCAGTGATGGAACATCCACAATTTCAGATCAGTAATGATATCATTGAATGGCAGAGTAGGCTTTCTACGGTAAATTGCCTACTTCTGCTCTTATGTCTTATGGTATTATTTCATTGGATTAAGGAATTCAACAGTCTGAAAACTGCTTGTGTGAAATAATCTCCCCTCCTCGCAGTTCTACAGGCTCAGCCCTTTTACTTTAAGACTGTGCTACCATGTTTCGGATCCCATGAGCAGTGGAAATGATCTCAGTGTCTACCTTAACAAATCCCTTCAAAATTTGTATGATTCAATGGCATTGCCTCTTGTCTTTGAAAACTCAAGAGAATACAGAGCAAATTTATTCAACCTCTCAATACAGGGTAACCAGACACAAATTTAGTGAAGGAGTAAATTACTGCAGGTGCTGGAATCTAAACTGAAAACAAAAAATGCTGGAGGTGACGGCGGGTCAGGCAGCATCCATGGAAATGTTTCAAGTCTAAATGACTTGTCATCAGAGCTCATGTGAATTGGGGAAGGGGTAGCATTTTTGCAATAGCGGGAGTAGGGGTAGGTTGAAAGGACTGGTTTGGAGTGCTGGAGGAGAAAGCGCATAAATGCTGCCCTGTCCACACTTGACTTCAGCTCTGGTGAAGGGTTATCTGGACTTGAAATGTTAGCTTGCTTTCTGTCCACAAATTTGTTGAATTTTGGCTGTATCACTTCCAATGAATAATTGAGACTTTGTACACTTTTCATTGTACTCGCATATCCTTGTGCTTGAGAACAGGCGGCAATGAAACTAATTCAAATTCTATTTCTAATGACATTTTCAGCTGTGGATGAGCTGAAACAGGGGCAGATTTGGGCAATGTTGTGAAGGTAAAGATAGGCTGCCTTACCGATGGCATCAATGTGAGTTTAGGAGCTCATCTTGGAACTGGAAGTGATACTAAAATTGCAAACACATGGTTCAATCTCAGACTGTTGCCAGTTACAAATCTTTTTTTACAGATTTCTATCCACACTGATATATCCATATGGAAAACATCAAAATAACAGGAAATATTTACCTGAGATTCTGTTACAAAATAATGAAATTGGATGGATACCAAGTTAGAACTATATTTAAAGTCATCAATCTAATCTATTGGTTTAATTTCCCAAGTAAATTCCTTTTGTAGCTAATTGCTACTGATTTCATGCAAATGTCTCAGCACAGTTATCTGAGGAAAGAGATTAAAAGGGAAGTGTTCTCAGTTTTCCTAGACCACAGTGTCAGTAACTCAATGAGTGGCTGAACACAAAGATATGTCAAAGTTGTTCTTGAGTTGGATACTGGAAGGTTTTTGACATTTTCTCAAGCTTTACTGCTTACTTGGGGAGGAATCAGAATCATAAGAGAATGGGGCCTGATTTTGCATGGAGTCCCATTGTCATCTGAAACAAGAACACTTCTCAAAATGTTGCCTCCTGGTTGCTTTCAACCATGAGGCAATGTGTGAAAGGAAGGTGATGAAATATTTAAGTGTTGAGCATGCAGCATGCAGTGAAGTGATGGGACCAATTAAGTGGTGATGAGCATATTGCTTTAACTTAAATGTAATCATCAACAGCAGTGCCCAGTGTTAGTTAAATTTTCTCTCACTTCTAGTCTCAGAATCACAGAATCACAAAAATATTATGATAGAGAAGGAGCCCATTTGGTCCATCAAATCTGCACTTATAGTCTCAGAATCACAGAATCACAAAAATATTATGATAGAGAAGGAGCCCATTTGGTCCATCAAATCTGCACTATTTCTATGAATGAGCATGAGGACTTAGTGCCATTCTCCCATCCTTTCCTGTAATGCTGCACATTGATTCTTTTCAAATAATCATTCACGTGTCCACTTGAATGCCTCAGTTAAACTTTCCTCCACCACACTTCCAGATCCCATATTCCAGACTGCAATCACTTCTGTCAAAAAGTCTTTTCTCACGTCATATTTATATCTTTTGCAAATCACTTTATAAGTGCGCCTTGTCATTCTTGACCCTTTTAAAGGTGTGGTAACAGTTTCTCCCTGTCTTCTGTTCAGACCTCTCTATGAGTTTGAAAACTTCTCTCAAATCTCCTCCTAGCCTGCACCTCCCCAAGGAAAATTGTCTCAACCTGTCCAAGCCGTCTTCATAACTAAAGTTTGTCATCCCTGGAATCTTTTCCATACACCTCTTCTGTATTCATTCCAATGCATTCACATCCCTTTGAAAGGGTGTCACTCCGTACTGTGCACAATATTCCAGCTGAGTTCTAATTAATGTCTAATAGTTCAACATAACCTCCCTGCTGTTGCATTCTATACCCCTATTGCTAAAACCCAAGATACAGTATGCTTTCTTAACTGCTCTCTACTTATTCTGCCATCTGTGATGATTTATGTAGATGTACAACCAGGTCTCTCTGATCCTGCATATCCTTTACAATAGTATTCTTTAGGTTATGCAGTCTTCACCTGTTCTTTATCACCAAAGTTTATCGTCTCAAACTTATCCATTTTAAACCATATCTGCCACCTATCTACCCACTCTACTGGTTTGTCAATATCCTTTTGACATTCCACTCTGACTTCATCAGGCTTAAATTGTTTCCAAGTTTTGAAATCATTGCCTGCATACCAAGATCTAAATCATTTGTATAAATGCTGAAAAGCCAGGATCTGAAATGTATACCTGAGGTAATCTACTATAAATCTCCCTCCTGACAGAAAAAATCCACTAAGTATTACTCTGTTTCCTATTACTTAATTAATTTTGTATTTGTGTTGCTATTGCCCCTTTTAGTTCATGCAACATAACCTTACATTTTGTGTGACACTATCAAGAGCCTCTTGCATATTTATCACATCAACAACATTAATGATCAATGATCTCTGTTCGCTTTTTTAAGAAATGAATTATAGTCAGTGAGTTAAACATGATTTTCTCTTAAGAAAACTCTGCTGGTTCTCCCTAACTAACTCATATATGACTATAACTTTTATCCCATAACATTATTCCTTGAAATTTCCCCATTACTGAAATTAACCTGACTGCTCTGTAATTGCTGGGCTTATCCTTACAATCATTTTTGAACAAGGGCATAATGTTTTTAATTCTCCAGTCCTCTGGCATCAGTGCCAAATTGAGATAAGGTTGAAATGTAATTTCTGGTGCCTCTGCAATTTCCACTTCCACTTTCTCCAGCACATGGGGATGCATTTCATCTGGCCCTGGTGCCTTGTCAACTTTGCATACTAATAGCTCTTCCTTGTCCGTTTCAATCTCATCTAGTGATTAATCTTGTTCTCAGTCATCATGGTCTTGGTAAGATCTGCTTCCTTGGTGAAGGCAGATGCAAAATATTCATTTACTTTTATTTCAAAAGTATACTTTATTCATAAACTATTGATAACTAAAAGAAGTGCAATACAGGTCCATATAGCCTTTTTGGAAAATACAGTATAATTTTAACATTTCTCGTTACAGCTTCAAACCAGTTGCAAAAATGGGGCATTTTCTAATTAGGCAAGGAAACTATTTATATTACTTTAAGGCAAACAATGGGATCACAGGTCATAACAGAGCCTTATCGTATTTTGGCAGAAAGATCTCAGATGTAGGTCTTTCCTCACTGTCATTCGACAGCAGCTGCCGCAAGGTTTAGTGGATCCCTCAGCAGATAGCCCTGGACCTTGGAATGTGCCAGTCTGGAACACTTATTGCGCAACTTTTTGTGCTAGAATTCTATCAAGTTTTGGGCAGACCAAAAGAGCATCTTTTGTCAAGTTGATGGTCCTTCCTCGAGAGCATCCCCTAGAGCACAGAGTTCTGCGTCATGGAGCTGCTGGGAAGAAACCTTAACAAAAACATACATTTAATACCTCAGCCTTATCCCTTCACTCAATGTTTAAATCTCATTTGTGGTCCTGAAATGGCCCTCTTCTTCCATTTACTATTTTTCAATTTGATGTGTTAATAGAAGACTTTGAGATTCCTTTGTATGTTATTTGGCAGTCTTTTCTCATAAGTTCTCTTTGCTTCTTAATGCCTTGTTTTCAGCTTGTTTCTTAATTGTATGTTCTCTCTGACACCGCTTATAAGAAACATCTTTCTTCGCGAAGTGCGGGATGGAGATGACATAGCACTATCTACAGACTGTGTAAGACTTGAGACACAAGTCAAGCAGCAGGGTATCAACATATCTAACCAAATAAAGATTGTGAGATAGAACATAGAACATAGAACATAGAACATAGAACATAGAACAGTACAGCACAGAACAGGCCCTTCAGCCCACAATGTTGTGCCGACCATTGATCCTCATGTATGCACCCTCAAATTTCTGTGACCATATGCATGTCCAGCAGTCTCTTAAATGACCCCAATGACCTTGCTTCCACAACTGCTGCTGGCAACGCATTCCATGCTCTCACAACTCTCTGCGTAAAGAACCTGCCTCTGACATCCCCCCTATACTTTCCACCAACCAGCTTATAACTATGACCCCTCGTGCTAGCCATTTCTGCCCTGGGAAATAGTCTCTGGCTATCAACTCTATTAATATTAGATTGATAGGACAAGGAGAGAGAAGGAAGTGTAAATCAGTGTGGGTGAATTCAGTGTCAAAGGGGGCATGTTTCACTGATGAGTTTACTTCAGATCTGCCATTCAAATATACAACTTCATGTCATTCAAAATAATTCAATGATGAGCCACAAAATAAGATTCTTGTAAAATCATTGGCGGAAATTTCCAACACAGACAGTGGACTTCTGAATCCCAAGTTTAATCGCACTCCTGTCCTTACCTAAACTTGCTGTGACATTTACATGTCAATAACATCAGGTATGCCATTAACCTCGCTGTTATAGTGAGAACTAATATAGACCCCAGAGATTCCATTTTCCACAAAAGGGCTATTTAAGACTGACAGAAGCACAAGCATGAAAACTGGCGTGTAAACTAAACCTCCAATTTTCCTCCCAGCTTTGATTGTGGAGGAATGTTGTCGGTAACATTGAGTTTGGGAAGATTTTCATTTTCAAGACTTCTTTGTTGCATTGTAGAAAGTAAAAGAACAGATTTTGCTGAAGGAACCCACAATAATGAGGAAAGAATCAAGCTTATCTGTTCAGTTGGCTATTTTTTCGTGATGCAGCAGCTAAATTCTTCAGCAGGGCCCTTAATGCTCATGGATTTGTTGGTACAGTCCTGATTTTCACAGCTTAGACAGCATAAATTGGTCTTGGAATAGATTCATTCACCAGGACAATGCAGGGATTTAAACTGTGCACTCATGGGAGTAGGATGCAGAAACTTTTCTGGTACACTTTAGAGTATAGGAGGTTGTAGACGATTGAATTAAGATGAAGGGCCTTTTAAGAATCCATGTAGAGGAACTATTTCCTCCAGAGCCAGCATCCAGGACAAATGGATATATTCGTAAAATATTATGTCGGCCATGCAAGAGCAAAATCATGAAGTTGTTTTTTCACAAAAAAGGGAGTGAAACTCCAAAATCTTCTGCCCAAAAAAAGATTACAGAAGGCGAGGGATAACAGGAACTTTTCAAAACTGATAAAATCTGAAAGAACTGCGGATGCTGTTAATCAGGAAAAAAAAAACAGAAGTTGCAGGAAATGCTCAGCAGGTCTGGCAGCATCTGTGAAGAAAAAAAATCTAAGTTAACGTTTCAGGTCCGGTGACCCTTCCTCAAAACTTCAGTTCTTTTCAAAATTGAGGTTGATAGATTTTTGTTATACGTGGGTATCAAAGAAGCAGGAGGATGGATTTGGGATACAGGTCAACTGTGACTTACTTGAATAGTTTAACAGGATTGAGGAGCTGAACCTATTCCTGCACCTATTCTAACTATATTGAATGAATGTAAAGGATGCTGTACTACACACCTACCTAACTCATTAAAACTTCACTCTTAAACAATTCAGGCCCACACTGACCTTTCAAAGACCAACTCTCCCTGACTCACCCTAGGCATTATTTTTGTAACCCTGCATTTTCCATGTTTAACCCACCCAGCCTACACACCCCAGGCACTGTGGGCAATTCAGCATGTCTAATCCACCTAATGTGCACATCTTTTGAGTCTGGGAAGAAAGCAGAGCAACAGAAGAAAACCCATAAAGAATGTGTAAACTCCATGCAGTCACCCAATACTGGAATTGAGCACAGGTCCCTGGCATTACGAGGCAGCAGTGTTAACCACTAAGCCGCCATTCCACCCTTTAGTGCATTGTACCCAGCATCTTTTCAACCAGATGAGCAACAGTTCACACAGGCAATCATAAACTGAGGCATTATAAACAGTTTACAAAAAAATACTAAACTACCATTTAGCCATGTATTTGACTCTCTCTTATGGGAAATCAAAATCAAAGGAGCATTAGATCATTCAATAGATCATTGTAAATTCAAAAATACCAAAAATAACCAAGAAATTTCTTTCTTTCAATTCAAATCTAATTTCTGCCTCATTTTCAACTGAATGTATCCTAACTTGATCAGATGAATGAAGCCATATATTTTAGACCTACAATTTAACCTTTCAAAGCCTGCAAACGACTGTGAGTGAATCGAGCTTTGTTCCTTTGTTGAATTTCCAATGTTTTCCTACTTTCCAAAGCTACTGTAATGTCCCCAACACTGTAAGTTGGCTGTTAAACTACTTGAGAGACACAGAAGTTAATATTACTGCAGGAAAGTCTGATGGGCCTGGATGCAGCACTGCACTGTGCGAAGGAGCGCTGTACTGCAATGGAGAGTGCTGCACTGTTTCAGGGTGTGCTGCACTCTATCAGGGAATGCTGCACTGTGTTGAGGAGTGCTGCACTGTGTAAGGGAATGCTGCACTTTGTTGAGGAGTGCTGCAATGTGTGAGGGAATGCTGCACTGTATCAGGGAGAGCTGCACTGCATTGGAGAGTGCTGCACTGTGTGAGGGAATGCTACACTGCATTGGGGAGTGCTGCACTGTATTGGGGTGCTGCACTGCATGGGGGAGTGCTGCACTGTATCAGGGAGTGCTGCACTGCATGCAGGAGGCTGCACTGGGTGAGGGAATGCTGCACTGTGTTGGGGAGCACTGCACTGTCAGGGAGTGCTGTACTGCATTGGGGAGTGATATGTTTGATTGGCATGTGCAGAGCTGTGTTCTGGAAATGTCGCATTGGATTGGGAATGATGCATTTTGCTGGAGTACTGAACCATTTTGGCTGAGCACTGTGCTGTGTTGGAGAGTGTGGAGGCCATTGTGGAATGGGTGCTGTATTGGTTACAGTATTCTATTAAGGATGTGGGAGTGTTTTGGATGAACCCGAAGCTATATTTTCTGACAGGTATAAATGGGTGTTGCTGCACTGTGTGGGGATTACTGACTACTTTGCGGAAGTGCTGAGTCCTCTTAGGTGAGCTCTGAGATGTATCGGTGTTTGGGGGGAGGACGGGGTGGTGGGGAGGGGGAGTTGCTGTATCTAGTGCCATCAGCCAATTCTTGATATCACCTTATGTCGTCTGCTACAAAGTTATAACACTTCAAATTGTGTTCAATAGAGTGAAGCACTTTGAGACATTCAGTCGTTGGCAGCATTCACAAATCTGTTTTATCCATTAACTGTGCCAGTGCTGGCAATAGGTGATATCTTAAGTTGGGGAGCTCAGTAATGTGGCTGGTAAGAACTGTAAAATACAGAATATAGCCTGCAGTTATACCAAAGCCTAGCATTCATCTTTTATTGACGAATAAAGCTACATAATGTTTACCTGTTCTGATGAACGGTCCCAAACTGAAAATGAATTCTGTTTCTTTTTCCACAGATGCAGGTTATTTCTGACAATTTTGTGTTTTTTTCACACTTCCAACATTCACAATTTTTTATTGTCAATAACATTTACTTTGTAGTTTTCTAAGCTGGTCTTCTTTGCTGCATAATAAATGTAGCATCAGAATTTGGAACCTCACAATTATGCATTAGTCATTGAAAGATCACCTTAATTGCAGCAGAAAATGACTCTTCCTCTAATGTGTAATTTTTGGAAAAAGTAGCTGAATAAGGTTCAAAGGTTCACTTGTCACTTCCTAGGCACTCCCCAGAGGGAACAATTTTCCCTTAAACCGGTACCAAGCCAAACAAATACTTTAGAAAAAATAGCACCCAAAAATAACTTGGCAAGCATTTTATGCTGAATAGCATCCTCAGATGCTTAACTGGAGAATGAAACCATCGTGTCAATGTTTCAAAAAGCTCTTTCAACAAACAAACTGTGGTTTTTATGTCTTTCATTATAGCTAATGTTTAGTAATTTATTTTAAATTAAGAAATGTAACCAGCAACTTTTGCTTAAAATAAATGATCTTATGCTTGGTGTCTGTAAATCACTTAAGAGCAATAAACATTCAACATGCATCCCTGTTCAGCTCAGGTTATGACTGAACAATTAGGCAAAAACTATTTTACTTTGTTGAGGAGTCAGTGATGTGGTATTGTCAAGTTAAAATTTTTACTGAGATGGTCAGCAAATACTTTCTTTTGCAAAGGTTGGTCAGAACACAGAAAGTATTTGAGATAGTGAACATTGCACTGGTTTAAGATAAAGTGTAATAAATACTGGAAGTTAAAAAATTCAAAAGGAGAGAAGGGGGTAGTGGAATCAGTTTAGCACTGGTCCAGCTCAAAACTGACATTGATGTCATTAAGTTGTGAACTTAATGGCCATTCCTGTAGAAATCAGCCAGAAGTTTTCTGAAGCACATTGCACTTCCCCAACATGAGACGGCTTCCTTCCAGACGTGCAAATTCTACGTCCACCCTTAGGGTTCAAATGGCTTCCTTTTGTGCTGTAAAAGTCTATGGCCTGTGGGAAATAATGTTGATGTTGTTAATGCTGATCCTGCTTCACACATCTCCTGTGCAGTGTAACCTGTACGCCTCACTCTGTCTAAGAACCGTATGATCTGCGTGGCCTTGCTTACCGTGATCTACCTGTACTGCTTGCATGCAAAGCTTTCCACCGTACTTAGGCGCATGTGACTGCAATAAATCAAATCAAATCAAGTGAAATAGTCACTATCAGGACTTTAAACTTCCAGGATGGTATCTTGCAGAGTTTAGAGTCAAATTAGCTTCACTCATAAGCTGAGTTACTTGATCCATATGTTTTCAGTCTATGAGCCACATTTTGTCCACAAGGACCTCTGGCAGTAAAATATCAGCCATACCATTTCAAGGTAACATCTAGCAAGGCAATATTATTGGAACATTGTGTTTCTGAACTTGAATTTCCACTGTAACTGAATTTTTTTTTGATCCATCTGTAAATCAGGAATGCTTAAACTATTATCATCTAACACAAAGATGTTTTGTTATAATAAAGAATTCCACTGATGAAAGATTTTCACTTCCTTTCAGAGAAAGCATAGCTTTGTTGGTTGCTTGCCAAAATGTGGACTTTGAGTTATCAGGATTAGAAGGAGATTGAAGAATATTAAGAATTTTGCGCATCTCAGAATATTGGAACCACTTGACCAGTAAGCATTTGTACAACGCTTGTGTATTTTTGTAGACAACGAATGATACGTGACAGGAGTGATAATATTACCATGTTCTTTGACATGTATAAACAATGGCTGGGATTTATCAATTTTACCACAATTTCTTTCTGTTTTTTTTTCAGTAGTTTAGGAAATGGACTGTGAAGTAAAGTCCTGCTGAAGCAGTCTGTATTTACATTGGCAATGTTTTACAATTTTATTTACAATATTTTACATTGGCAAAGTGGAACATTGCTGCCTTGTGCCTAGAATGTGCATGTTAGGAAAATGTGAAAGCCCATGGACCTTCCTGAATTCTTTTGCTTGTTTACTGCTGCAATGTTGCAATACGCTCCTCAAGAATGAAAACCATAGCCAGTTTCCACACAGGTCGCTCAATATATATTAAATGCCTATTATCACTAAGCTGCAAGTCAACTTTGGATTTTTGTCATTTTTTTTCATATACAATTATCGTTTACCTGGCCTTTCATTAAACTTTGCTCCAAGTGCTACAGTTTTCACAGAATCCCTTTCACTCTGTTAGCTTAATGCTAAAACCATAACACTAAATCATTCTGAGAAGCTGTAGCAGAATGCTTTAATTACTAGTGAAATTGAAATGTGTAAATTTTACTTGATTATCACATGCTGTTACATTTAAGAGTTCAGTAAATGTTGAAGTCCCATTCCTGTGCGAAATAGTATGGTACCTTATTATTAATGTTATAGGAGAGTCAGATCAATGCGACAGAGATTCGTTAGAACGGCTGAGTGTGTGCAAGATGCTAAGCAAGGCCCTTGATTTGATCATTGTTTTCCTTGCAGATATTGAAATTTAATTGGGTCAAGTTTGGACATGTTGTGGTCATTTTGTTCTGAACTACCACATATGTAATAATGCAGTTGTAGTACATACTCAGGAATAAAAAAATGATGCAGTTTGTCTGTAGTGTCCAAGCTGAAGCATTCTTTTCCATTGTCAGTCATGACTCATTGGTAACACTTTCACATCTGTATCCACAGGCTTTCAAGTCCTTCTCCAAAATCTTCTGCATAAAACCTTGGCTAATATTTCAATCTATTGCTTTCGGGAACATGTCTAAACAGTCTAAGAGTGAGTCTTCAGAGAAGAGGTCATGCAGGAGGAAGTAACAGAGACAGTGAAGCGTGAATTTTGAGAGGAGTTGGAAATGGAATATTTAAGTTTGAGCAGGTAAAAAAAACCCAAGTGAAAAAGTCTGGGTCTGATATATAATCATGACAGGTGTGAAATTGGTTATAAGCTGGAGAGAGTTAAATTAGCTCAAGAAGCCAAGAAGGCCATTAGAAGAATAAAGTTTGGAGGTTTTATAAACAAGGAGGAGGGTTTCAGCCTGAGGTACCAGTGGAGACAGACAAAATTATGGAAGTGGAAGGAGTTTGTTACTGAGAGAATAGGGGGCTGGAAATTCATTTGGAGTTGAACAAGATGCTATTATTGCGGACAGTCTCATTAAACCTGAAAAATGGGAAGGCAGTGATATGGAGCTAGCAATAAAAATATACAATTTGTAATGGGTACTATAGATGTAAGGGATTGGTCTTCCAATGTTCAGCTAGAATGGAGCAAGAAAGCAGAAGAGAAATCCGAGGCAGGGAGTGAGGGAGATCAATAGTGTCAGCATGCAGTTGCTATCGGCGTGCCTGCATGATATTGTCGCACAGAGAAACATGTAGTAGAGGAAATGCATTAAGGATATATGATTGAAGATTTCTTGGGTGAATAATCTAGAAATGGGAAAAGAAATTATTATTGCAATGGCTGTGGTGATGGTTGCATTGACATGAGTTGAACTAGTTGCTAGCAGGCTGGACAACTATAAATGGCTATAAGATTGCTGTGTCAATACAGAATGATTGAAGAGGACAAACACCCAGATTTAGAGAAATTAATATTGACCTTCCTTAGGAGCAGCAGAAACCTGACAATGTAATATCCTAACTGAAGCACTATTACATCTAAAATGTGCACAGCTAGCTTACTTTCCGTTTTTGATGCAGGAAAAATTCAGCATAACTAGTTCAGGAATTGCAAAGGTCCTCTGCTCTTCTGAGCCACAAAACACCAATAATCTCAATCTAAGGAAGATGAGTTATTAACCTGCAGCATTCCAGAGTTTGCAGAAATATTGGTTCTATTGGTGAAATTCCATCAATAGAATTCTTCCTCCAGCTTTGTTTTCTGCCATATGATCAGAAAGAAAATGAGAGAGGAAGCCTTGTTGAAGATATCCACCCTTCCAGCTCGTAATTCCCCTGCTAAGGTGAATTCTGCATGCCTTTTCCTTTTGTTTGTCTTCTGAGCCATTTTCTCATTTATGAAGAGTGCTATTGGAGTATCAGTTAGTTAATTGTTTGATGTTTCTCCTTTGGTTTTTAAGTTGGACCGGGAAATGCTGCTATTTGAACTGGCGCTGACATTCGTGCCACCATTTCTATGAGTGATTGAGTGGCAGACTCTGAAATTTGGATATAACCTCCCTAGAACAAGCCTAAATATCTATATAAGACAAAACCATCAACAGGAACTTATTCACTTAAAAAGACTTAAAAGGATAAAAAGTGTGCATTCTGGAGGAATTAGTGGATGCAGGGACAGTTGTAACATTTATAAGACAATTGGATAAGTACATGAATAGGAAAGGTTTGGCGGGATATATGCCAAGCCCAGGCAGGTAACACTAGTTTAGTTTGGGAACATGGTCGGTATGGACTGGTCGGACTGAAAGATCTGTTTCCATACTGTTTGACTCGATGACTCTATAATTCAAAATCAACTTCGATTTAGGTGGGGCCTTCAACTGGCTGAAAAGATTACATGCTCTTTCACAGGCACTTGGCCAGGTAAAATTTTATATCAAGTTAAAAAATGAAATATTAGGATATGTAACCAAAAAAAAGACTTGCTCAATATGGTAGTTTCAAGGAGGTTATTAGGATAGGACAAAGAGGTTGAAAGATGAAGGGGATAAGGAGTGTCAGTTTGGAGAGTAGATTTGGAGGACTGATTAAGACTGAAAGGGATTAAATCCAGAATTAGTGCAAGGCTAGGGCTGAAACATTTCGAGGGAGGAAAGGTGAATAAGCTTATAACATGAGGGAAGGTTATACAGATGTAGGATGAACAATCTTTCATTATGATCCAGAGGATGGCCCTCTCTGAAACTAAAACCAACATACCCGGAGAGGCTCACCTCATCTGATTATCTGTTAAAAGAAGTGTGAGAAGTGGTATAACCTGCTTCTCACCTCCCAATCTGTTATAAAGGAGTGGTTAACTGGAATGAAATCCTTTCACTCACTCTATAATAAACAAGTAACAATTTATTTATTTAGCTTCAACAGTAAACAAATTAACAGAACTATTAACAAACTGAACAATTCCCCCTTAACTACTAACTCTTCCCAAATAAAGCAAAATTCTAATAGTATGCTGTTGTAATAAATACAAATTGCACTTACATGCCAAAATAATGAAAAAAAACTAAAATTTTATCTCTTGAAACTGAAAGCAGGATACATCTTCTGATATGCTCTGCACTATCTCTGATGATCCTCAGTCAGGAACAACTTTCTCCATTGAATTCTTGTGTCATGAATGCCTGTTTCCATTGAATTCTTGTGTCAGGAATATTAACTAAGAGTGCCACCATACCTTTAGTTAGATTATAGTTAATCTGAGAGCTTAGAGAATTCTGTGGGAGCCAGTGAGTTTATCTTGAGAACTTATGGGTTGTTAACTCTATTAGATGGCAGTGGCTCTTATGCCAATTTTCAAATGCCATCTTCCTTTATACTCTTGATGACCTATCAATTTCTGACAATAGGATTGGCTCCAGGTCATCAAAACCATCAGATTTAAATTTAATTGGTTTTTAGTGTCTGAGTGCTTGGTTAAACTAATTAACTAATATTCAAACTGGTTGCCTAAACAAACTGTGATTTGAGTTGCAACCACACAGCCCATGGATAGAATTTTTTTTTAAATTCAGGAACTCTCTAAGCCTATAAAAACACACACCATATTTTAAGGGGACCTATCACTCTTCCACTCTATAATTTTACAAATATCAAATTCTAATGTCCTGCCTTCCAATCCACAAATACTCTACACAACTTTGCAATACCTCCTCATGATGAAAAGATGGCATCATTTTTATTCTGATTTTTTTTTATAAACCATCACACCATTACTACTAGATCCACAGGCCATAATCTAAAGTTACATATTTCATATGAATTCTACATAAATATATAGCATTGAACATTAACATTTCTATCTTATATGCACATTTTTCTTTTAAACCCATGATAATGTATCCACAATAACATTTTCATGACCAGCAACATGTACAGTCTGTAAATAAAACTTTTGAAACATAAAACGCCAATAAAATAGTCTGATGGTCTTTTTTTTAAATGTTTCCAAAAATGCCAAAGGGTTGTGATCAGCATACACAACTATCTCTGATATATTGTTCACAACATAAACATTAAAATGTTGAAAGGCCAGTACCAAAATCAATAACTCTTTTTCAATGGTAGAGTATTTTCTCTGCTGGATGTTGAGCTTTTTGAAAAATTACTGATTGTTTTTTCAATTCAACAATTATCCTTCTGTAACTACATACCTCCAACCTCTGCATTGTTTGTGTCAAAAGCATCTTTAAAGGATTTCAAGAAATGTAGCATGGCTAAAACTGGTGTGGTGGTGAACATGGCTTTTAAATTTTCAAATACCGCCCAGCATTGAAAATTTGTGTTCTTTTTTAACACATCCATCAGCAGTGCCTCACTCTACTAAAGTTCAGTATAACTTGCTATAGCATCTGCTCAGTTCCAAAAATTATAGACACTCTTTCTTCAAGGATGGTCTTGGAAATTTCTTGATGACCTTTGTCTTCATGTTTATTGCTATCATCCTTCCATGTCCGATATTGTGTCCTAAAAGTATCACTTTTACCTTCATAAATTTTGTTTTTGCTAAGTTTATGACAAACTTTGTCTTCTGTAGTCTCTCAAGAAGCTCTGCCAAATGCACCATGTGATCTTTCCACGAATGGTTAAAGATCACTGAGTCATCTATACGGATGGCACAATTAATCAATTCAGCTACAACTGTTCATAAATTTTTGCAAGGTGGCGGGTGTGTTCTTTATTCTGAAGGGCATTGCTTTAAATTAAAACAACCCATTTGTGGTTACCGAAGCAGAAACTTCTTTCACTCTCTCTGTCAAAGGTACTTGCCACTAACCGCAAGGTAAGTTCAACTTTGTGATATAAGTGCCTCATTTAACGTTTTCCATACACTCCTCCAGCCTTGGGATTGCATGAATCTGATTTGGTCAGGGTGTTGACATTCTGATAGTCTATTCAGAATTGTTGAGTGCAATCACGTTTGGGAACCAACACAATCGATGAACTCCACTCACTTTGACTTGGCTCACTGAGTCTTCTTGGAGTATCACTTCCATACTTGCACCACTTTGAGAGGATTAAGCCGTGGGGGGTGTTGCTTTTTCAGTTTAGCATTCCTTACGTTGACCTCATGTATTATAGTATTAGTTCTCCCCAATCTATTTCTACCTATGTCCTCATAGCCTTTCAATTCAGTTCTCTGTTCCTGAATGGTTCTGAGGAAGGGCCACTGGACCCGAAACGTTAGCTCTAATTTTCTCTTCACTGATGCTGCCAGACCTGCTGAGCTTTTCCAGCAACTTCTGCTTTTGTTCCTCCACAATCTATTGACATTCCGTAATGGAATTGATCCAAGAAATCATGTAGACATATCCATTATGGTTAACAAATATTGGTTCCCACTTTTGGTTTTGGGGAAGGGAAGGCCTGCACAATCAATCATAACCTGTATGAAAATTTCTTTTTGTGTGGGAATTGGCATCAAAGGCAGTGGTTTTATTACTGTCTGTGGCATTCCTACCATCTGATATGTATGACATATACAGCACAATTCAACCACATCCTTTTGCAATCCAAATGGCCCAAAACGTCAGCTTTTGTGCTGCTGAGATGCTGCATGGCCTGCTGTGTTCATCCCGCTTCACACTTTGTTATCAATAGAAATGCTTTTGTATCGTAGCCTGAGTCTTCCTCACTCCTCACTCTTACAGCTAATTTGTGTGCTACCCCTAATACTTGCTGTCTGTATGTTATCAGCAAAAAAATCTGGCAAACTTCTGCCTTTTTCTCATCTGCACTAACTTGCCAAGGTCTCCATTTCTGCCTTAAGATTTTATCCTTAATGTAATAACATTCTGGAATACATTCTGATTCCTTTCCTGCGTATGCTTTATATTATAAGTCTCTCATTGTCTCATCTTTTTGTTGTAACTCCATTAGTCTTTCAGAACTAAACACCTCTGCCTGATCCTGTACCTGCTCAGGTTTTTCCATTATCGTTTCATCAAACAGGGTGTCAGCTAACTGGGCCTCAACTCCTTCACCTTTCTCTTTGGTTTTCCCTTTTTGTTCTACTGTGGAATCTTGTCATCACACCGTATGGAAAATTCCAGGGTGTTTTTCTTTTAACTCTTCAGTTCCCTAGTTTTCTTTTGACTTCTCCACTACTATGGGCATGACTCCAACCTTTGATCTGGCTAGGTTGTTTCCAAGGACAAACATTATCTGACACAGGGCTCATTAAATCTCTGTCCATTTATTCGGCAGATCATCATTTTCTTGGGTAATATTTCAGAAAGAGCACAGACACTTTCATCTCTTATCATTAGAGAATGACCAGCTACTGTATCTTTTAATATTTTAATTGTTTTACCTTCTCCTCCTTTCTTTCTGAGTAAATCCTTTCCACAGAGCTGAAGTTCTTGAAGAAATTGTGCATTATCTTACTATCCAGCCCGTGACTAGACTGTGCACTCTCCTGCTGCTCCTCAGCTTCTCTTGGGATTTCCTTCACTGCCTCAATTGATCCCACTGGCTTAGCCTCTTTTACCACATCCTTTCTCCCAATGCCTCTGTTAACCCACCAGTGCTGTGACTTTATGTGTTCTTCCCCTCCCCCCGCCCCCTCTATTACAGCGAAAACACCTAAGGCCATTCACCTCTTTTCTACACTGTTGGGTTTCTTTTTTTAAATGTGGCAATCTGTTCTTAGCGTGACCTACGTCTTGTTTCTCATTAAAGGATCTCCTTTTTTCTCAATTCCTATCCCTCATGGAATGCAATTGCTTTTGGAAGCTAGATTTCGCTTTATACACTAATGCATAATCATTCACCATCTCTACAGCCCTTCTGTTCCTCGACATCAGTTCTTATCATTTCTGAAAGTGAGTTTTCAAAATCCTCCAGCCAAATAACATCTCTAAGATCCTCAGAGGATCTTTCCTGCTCCTCTGATGCTGCCTGGCCTGCTGTGCTGTGCTGAGGTTCGCCTTGCTTTATAATCTCTTAAAAGAAGTATGAAAAGTGGTATAACCTGCCTCTCACCCCTCTGTCCCCTCACAATATGTTATAAAGGAGTAGTGAGTATTATAAAGGAAATGAAATCCTTCAACTCACTTTATAATCAACAAATGACAATTTATTTATATAACTTTAACAGTGACCAAATTAACGGTATCAGCAAACTGAATGACTTCTCCTTAATTACTATTCCTGAATAAACAGAGATCTAATGGTATGATGTTCCAATAAATATAACTCTCACTTATATACTAAATAATCAATAAAAAATTCATCTCTCGGAATTGCAGCCAAGTTATGTCTTCCAGTATGCTCTGTGCCCTCTTTGCTGATCCTCAGTCAGGATCACCTTTCTCTGTCGAATTCTTGTACCAGAAACACCTCTCTCCATTGTGTTAGGAATATTAACTAAAAGTGCCATTCTACCTTTAGTTAGATGATGGATATTCTGAAAGCTTAGAGAATTCTGCGAGAGCAAATGATTTTCTCTTTAGATCTGATAGGTTGTTAACTCTATTAGATGGCAGTTGCCTTTACACCAATTTTCAAATGCCTTCTTCTTTTCTACCCTTGATGACCTATAAATTTCTTACAATAGGATTGGCCCTGGGTTGTCAAAATCATCAGATTTACATTTAATTGGATTTTTACCTCTATGTGCCTGGTTTAAATTAATTGGCTGATATTCAAACTACTGCCTGGTTTGCTAACCATACAGCCCCCGATACATATGTTTCAATTTCAGGAACTCTCTAAGCCGCTGCACATTTTTTAAAAATCACTCAGCCTGGAAAAAGCACGTCACCTTTTAAAAGAACCGCACACTATTCCCTCCTATCATTTTACAGATATCAAATTCTAATATCCCACCTTCCAATCCACAAATAATCTACCCACCCTTGCAACACTTTTGACAGTCAAAAGTAAAGTGTTTCTAACAAAGTTGAAGTTAGCTTGTGTGGTTTAAATTCTGAAGTGAAAGATACTTAAAGACCAACATCACATCAATTTAGAGATCAGCAGTTAGCACTGCCACCTCACAGTGGCAGGGATCCGGGTTCAATTCCAGCCTCAGGAAACTGTCTGTGTGGAGTTTGCACAATCTCCCTGTGTCTGCATGGGTCTCCTCCGGGTGCTCCGGTTTCCTCCCACAGTCCAAAGATGTGCAGGCTAGGTGGATTGGCCATGCTAAATTGCCCGTAGTGCGCAGGGATGTTTAGGTTAGGAGGGGTAGACATGGGAAGAATGCAGGGATAGAGGAGTGGGTCTGGTTGGGATGCTCTTCAGAGGGACGGTGTGGACTTGTTGAGCTGAATAGCCTGTTTCCACAATGTCAGGATTCTATGATTTCTATAATAATATTCCTCCAACTGGGCATCATGGTGAACAATGCTGAGAATGTTGACTAGTTGGTAAATACGTTAATGCCATATTTAGATACATTAACCATGAAACAATTTTGATTACTTCTACAATAATTATGACTTGTTTTACAAATAAAGGATGCTGACATTGCAGTAAATGCTGTGGCTCATTTTCATTCTGAAAGCATTTCTCTGCTAATATCCATGTCAGGTTCAGCTACTAACCATGCATTTCACTGGTGTGTTATTTAAATCATGTAATTGGTTTTCTTAAAGCCCAAATGAGGTATAAGCTATATTGCATCCTCAAAACTGTTAACAAGCTGATTAGTCAATTGTTTAATTTTTCTGTCGATTGCAATTTGCAAGCTGTGGTATCATATTTAATGAACCGGTGCAGCTCCTATAAACATGTCTTCTGAATTGTGCCTATGTGATCAAGCTGTACAGTAATTTGTGATCATTCGACGCTCTCACCTTAAAAGTAAGGCCATGTATTTGTAATTCAAGCTCACAAGTATAATTCTTCATTCAAACCTGATGCATTATATGCCAAAACTTTATTCCTTTTTGTACAAATATTAGGGTAAAATTTACATTGTAAAGCTGTGTGTAATGAAATAACATAGCTGGAATTTATAAAAGTCTTTAACTGTGTGGAGAAACTAGCATTGTTCCCCCTTCAAGTCTAGAGAGATAAGGATCGATAGAGTTGTTCAAAATTAAGAAGGGCACTGGAACAGTCAGAATTCAATTTTCCAGTCTTAGTAACCAGATGAAACAGATTTATGCTCATTCTAGAAAAGGAAATCAGAAAAAATTGTTTGTTTTACACAGTGAGTTGTTATAATCTAGTAATTTGAGTGAAAAGAAAATGTAAGAATCAGATTCAGTATTAGCATTCAAAAAGAAATTGGAAAATTACAGAGAAAGAATAGTGTATGGGATGAATAGAATAAAGTAATAGGCTTGCAATCTCCCCAGGAATGGCCAGGAGATGACTGGATTCATCCTTATTCTCCAGGCAGCTGCTGAAAACAGTCCAAGAATTGTTTTAATGCTAGAGTATCCAATTGATTCCTGGCAGCTACAGATGGCACGTAACTGGAGGGGATGGATGACCAGTGACCACAGCACTACTCCCACATTGGCACAGCATGATAACATGGAAAATAGGCATTATAGCTGTGCTCATTAATGCTTGTTTCTCTGCCTGTTTGCTCCTGCTGGCACTTTGCCTGACAATGAACATTGAATGACCTCAAGTTGCAGATTCAACTTTATTTCGAGGCAGACTTTCCTCATTCACACATAGGACATGAGCATCGGTGACTGGGCCAGAATTTATTGCCCATCCCTAGTTGTTCTTGATATGGTAGGTAGTGAGCTGCCTTCTTGAATCGCTGCAGCCCGTGAAAGATATTGTGAAGCTTGAATGGGTTCAGAAAAGATTTATAAGGATGTTGTCAGTTTTGGAGGGTTTGAACTATAGGGAGAGTCTGAGGCTATTATCCCTGGAGCAGCGGAGGATGAAGTATAACCTTATAGAAGTTTGTAAAATCATGAAGTGCATAGATAGGGTTAATAGAAAAGTCTTTTTTCCGGGGTGGTGGGTATGAAACTAGAGGACACAGGTTTAAGGTGAGGGGGAAAGATTTAAAACAGACCTAAGGGGTAACGTTTTCATGCAGAGATTGGTGCGTGCATGGAATGAGTTGTCAGAGGAAGTGGTGGAGACTGGTACAATTACATTTAAAAAGCATCTGGGTGAATACATGAATAGAAAGGGTTTAGAGGGATATGGGCCAAATGCTGTCAAATGGGATTCAATTTATTTAGGATGTCTGGTCGGCACAGAGAAGTTGGGCAGAAGAGTTTTGCTCTGTGCTATACGTCTCTGTGACCCTATGTGCTGGAGGCAGATCCAGGGGGGCAACTTTTTCCACACAGATGGTGTTTCACTTGTGGAATGAACTGCCAGGGGAAGTGGAAGATGCAGGTACTGTTACGGCATTTAAAAGACACTTGAATAGATACAAAAATTGGAGCGGTTTAGAGGGTTATGGGTCAATGCAGGCAAGTGGGACTTCTTTAGGTTGAGGAAACTTGGTTGACATGAAATATTTGGACTGAAGGGTCTGTTTCCATGCTGTATGACTCTATGATACATGATCCACAATTCCAGGGAGTGAATTCCAGGACTTTGACTCAGTAACAGTGAAAGAACAGCAATATATTTCCAAGTCAGGATGATGAGTGACCTGGAAGGTAAGTTGCAGGTCATGTTTCCATTTTTCTATTGCCCTTGTCCTTCTAGAATGAAATGGGCATAGGTTTGGAAGGTGCTGTATGAGGATCTTTGATGAACCTCTGCAGTGTACCTTGTCGATAGTGCACTCTGCTGTATTGAGTGTCGGTGGTGGTTGGAGTGGATATGTGTGAATGTGGTGCCGATCAGTGTGGTCTGTATTGCCCTGGATGAAGCCAAGGTTCATGAGTGTTGATAGAGCTGCAACCACCCAGGCAAATGGGGAATATTCCATCACACTCCTGACTTATGTCTTCTTTCTGGTGGACAGGCTTTGGGGATGTGAGTTACTCTCTGCTGTATCTGTGACCTCTGACCTGCTCTTGAAGTCATGTATTTGCACGGTTCAGTTCAGTTTCTGGTTAATGGTAACCCCCGGGATGTTGATAGTTGGAGAGAAAGTGAGAGAGTTGAAAACAATGAGCCAGCCTGGGCACACCAGCCATGATATATAAATTACTAAATGAGTGAGCAATTAAAACCATAGACAGCAGCATGAGCTTGCCCTTGCTGGTCTGGAAAATTCATATCTAAATCACCAGCATCTAGAATACTTTAGTGGCCTCCAGAGTGGGCATTGGTTGGAAAAGACAGTTTCCCTGAGATTCTAAGGATCAATGTATGATGAAGTGTTGCTTCTCTGCTTTTTGCTGCTGGACTAGAAATGTTGTATTTATAAGGCCTAAGTATCGGACTTAGGAAGTTTCCCACAAAAGATTTGACTCAGAACCCCAGAGCTTGAAGCTGAGGTAAATTAGCAATATAGTGCATTGTTTTTATGTAAAACTAGCCTAGAAAATATTAGTTAGATAGTTTTAATAGCTATCAAAACAGCCAGAATAAAAGTTAATCAATGAATCACCATATTCTAGGGAGTAACAAAATCACCTGAAATAGCTTTGCTCTGGGTTGGTAACACTATGATATAAATTCGATGAACCAGCTGATACGTAAAACTAAACTATTCCAAGATTGCTCAAAGCTCACATCGATGTTTGAATCTAATAAACAAATCTCTGTCATGTGAAGCTCGGCTCATTTATAAATTCTGCCTCAATATTCCTAATCTTCCCTCTCCACTGTTTTGAAAAGAAATACATTCATATTCCTTTTAGTTGAGATTTTCGAACGTGGTATTCTCTCATCGTTCCATTCTTTTACCCTACCTCATAAGCCAGAGTTTAACACCATTGTAAGTTTCTATATTTTGTGGTAAAATTCAGTGTAAATTGATGAAATGGCTACATATGATCAAATGATTGTAGGTTGAACTTTTTTATATTCTTCCTCTTGAATTTGACTGGTTAATCTCACTTTCAGTGTGTCACTTTTGGACTACTGATATTACAATTAGTCTTGTACACAAATTTGAGTCTTCTAGCATCATAGGATAAATTAGGGCACTAGAAATATTTGAGTTTTTTGAGCTATTATCAAGCCTCCCCAACTGTAAAAAAAATTACATTATTTAACATGCACATAATTCTGATGAGACGGAAAGTGATAAATTTTGCTATGGACAATTTCTTTAAAAATTGACCAAGGTAAACTACAAGAAGTAAAAACTGAAATTCAATGCACATGTGGTACATATCTGACACTACTTCATAGTTGTATCAATGCTACACTGTTAAACAAATTAATATATTCATTCGCCATTCTAAACTGCAGCCTGAATTTTAAAACACATGAAAAAGGAAACTTTATACAAATTAAAATTAACCACACAGAAACTTTTCTCCATTCATCACAAATGGTGAGTTCTATTGGTGGCCTTTGATACCCTGTCACCTCTAAATAGTTCCTTTCTCTTGTTCTGCATGGCTCAGCTTTCATTCCATGCAGTTTATAGATCATTTGAGCTGAACAATGATGCAGCAACAGTTTTGAGCCACACACAGCCTCTCACAGTGGTCGGGCACATGAGACTGGTGTGCTGTTTGGGTCAATTTTGGTGTCCTTTTAACTGACTCCAATGGGGTAGGGTGGGAGCTGGAATAGAAGATCAGGCATTTTCCCATGCTCTGGCATAAGAACTCTGAAAAGGAAGGCACTGACAAAATTTGTTGTACTTTGCGAAATGTAATGATCCTGCATAAATCAATGAAAAAAAACACTGCCATAAAATCATAATAAAAAATCACTTTTTATTTATCTTTTCAGTTCAGTGGCACTGAGCCTGAAAAATGCCTACATAGGCAGAATTTGAGCACAAGTAATGAGTGTTTAAGTCAGCCGTGATTCACAAGTTTGAAATTGTCCTGTAAATGACTGAATTGTCCATCCGTGGGCCAGTGACTGTGACTCTCCAGAAAGTGCACTTGTGCTTTCTGTTGTTCCTTGCATGAATAGCATTGCTGTCCGAAGTTACAGATGGAGCCTGCAATCTGACTGGGACCTGCCTCTCTGTATTTCCCACTGGTTACCAATAGCAAGGTACAAATAGAGAGAGAGAGAGAGAGAGAGAGAGAGAGGGGGAAAAAAAGCTGCCAGCCCTCTCAAAACATCTGTGGAAGCAAAATCAGCATTTGAAATAAATTGTTCAACTAATCCTTTGGAATTGCTTGCAAGAGGAATTCTTCTTTAAACAATACTGCATTTATTAAAACATCATTCAAAGAATTGTAAAAGAGGTGTGACTAATTAGAGCTTTAATTACAGCTTAGCAAATTGAATTTGGAATGCATTGACATCTAGCTAGGTCTTCAATTTTCAAACATAGGCTGTTGAATTTCCTCAAGTACAGGTTAATGCCATTGTGTGCTTCTGCATAGTCATCCAAGTAGAGGCAATTACACTTCCAATTCATCTTCTATGGAAGACTGGAATTCAGGAGAATGATATATTATTAATTACATGGAATGACATAGAACTTTCAGCGCATGAACTGATCATTAGGCCTATCGGACCTAGGCTGATGTTTATGCTCAATAGGAACAGTATAATGGGGGTGGTGTGCTTAGGATATGTTCCCACCGGTCCAAAAATTGAATCAAACTTGAGTCAATAATCCTAATTGCTAGATGTGAGTTCATTTGGACCTTCTAGTGAAGAATGGGCATTAACAGGGGGTCAGGGATCGGCCTGCTATGGTACGCCTTTTCAGTCCTCACTTTCAATTGGGTTCAGATCAGGCAACACTTATAATATGTTTGATTTGCTGTTTCCTGTTTGTTTACCCAAAACCAAACCTTGAAATCTGAATCAAATTTCTTTTTAACAGTGATATATATGAAAGCATTTACAAAATGCAATATCTTGACATCAGGTTACTGCTATAATTAGGTTTCTTTTCGATCAAAAATGGTTATTTGTAGTAACTTCTACTCTTGCTATTAGTTTTTTTCTTCTCATAAGGATTTTGAAATTTTGCTGAGTGAATTGTCCTCTTGTACCCGGCTGAGTGACTATTCAACAGCTGCAAGACTTCATTGCCACTTCTATAAAGGTGTTTGAATGCAAGAGGCTGTGTGCCCTATCATCACATCTGAATGTGGGGTAGTGGACAGCTAAAACTCTTTCCCATATTCCTTGTCCCTGAAGCCTCTTATTAAAATCCATCTTTGATCAAGCTTTTGATCATGATTCATTGTATCTCTTCCTTTGGCACAATCTTTTCTCCACTAACAATTTTGGAAAATGTTGGGATACTTTTCACAATACTACATAAATGCAAGTTTCAATTTTTGTAGGTTATAAGAACAAATCATTTTTGTCTCATAGCTACAACTGGAAAAAAAATTATATTTAACTGCAGTAGGATGAATAAGAGTAGAAATAACATCTGAATTGTAACAAATTACATCAAAAATAGAAAGGTGCATACCTAATTTTACGCTGTTGTTGTTTCTTTACAATTTAATAATTTCACTGAATAATGCTTCCTGCAGGGATCTTTGCTGGGACCAGTGCTGGTCACCATAAACAAATAATTTGGACTCATGAATGGTTTGAAAATTTGACAAGGTCATGAACAGTGCCAACAAAATACTGGGTTTCATCTCTCAGGGAATAGAATACAAAAGCTTGCAGATAATGTCACTTTAATAGGGAATCTTGGCTATGCCACATTTGGAACAATGTGCAATGCTTGATTATTGTTGTTGAAGTAAAGCTATTGAAGCAAAGATAAAAATTGAAAATATTCACTTCATTGTTGTGTACCACTGATAAAAAGAACAGGAAAGATTTCCAAGAATGTAACCAGAATTGAAAGAGTGCAGCTTTTGGGAAAGATGAAGAGACGGGTGGTTCTATTATCTGGAAGACGAGAAAGTGATCAGGCATCCTTTCAAAGAGCAACTGGAATCTTTTCAAATTATGAAGGGGTTCAATAGAATAGAAGTAGAAGAGCTATTTCCACTTATGAGTGAGTCAACCTCAAGGGAGGAGGCATATATACAAGGTAGTAGCCATCAGTTGGAATGAAGAATGTATGGTAGAATTCACTGACACATTGGTTGACAAATGTAGCATTGGCACAGTTAAAGCAAAGCTTAATGCATACATTACAGAAAAGGGAACAGGGAAATATAAGAACAGTGTGGGAGGACGTACTTAAGAGTGTGAGGTTGCTTGACTGGAGAATTAACACTTATAGGTACCTCTGTTCTCTACTGTTGATTGTGAACTTTGATTTTATACTTTGCCAACGCTTCAGAAATTTATATCTTTTTTACCAACATTCTGGATTGTATTATAACTCAGAAAGAACAAGAGGCTGTTGGCAATCAGAATAATTTTGCTCAAAATAGCTTTAATAACTTCACAATCTTGAACTTGCATCTTGACAGCAGTGTGAGGTTCCTCAGTGAAGCAGCTCTACTAAGTAAATACTGTTTGCTTCAGTTCAATCATAATTATAATCACTTGGACATAAAAGAGAGAAATCTGCTCTTTCACACGTGAAAACCAGTTTCTAGGCCTCCGCGTGTATGTCACAAATTAACATCACCCATTTGTATGCTAATTTCATTCATTTATTTGGCAGAAAGCATTCAAATCCAAATCAGTTTTTTTTCAACGGTGGGAATGTTCTTTCCTGAATTAATATTAGTTAATCAGGGGTAACAAATATAAAGAATGAAGAAAACTTTTATTTAGTTGCTAAGGCCCTGCAATTTTAGTAGGCATAACATTTTGCCAAAGAAGCAAATTGTACAACCTCATCAGTTTGATCAGCAAACCAATTGGAAGTATCACTTTCTCTTTGAGGCTCGTAAGTACTATTATAAAAGGACCCTTGTAGAAATTTACACAATTCTTGAAAGTAAAAACCACTTTTCACCTAACATTTCATTGAGGTGCAGTTGAGATAAAGATCACTACTAACGTACATTCGTGCGCTCTCAGGGGAACAATTGCCATAGTCCGGTTAAGTGCCTTTGGTGACACTTGACCCATGAAATTCAGTGGAAGTAACACAATTTTCTTTCTTGTAAGCTGAGAATTAAGTGGTAAGAATATAAAGTATGGCTGGTCTGAAATCTGACCTGAAATTTACCTGAGAGGCACCAGCTGTAGCTATTGAACATTGTAGATGGGTTGCAAAGCAACACATAACGTAGAATCAGAGGGTACAGAATCTTTTCCAAAAAAAGACACCAGTGAATTTCAGGCACTTTCATAACCGTCAGATCAACAGAGCAATTGCACTCAAACCTTTTATTCCTCAGCCCCCAAGAAAGTAACATGGGTGTTGCAGAATAAGAAACGTTGTATTACACATGATAAACTGCAGGTGCCTGTTGAATGAACAGTGGTATGATTTCTGTTTCAATGCCTAGTACAGATTGTTTTGCTCTGTTTGGCCAGATTGATGCATGATGTTCACGTTGTGCGGTAATGTAGGTGGCTGGTGAAATTATACTTGGTATAAATCAGCCACATGCAAGTATTAGTTACTGAAGTTCTGTATTCTTTCTCCAACAATGTACGTCTGTTTCTAATACTCTTGTGATAAGCGAGCAAGTGACACTTTTATTTGGTCTCTTAATTCATTGACCACAATTAACGTTAACAAAGACATGCTGACCGAGGTTGAACTGAACTGAATAAAAACGATTGGCTCTCCATTGTTGTATCTGCTTGATTGACAGGCCTCACTGTGATAGAGTTGCCTCTCAGCAGGTTAGTTAATTTCGCCTGATCCGAGTTGAAAAAGCAACAAAGTACCAGGCCCTTCTCCTTTAGGGTGCTGACCTCCGCATCTGAGAAATCTCTCAATCAAATGAAAGTGCTGTTTCAGAAAAGTTTAAGGTTCTCACTTCCCTCATCCCTGCTTTTTTCTCTCTCCATTTTCTTCCTTCCTCCCTTCCTCTCACTTTTTGTGCGGCTCTTCTCTCAACCCCACCTGACTTACATCTCTCATCCCTCTTTCATTATCTTTACTTTTTCCCATTCTGGTCTTGTCTTGCTTTTATTACAATTTGATTATCTCATCAAATTACCATTCATTTCAATGCAAAACAGGGAGAACATTCAAAATTTACATCGAAGCCATCAATAACTAAATATTTAGGTTTTAGTCACAAAATTGTGGGGAGTGTTGTTGAACAGAGACCTAGGGGTGCAGGTACATAGTTCCTTGAAAGTGGCACTGCAGGTAGACAGGATTGTGAAGAAGGTGTTTGGCATGCGTGCCTTCATTGATCAGAGCATTGAGTACAGGAGTTGAGGCATCATGTTATGGCTGTATAAGATATTGACAAAGCCACATTTGGAGTACTGAATATAATTCCGGTCCCCCTGCTATAGGATGAATGTTACTAAACTGGAAAATGTGCAAAAAAGATTGACAAGGATATTATCAAGAATAGAAGGTTTGAGATATCAGGAAGGGTTGAATAGGCTGGGACCTTTATCCCTGGAGCACAGAAGTTTATCAAATCACGGAGGGCATTGATTGGGTGGATAGCCAAGGTCTTTTTCCCATGATAGCGGAATCCAAAACTAGAAGGCATAGGTTTAAGATGAGAGGGTAAAGATTTAAAATGGACCTGAGGGGTAACTTTTTCACACTGAGGGTGGTGCATAAATAGAACAAGCCAGCAGAGGAAGCGGTAGAGGTTGATACAATTGCAATGTTTAAAAGACATTTGAGCAGGTATATGAATAGGAAAGGTTTAGAGGGATGTGGGACAAATGCAGGTGAGTGGGGCTAGTTCAGTTTAGGAAACCTAGTTGACGTGGATCAGTTGGGCTGAAGGTTCTGTTTCTGTGCCCCATGATTCTATGACTCTATAGAATGACCCAGGTGGCTGTATATAAATCAATCAATGAAAAATCTGATATCCTGCTTTCACATAATGCCTTAAGAAAATTCATAGCCATCATTTGAGATGAAAAAGGTTGAGTTAACAATGTGAAGGATCGCAAAAACTGCAGATACTGAAATCAGAGACAACACGGTGTGGAGCTAGAGGAAGACAGCAGGCCAGGCAGCATCAGAGGAGCAGAAAAGTTGCTGTTTCAAGTTGGGACCGTTCTTTCAGAACTCCATAATGCAAGCCAAATGCTAGCACTATGACCAATGATCATTCTGCAGCCCATAATGGCTTTCTGCATCCAGATCTCATTGACTGGAACTGGGTATTGATCAGGTCCTGTTTGGCTTGCAGTGCCCAGTACAGCTGAGTTCTATCATGCACAAGGGGAGCTTGCTCCTCCTCAATGTCCTCATCCTCTTCCACCTCTGAAGACTGGTCCCATTCGTCCATTTCACCAGGGTTCAGCACATCAGCCCACTGCTTGCTCCAATTGTGTGGAGCATACCAGACGAGGATGATGCAGCACAGTCTGTGTAGACTGCATTGGGGGTCCACCCCGTGCCCCCAGACTGATTCAAGAAGCAGAGTGGCATCTTTAGCAGCCCTGTTCTCTGCTGCACCACTGGGATAGCATTATGCCTACATACTACATTGGCCAGGAGACTGTTCATTATGCAATGGTATCATTAGCCATGATTGCAGTAGGTGTTCTTTGCACCCCCCCCACCCCCCCACACCACCCTCACCCAGGAACCAGCTTTGCTCAAGCAGACCAGATACATGAGAATGCTCTGGAATGTAGGAGCCATGAAGCTTCTAGGGTCATGGACACACACCTCCTGAAAGTGGTAGCCATGATCACAGATCATCTGAATATTAATGGAACAGAAACCCTTCCTATTGATGAATCCCACCACAATGTGATACTGCCCCCTCGGTGCTATGGTCAATGGCAGTGTGCACCTGGGGTCATCCAGCTGTGTTTTTGAAGCATTCTGCCCAGGCTACAGTATTGACCTAATCATGGGCGAATGAAGTGAACTGGTGAGATCCAGTATGGACATTGGTCTTGGTGCTTTTGCGGATGCATGACTGAGAAATCCCATGCATACATCTTGTGTTTCCCCCGTCACCTTTCTTGTCTCCGGTTTGACACGCCTCTGCTCACCTACCCCAGCACCAATCACTTTTGGCAAAAAGAATGCTTTTGCTTATACAGCTCCCTACTTGCATCATCCTAGCCTGGTGTGCTTCACACAATCGGAATAAGCAATGGGCTGATGTGCTTAATGTAGAGGCCCCCAGAACTGCATTCACTTCAGGCCTTTGACTGACTTCGACATATACTCGTTAGACATGACCCACCACAGGCCAGCTGATACTTTTGTAGCTCTCTGCTAGTCATTTGTGATTTAAAATGCTCATCTGCAGAATGCCCTGCAGACATTCACCAATGCTCCATTGATAGCTCCTTCCAAACCTACAATCACTAGCATCTAGAAGGACAAAAGCAGCAGATAGATGGGAACACCACCAACTGCAGGTTCTCCTTTAAGCTATTCACAAGTCGGATTGGGATATATATCGCCCTCCTTTTGTTTGGTCAAAACTCTGAAATTGTCTCTCCAACAGCAATGTTGATCTATCTGCAGCACAGGTACTGCAGTGAGCAGCCCTGAGACGCAGCCTGGTCCAATCTGTGGGCTGGGCAACTGCACCGAGAGTCCTTTCAACAGCTTTTCACTACTAATTGTCTGTGCACCTTCCAATGCAGGCCTTGACCAAAGTTGCCAGGTACCTGCTCTGACTTGCATATCAAGAATTCTCATGCTTTGGCTGTTTGCAGTGGCTGGTCAGATAAGACGTTGCACTTAATGAGGCAGGATGAGCAGGCGCTGAGATCATGAACAAACAGAAGGGCCCTTAACAGGAAACCCATCACCTTGATGCCTGGAACATGGTTAAAAGATGCAGCAAGTTGTTGCTGATGTCAAGGCAGGCTTCACTAATGCCTGTACTTGAGTGGAGTTAAGTTTACAATTTGCACTAACCTTGAATAAATAAGCCATGTGATATCTGGGCATTGCTCAAACTGCATACAACATCTGTAAAGGTCACAATGGAACTCATACCACTTTAAGTATTCATTTGAAATTGGATTTGTAACAACTGAGAATGAAATGAATGCTGAAGAGAGTAAACAAGCTCTAGCTTTTCTCCTACATTCTTCTGTCTGGCCTGCTACAATCTGTCAGCTATGAAACAACAAAAATCAACATATAAACATTACTTCTGATGCTTCTTAACCTCACAAATACACTAACATAAGGGCTGTATTGAATAGTTTAAGTATATAAAACTTTGATCAATGCCTGCAACCTCGTGTTTTAAGTCTTGAGGACTTGGATCCAAGTTCAATAGGACTAAACTGACTTGTAGACAAGAAATCAGTATAAGTCTGTCCTGTCAGGTGAACAGAAAAACTGTTCAGGACAGCCTAGGGTTGCATCCTCTGTACTGATTAATATTTATTCCTGAATCATCATTGCTGATGTTTGAGTTGATACTTCACCTTTTCCTTTTTGGTGTGTCTGTTTCCTGCATTGCAATAGCACCTATACTTTGTTGGCTGTGAGACACTTTATAATGTTCTGAACCTTGAAATACACAGCAGAATGGATATTATTGTATGTTACAATTTGAGGCAAGGCCGCCAATTGTATATTTCAATCTAGTTAGAGAATATTTCTTTTTTTAACGTAGGCAAATGTTGAAGGTTCGGTGGTTACCCAGAAAATAAAGACACACATTTCCATAGATTTTAAACAAACATAATAAGCTTTACTTCACAACGGTAGAAAATAAAACAATCTAGAATAGGTATAAAACACACTTGCATTTAGAGTAAATGTGAGGTAAATATGAGCTCACAAACAAATTGGGATTTCACTCTCCATGCAGTACTTCAAATAATGGAGGCTGTCAAACTGAACCTACAGAATTCTCAGCAACCCACCCAATTGTTAGTCACTCTGGTGTCACCAAACCTCATTAAAACTTCTTATTTCATCTCTTTGCAAGAGATTCTAATTCCTTAGTTTTGAATATTTAAGTTCAGAATGCCCTCAAAAGCCACACTAGTATGGATTGTCTCAATGACTGCACATATCTGGATAGTTTAATCTTATCCTCAGAGACTGAATTCTACCGGATTCCAGAGGCTGCAGTGCAGCACCGATTTATAGTGAAAATTCCATCACTTTCATAACAGCATTTTTTTTACTAAATTGGCATTGCCCTGGGATTTTCTGAACTCCAAAGTTTCTCAGTTACTCTAAGTAAATATTGCGTAAGGGTTTCCTTCACTCAAAATTTCAGCTGCACTTGTCTATCAGTTGCTCCCACGTCTTTTTCTCAGTCCAAATTCTCTCCAAAATAGGGCCAGTGACATTTCATTACCTCTTAGCTCTTCTAGATTTTTCCTGAGCCCTAATGTCCTGAATACTGCTCGTACTCCGGTATCTGGAACCCTTTCCTCTGTTCCTAAATACCTGATTGATCAACTGTCTGAAGGTACTTACCTTCTGCTTCTACTGCCTTTGACCAACATAGACTTACCTTCTCTCTTTCTCACTCTTTCCCTGAATAAAACTGACTCTGACCCTTGAACTGTTGTCCACTGACACTTAAATTGACCTGTGTGACATATCAAAACTCTCCAGAGAGATTGGCCTTTGTTACTAGGGAGGAACAAATGTTTCAAGCACTGGAACACACCTGCTTAAATGCTACAACATCAACAGTATGAATGAACACGTAAAATCTGCATTTTATCACACTTAATTATTTCAAGTACAAAATAAAGAGCAACAGTTTATGATGCAACAATTTGAAGTGTACCAGGTACTTGCTAGATAGAGTTTTGTAATTCTCTGTCACTTGATGATAAGCAGAGATTTCTTTACATATGACAAAATGGAGCATATTATAATTTAGATACAAAGGGAGCCCTGCAGAAGAAATCGTTCTTTCTTCACTGCTGGAAAAAGAAAATGTCAGCATTCTGGCCATTTGATCAGACCTGAAAAGCAACAGGGATCTCTTGTTCAAGGCAAAGTGGAGGGCTGCAGAAAGAGGGGTCAATCAAGGTATAGTTGGATGACGGATGTCAAAAAGTTGTTGAACGCAAGTCACAGTGAATATGTGGGGATGACACAAGCCAGACATGTGGCAAACTATGGCAGCAGACCTCTGGAAGGAGATGCAACTGGATCAACAGCCTATATGCCCAGCTGTGAAGAATAAATATAGCATCATTACAACAAATTTATTAGAAATCTCAAATAGTGGAAAATACATCTTTCACACAGCTCATATAAACTGAAAGCAAACATTTCTGATGTGGAAACACAAATATTTGAACAGTTATGAGCAATTCAGTAATGTAATTGCGTATTCTTTTTTAAAAACAGTGAACATTTTCAGAAATACTTGTTTAACATTTGTTTCCCCGCCATCCTCGATTGGTCCAAATCATTTCTTACTCAGATACTGTGTGAATAAATTCTTCAGGGTTTTAAATTCAAGTGGAACACTTTGAGCAAAAAACATTAGCATAACATAAACATTGTCAGCTTGTTTGGTTTGCTAATGCTGGAATTATTTGAAGTGTTAAAGGTAACACATTGATTTGGTAAAGAAGTTTAATTATCGCCAGGCTTATTTCACACATTTTTGGAATGATCTATAAAGTACAGAAGAGACTGCAAGGCAGAATTTGTTGCAAATCCTTTACATTTCATCATGAAGATATGCTGTGTCCCAGCATTTTGAGCTGTCACCATTTGAGCTAAAGGCAAGGAGAAGCTTTCTGCTAATCTTGCCTGAGACAACATGCTTTCTTACAAAGAAGAATTCACACACTAACACAGCATATATGTATATCAAGAACAAAAACAAAGTTGCCGGAAAAGCTCAGCAGGTTTGGCAGCATCTGTAAATGAGGAAACAGAGTTGATGCTTCAAGTCCGGTGATCCTTCCTCAGAACTGAGAGCTTTTCCAGCAACTTTGTTTTTGTTCTTGATTTACAGCATCTGCAGTTCTTTTGGTTTATATATGTATATCAATACCTGTTGTCACACACAATTTTCAAAATCATCAACAGATTCTTGGGCTATCTGTCTGCACAATATGAGTTGGAGTTTATTAATCCAGGAGTTGAGCTGGTGTTGAAGCACTCACCAGATCTTCTCTGAATCTTTTTTGTCCAAAAAGATGGATATATTTATTCTGTGAAATCTTTACTGCCAGTTGCAGGTATGAGTTTCAGCGATCTCCTCTTAAGATCATTTACACTCTTATCTTTGATAAAAGCAACACATTTTCTTCAAATAGCTGTAATTCAATAAAGATGTCACTTGCTGCTCAATCCATAATCAGATTTTGTCTTCCATTTCTAGTGGAAATTTGCTCAAAGTAGAGTGCAGAATTTCTTTGTTCCTTTCCTTCATTCTGTTCTCTGGTTTGTTCCTATATTTTCCTCCTTTTGCTTCTATTTAACTTTATTTATCATGGTTGCAGCCACTTTAATGTGGGGGAGAAGGAGGGGCATAGGGAGCATCTATATTTCCTAGAATCCTTACACTGTAGAAGATGCAATTTTGGCACAATGAATCTGCACTGACCTTCTGAAGAACATCCTAGCCAGGCTCTGCTCACTACCTTATCCCTGTGACCCATATTAGCCATGGTGAATCTACTCAACCGTCACAGTTTTGGACTATGGGAGGAAACCAGTGCACCCAAAGGAAACATATGCAGATATTGGGAGAGTTTGCAGACTTCACACGGACAGTCACCCGGAGCTGAAATCGAACCCTTGTCCCTGGTGCTATGAGGCAGCAATGCTAGCCACTGAGCCATCATTGCTGCTGTTGAGGGGCCTGAGTGCCTCAGTTGAAGAAGGATGGGGTGGTACTCTTCTTGCTCATATCTCCAAATGCCTTCAATAGAAGGCCACACCTTTTCCTTTGACTCTCATCCCATCCCATCCCATTTATTTGTCTCCCAGGGACCCTGTCACGATCCTTTGGATGTGTCTATGAGTATTACCAGCTATAGTCACCATTCCTTGTGGCGATCTAGGCAATGAAGAGCTGTTTCTGACTGGTGGAATTTCTTTGTTACTGGGGGCTTGCTTACATGGGATGACCAATTCTGGTCACTACCTGAAGGCACTTAAATCGCATCATACCACTCCCACAACAGTAAGGCAGGCCTCCCACCTGTTCTATACCTTTGGTTAGCTTGGTATCTCGGCCAACACTTCAGAACCCTGATGAAAGATTGAGAAATTGGCAGGGGGGGTGACATGAAGACAAAATGCTCAGAGAGCCAGTCCTGTCACATTGGACTCCTTTTGCACTGTGGCAATTTTGTGTTTCTGAGATCTGAAGTATCAACACTGTTTCTCTCTCAACAAAAGCCTACAGAATGTTTTTAGCCTTTTCTATTTTTTTTTGCTGAAGCAAAGTGTCTTATTTATCTCATTCATCTAAGAATGTAAAATAGCCATTCAGCCCATTATGCCTGTATAATCCAAAGGTGGCAGAACAAACCAATTATATTTGATGTCATGCGCAATTCTCAATAATCGGGCAGATATTCCCTTTTCAAGAATATAGCTAATTCTCTTTTAAACATTGCCATGAGTTTGCTTGCAACACTTTTTCAGGGTGACTGTTCCAGATCATAACAACTTGCCATATATACAAGTTCTCCTCCTTTTCCTTTCCATTTCCTGACTACTTCACCAGTTATTTTAAATCAATGACTCCTAGTGACTGTGATAGTGTGAAGAACACTAATGTTCGAAAATTTCACAATGCGTCATTCACACTTATTGGGGTTTTCTAAATTTCCTGTGTCGGTATCTTTGTGGAAACATTTACCCATTCAGCAGAGATAGGAATTTCAGGCAAAGTGCTTGTGCACTATTATCCCATATCTCACACTCGTTGTGTGTGTTTATTTCCATTGGACTGTTTCTCTAATGAAAACAGAATGCCACGTTCAATCTTATGCGTAGACAACACCTGCATTTCTACGTCTTTATGAACACTGTGGTGGTTCTGGAGCAGTTAAAATTTAAGTTCATTGAGATTTCAGATTTTGATTCGATTTTGAAAGTCCTTAAATTGAAGGAATTCACTTCAGCATCTAACAGGAAGTTCATCATGAGAATTTGACAGCAGTGCAAAATCACAGGAAATGTGGCCCTTATTGCGCTGAGTTCAACAGCATGGAGACCACACTGAGAAAATTCAACTTAGACAGGCAGGCTACATCTCCTGAATGATGGCTATCAAATTCCCAAGCAAATCTTCTACAGGGAACTGAGACAGGACAAACAACATCAACACGGTTAGTACAAATGACACAAGAACACCCTAGAAAGTGCGTAATAAACATTGACACTGCAGACTATCTATCTTCGGAAAACCCTGCGTTTGACTGGCTCCTCTAGAAGCAAGCACTGAAACCTGGTTTAATTCTTAGGCATATACATTAGATTTGCAACTTCTGAAGTGCACAGATTAAGACCGGTGACGATACAGCTTCTTCCAAGCACTAATGATAACATGATATGTCAGTTCTGTGGATGTCACTTTCAATCTTGCATCAGACTTTCATCCACAAGCGGCCATATGGAAGGTGATGTCACTCACATCAAGAACATACACAAAAAGAGAAGTTGCTAGGCCCACCAAATTGTGAATGTCTCAAAATTGTCCTTCCTCCTGCACTTCTCTACAAGCCAATCCATTCTCCCTGGATTCAGGTAGGAAGAATGATGCACACAAACTCACTAACTAAAATTGTATTTACTGTTAATTAATGGAGAAAGTATTCTCCATTAAATAAAACAGTCTGGTCTCACATGCAATTGCCATCTTTTTCGCATTCAAATGGACTACAAGGCATTAAAAATAACGTGTCCCGACTCATGACAAGCACCCAAAATCATTGATCACATTAGCAAATATTAGAATATTGGTGTGGACGTTTTGTGGTTAGTTTTAACCAACCTGTTCAGACTTATTATGACATACCTTTGGATCAGGTGAGACTTGAGCACAGAGATAGATTCACTTCCACTGCATCACAAGAGCCTCATCATTACTGAAACTGAATAGCTGTGAGATAGAGGCACTGTTACCCAGAGTGATTAGTTGATCTGATCAGCATGTATGATCTGGATTTACATTTTGCCAGCACCCGGTATTATTTTGCAAGCATGACAGGTTACTCTAAAATTTTATTAGTAATTTGCAGATGTGATTTTATAGGTTGCAGAACTTACAGTAACAGTTTTAGAGTTAAGTACAGGCAGCATCTGTACAGTAAGATATTTGAGCCTGAGGGTCATATAAGGGTATTTCTATCCTGAACTCACACCCACATATTGGTAGTTTCTGCCATCAGAATGAACAGTGCCCGGAGTGTAATCCTTGGCTTATCTGCTTTTTCAATCTGCCCTTTTCACCCTCACCAAGGCCAATTGGCTGGTAACTCAATCTGGGAAATCAGCACAAATCAGGCATCAATACCAGCCTCGCTTCCTTGCCTTGATATTATGCTAAGCTGTCCATGTATTCATCCAATAGGCTCACCCATTCTCTTCCATTTCAGACAAAACTCAAAACAAAAGAAAAACAGAAGTATTAAAGTGCAAAGAAAATGTGTTAATTTCAAAGATTCTGGTTATTTTTAAACGATTGTATCAAATACCATGACATGGAAAGTGGCAGCAGCAATACTGTGCAATCAGTTTTAATTGTCTATTCAATAAATCCACAGAGTGCCATTCAACCACATGTCACATTCGGAGCTTTTTAGTAAATGGTATTTTTGGTGTGATCACTGACATTGGAATAGGAGCTGATGCATCATAAAATACCTTTTGTTTGGCAACATTACAAGGATTTACTGCAAAGTAACTATGTGAGGCTGCTTTGGCTGATGCGAGTCTACAAATGCATTTCCAAATAACTGTTTAACTGTGTAGCTTCTGCTTTATTCCAACATCAAGACGCCCTGTATGTTTAAGTTGTACAGTTTATTTTTAGATGCGCTTTCCAAATCACACGATATAAAGTGCAAAAAGGTATAAACTGGAAAATGTAGTTGCTGATTGTCATATTGTTTGCAGACTATAATACAGCACTGAGTAGTATCATACTTTGCAGTAATTGCATCATAGGTAGAAGTGGTTACTTAAATATTATCCAGAGGAGAAATGGCAAAAAATTTCCTTGAAAAGGCCAAAAAGAACAGGAAAACGATGAAATCATTTATTTAGAGATCAGTTGTCTTGCGTTGTGTCAAGGACTTATAAAGATTAAAATTTCAAAAGCAGACAAAAACATAAATCACAAAACTGAAGTGATTTTTCCTCAGTCATGAATGATATTATACAGACAGCAAATGTCCAACTCATAAAATACACAGATTTTGCATGATTGGGATTTAATGAAACCGTGTTTGGGCTGAGTATTTTAGGTGATTGGTGTTTATTTGTGTAAATGGATAGATGTCGTCAACATTACATGCTCTGAGGTTGGTTTATGTGTCTTTGAATAGATGTCAGGAGTTTCATGCTAAGCATTCCAGATAGCATTTAACCCATTCAGTGTTGTAGCTGAAATCTGAATTTGTCATAAGTGACATGTATCTTTGGATCAGGATGTCTATAAACTCCACATCAATTGACAATTTTGCACATACTTGTGTGCAAGTGCTCTCATTTCAATTTTCTTAACGGGGAAAACTGGAACTATAAAATAATTGCATAGGCTTTAGATTTTGAGTGCTGTTTAGATTTGACCAGTCTTTAAACAGGACGGTGTTTAACGGCACCAGCCTTTGGGGTGGCACGGTGGCTCAGTGGTTAGCACTGTAGCCTCACAGTGTGAGGGACCTGGGTTCGATTCCAGCCTCAGGTAACTGTCTGTGCGGAGTTTGCACGTTCTCCCAGTGTCTGCGTGGGTTTCCTCCGGGTGCTCCAGTTTCCTCCCACGGTCCAAAGATGTGCAGGCTAGGTGGATTGGCCATGCTAAATTGCCTGTAGTGTTCAGGGGTGTGTGGGCTATAGGGGTTGGGCCTGGGTGGGATGCTTCAAGGGGCAGTGTGGACTTGTTGGGCTGAAGGGCCCGTTTCCACACTGTAGGGAATCTAATTTAAACATTTATAAGTAATATTTGGCATGAAGCAATGCCGTTTGCCAAAGGTGATACATTGATGCTATCCGTAATGCGACCATCGATCCATATGGGTTCAATCTGTTTCATGTAATTTATTGTACTGAGCTCAATAAGTCTGTTTTCAGATTTTGTCAACTACAGATAAACTTAAATTATAGTTATTTTGAACAAAATGGACAAAGAGAAGGCAACATTAAGATCAATGATGATGAAATGAATGTTAGATAAACACTAAATGTGAACATTTTTGATTGGCCAGGTTGATTCTTGTCACAAAGAAAGCACTTCCATGTATTTTTAAATCCCATTTTCCAGGACCTCAGTGAGCCTCAAAACATTTTACAATCAATTAACTGCTTTTGAAGTCTGGCCACTGAAGCATGTCACTCAATTTATGCACAGTGAGATCTCATGGATAGCTGTGAATTAAATGATCAGCTTTCAATGGCAATGCATAACAGTTGACCAGTAGACCTCAAGACTCTCCTCTTCTTTTTGAATTGTGTGTTGCGGGTCTTTTAGCTCGGCTGGATTATGTACTCAAGTGCCTGGATTGCTGTATGAACTCAGAACCTTTTGACCGTAAGGTGATAGCGCTACCCCCGAGCCATGGCTGACACTTGAGCAGCATAAACATACAAGCTAGGTTTATTTGTTGGAATGCCATGCTTTAAAATAAGCTAAATTCTTCAACCAAAATTAAGCAATTGTCACTTCATTTAGTTACAGGATGAGATTGCTATGGATTGAATATTATTATGGTGAGACCGACTATCCATTACTTGCATGGAATGTTTGCTTTTTTAAGTGCTGAATTAATAGGATAATTATGAGAAAACTATGATTTTGTATTTAACAAGGGTTCAAGTAATTTATGTCAAGTGATCTAGAAATATTGATTGCCCCATGAATAGATTATGTGAAATATACTTGTTCATGTCCATTTTCAGGATTCGAAATAAAACTTCAGAAGATCAATTTTCCATGATTTAGGGAGACAATTTGACATTAGCTATGGGGAGAATTTGATGCCAGCTTGTGGTTCAGTCACTGGCTTGGGGTAATTGTCTGACATGAATTACAGGGACAGCGTCACTCCCTGACATAACCTACTAAAAAGACAAATTAATCATGGGGTAGTTTATCACTATCTATAAAGACAGAGTGAATGCATTGGAACACTTTCACACTAATTGTGAAGTCAATTTCATCAACTACAATTTTAATAATTCATCAGTGACTGGTTAAGATAGCTGAGCCACAGAGATGTGTGGGTTTATTCCTAATACTTATAAAGTAAATTAATTGAAAAAGAAGCTTGATTAAATTATTTCATATTGTCTAAATTTACATTAGGAACATTTACAATGCTACACCCTAAACTGTCCTTGGTTGCATTCTTGTGATGGAATCAGAAGATTCTGTATTCATACCCCATTCTAAATATTACACACGTGAATTGCAGCCAGCACATTCAGTGGAATATGGAGAGATTGGCCTGTTCTCCTGATCAGATGGCATACAGGAGTGCTAACTGCCTGTTCAAAGATTCTCAGGATCTTATTTCAAACCAGAGTTGGAACTCCCCTGGTCACAGGACCACCAAGACATTTCATTATGTCTTCCATCTGTTACATACATAATGACAGTCATTGAATTTCATTCAGCGCAGTGCTTTGGGATGGTTTTGAGCAATGTGCTAGGACACAATATAAATACAGATTTCTCTTCTTTCATAACATCATGTATTTTTATTCTACTGCCTTCCCAATTTCTTGATGAATCATTGGCTTTGGGAAGAAAAGAAGAAGACATGACCGTATCTTCATCAACAGAGCTTAAGAAATTTCCATCAGGACCTTTACCAACATTTATAGAAGCACCATGGAAAGCGTATTACCTAGGTGCATAGCGTCCTGGTACGACAACTGCTCTGCTCACTGCCATAAGGAAATACAGAGGTTGCGTGCGCAACCCATACTGTCGTGGAAGCCAAGCTCTCAGCCATGGACCCCATTTACACTTCCTGTTGTTGTGGAAAGCCTGCCAAAATCATCAAAAGACCTGTCCCACCCAGTAAGGTTCTCTTCCAACCTCTTCCGTCAGGCAGAAGATACAGAAACTTGAAAATGCGTAACAAAACAGCCATTTCTGGTTGCAGCAGCTGCGGGAGCGGGAGCTTGGAGCAGGACCCTGTCAGGAAGCCAGTGAGCCAGAGCTTTTGAATCTTTAAAAAGTTTACCTCGAGGGTCGGTGCCTTCCATTTCTGTTTGCAGCAGCGGCGCGAGCAGGAGCGAATCTTTAAAAAGCTTACCTCGATCAGCAGCACCTCGGAGCAGAGGTTTCTGACCTTTTTTTTCCCTCAGCTACATAAGTGATCGTTTCATAAACCCGAGACTCTACCCTTGTAGGGCCTCCCACCCATCCACCTCCTCTAACCTTATACACCAGGGACAAATCAAGGTAAGCTTCTCTTTTTTTTACTTTCTGTTTAGGGGATTAGCAGGGATGGCAGTACAGGTAGAGGAATGTTCCTCCTGCATGATGTATGAGGTGAGGGATGCCATTAGTGTCCCATCCAAATACGTCTGCAGGAAATGCACCCAACTCTTGCTCCTCCAAGACCGCGTTCGGGAACTGGAGCGGGAGCTGGATGAACTTTGGATCATTCTGGAGGCAGAGTCAGTGATAGACAAGAGTTACAGGGAAGTAGTTACTCCTAAGCGTGAAGAAAGCTGGGTAACTGTTAGAAGGGGGAAAAAGCAATCAGTGCAGGGATCCCCTGTGGTTGTTCCCCTGAAAAACAAGTATACCGCTTTGGATACTGTGGCGGGGGATGACTTACCAGGGGCATGCAGTAGGATGCAGGTCTCTGGCATAGAGTCTGTCCCTCTTGCACAGAAGGGAACGGGGGATAGGAAGAGAGTGATAGTCACTGGGGACTCAATAGTTAGAGGGACTGATACAAGGTTTGCCGGGAATGAAAGAGACTCACTGTTGGTGTTTTGCCTCCCAGGTGCCAGGGTCCGTGATGTCTCGGATCGTGTCTTTGGGGTCCTGAAGGGAGAGGGTGACCAGCCCCAAGTCGTGTCCACATAGGCACCAACAACATAGGTAGAAAGAGGGATAGGGATGTCAGGCAGGATTTCAGGGAGTTAGGGTGGAAGCTGAGAGCTAGAGCAAACAGAGTGGTTATCTCTGGTTTGTTACCCGTGTCACGTGATAACGAGGCAAAGAACAGGGAGAGATTTCAGCTGGACACGTGGCTGCAGGGATGGTGCAGGAGGGAGGGCTTCAGGTACATGGACAGTTGGGGCTCATTCTTGGGAAGGTGGGACCTCTACAAACAGGACGGTCTCCACTTGAACCAGAGGGGTATTATTATCCAGGGTGGGAAATTTGCTAGTGCTATTCAGGTGGATTTAAACTATCTCAGAAGGGGGATAGGAAACCGAGGTGTAGTCCCAGTACACAGGAGGATTAGTGTGGGGAGGACATGGTTAGGACCTCACTGTCACAGGAGTGTGCTGGCAGACAGCAAGCTGGATTGAAGTGTGTCTACTTTAATGCCAGGAGTATCCGGAATAAGGTAGGTGAGCTTGCAGCTTGGATAGGTACCTGGGACTTCGATGTTGTGGCCATTTCGGAGACATGGATAGAGCAGGGTCAGGAGCTCAAAAGTGGACTGAGGAGGGCCAGGAGAGGGCATGAGAAAGGCTTAGCAGGAAGGATTAGGGAGAACTCAAAGGCATTTTACTCATACATGAGGAATAAGAGAAGGATCAGGGAGAAGGTAGGGCCGATCAGGGACAGCGTAGGGAACTTGTGCGTGGAGTCTGAGCAGATAGGGGAAGACCTAAATGAGTTTTTTGCTTCGGTTTTCACGAAGGAAAGGGACCTTGTTGTGAATGAGAACTTTGAGGAGCAGGAAAACCGGCTTGAACAGATCAAGATTGAGAAAGTTGATGTGCTGGAAATTTTGGCAAACATTAAGATTGATAATTCCCCAGGGCCAGACCAGATTTACCCTAGGTTGCTCCAGGAAGCGAGAAAGGAGGTTGCTAAGCTGCTGGCGAAGATCTTTGCTTCCTCACTCTCCACGGGAGTTGTAGCAGAAGATTGGAGGGAGGCAAATGTTGTTCCTCTTTTCAAGAAAGGGAATATGGAAATCCCTAGAAATTACAGACCAGTCAGTCTTACGTCTGTGGTCAGCAAGGTTTTGGGAAGAATTCTGAGGGATAGGATTTATGATTATTTGGAAAAGCACAGCGTGATTAAAGGGAGTCAGCATGACTTTGTGATGGGCAGGTCATGCCTTACGAATTTTATTGAGATCTTTGAGGAGGTCATGAGACAGGTTGATGAGGGTCGAGCAGTGGATGTGGTGTATATGGATTTCAGCAAGGCATTTGATAAGGCTCCCCACGGCAGGCTCATTCATAAAGTCAGGAGGTATGGGATACAGGGTGATTTGGCTGTCTGGATTCAGAATTGGAGATAATGGGAACTGCAGATGCTGGAGAATCCAAGATAATAAAATGTGAGGCTGGATGAACACAGCAGGCCAAGCAGCATCTCAGGAGCACAAAAGCTGACGTTTCGGGCCTAGACCCTTGGTTCAGAATTGGTTGGCTGACAGGAGGCAGAGAATGGTTGTACATGGTAAGTATTCTGCCGGGAGGTCAGTGCTGAGTGGTGTCCCGCAGGGCCTCTGCTCTTTGTAGTTTTTATAAATGACTTGGGTGAGGAGGTTGAGGGGTGAGTTAGTATGTTTTCTGATGACACAAAGGTTGGAGATGCCGTTGATAGTATCGAGGGCTATTGCAGGCTTCAGTGAGACATTGACAGAATGCAGAGCTGGGCTGAGAAATGGCAGATGGAGGTCAACCTGAATAAATGCAAAGTGATGCATTTTGGAAGGTCGAACTTAAATGCTGAATATAGGATTAAAGGCAGGATTCTCGGCAGTGTGGAGGAACAGCGGGGTCTTGGTGTTTAAGTGCATAGCTCCCTCAAAGTTGCCACCCAGGTGGATAAGGTTGCTAAGAAAGCATATGGTGTTTTGGCTTTCATTAACAGGGGGATCGAGTTTAAGAGCTGCGAGGTTATGCTGCAGCTCTACAAAACCCTGATGAGACCACACTTGGAATATTGTGTCCAGTTCTGGTCACCCCATTATAGGAAAGATGTGGAGGCTTTGGAGAGGGTGCAAAGGAGGTTTACCAGGATGCTGCCTGGACTGGAGGGCTTGTCTTACGAGGCGAGGTTGACTGAGCTCGGACATTTCTCTCTGGAGAGAAGGAGGAAGAGAGGTGACCTGATCGAGGTGTACAAGGTAATGAGAGGCATGGATAGAGTCGATAGCCAGAGACTTTTCCCCAGGGCAGGATTGACTGCCATGAGGGGTCATATTTTAAGGTGTTAGGAGGAAGGTCAGAGGGAGGTTCTTCACCCAGTGAGTTGTGAGCGCATGGAATAGTTTACCAGTGGTAGTCGTGGAAGCAGAGTCACTAGTGACATTTAAGCAACTGCTGGACATGCACATGAGCAGCAGTGAACTGAGGGGAATGTAGGTTAGGTTATTTTATTTTTGGATTTGGATTATTCCACAGCACAACATTGTGGGCCAAAGGGCCTGTATTGTGCTGTACTTTTCTATGTTCTATGTTCTAAAAGGTGCAAGAAAAGCTTCTTCCCTGTTCTTATTAGGCTCCTGAATGGGCCTCTCCGACTTCATATAATGTTGATATTGCTTTGTGCAGCTCCTGTGTTTCTGTAGCCTTGTATGTCTCGCTCTATCTGAGCACCCTATGATCTCCACGTCCTTGTTTGCTGTGATATGCCTGTAATACTAGCAAATGAAAACTTTTAACTGTACTTAGGTACGTGTGACTACATTAAATCAAATCAAGTATCTAATCACATCAGGTATTAAGTATTCAGTAGCAATATAATCTTTGGATCTCACTTCTCCATCTGTAGTGATTGGAAGGCAGCAGGATTTCCCCAAGTGAATAAACAGGTCAGAACAGTATTGGCGAGGCTTAGCAGACCTCGATGAATTCAAATACAATTTTCTGAGCAGAGATTAGTGCCAGAGGCAGAGCTCATTTTGGCCAGATCTGGGAGTCAAATTTGCAATGTTGCAGGAAGGGGTTGGAACACCAAGATGGACAAAGCTGACTTACCCAGACTCCAGGCTGAGCTAAGGATTGTCCAGAGATACAAGACAAAAGCAAAGATGGATAATAGTGCTCCCTGGCAGGGGTGAAAGATTTGATAGCTCCCATCCAAAGATGATCTGGTTGACCTTGAAATGCTTGGGAGAGAGTCATGAACTAACTCCACCCCACTATCTCAAATCCCCCTTCCCACATCTGACAACCCCAATACTGCTGCTGTTAGAAACCCCTAGTACTCTGTGCCCAGAGATAAGTAGAAAGAAATGTTCGCATTTATATAGCACCTTTCAAAACCATTGGATATCACACATGCTTTAAAATCAATGATCCAGATTGTGAATGTGGTCACTATTGTAATAGAAAAAATACAACTAATTTGCTCACAATAAACTCCCACATTCAGGCAATGATTGGCTTCCTTCTTCTTTGAAACAGCAATATTTTAATGTTTCATCTAGAAGAGATACCCTCCAGAAGTGTTTCAGTCCCTCAGTACTGTACCAGAATGTCAGCCCTGATCTTTGTACCCAGTTCCTGGAGCAGCACTTGGAGTTATATCCTTCTCACTCCATTTTCAAGAATGTTCAAATAGTTCACAATCAGAAGGAGCTGAAGTAGGGCATTCAGCCCTTCAAGCCTGCTCCATAATCCACTGTGATCGTGGTTCACCCAATAATCTTCAACTCCATTCTCCTGTCTTATCCCCATAATCCTTGATCCCCTTACTGGTTAAAAATCTGACCATCTAAACCTCAAATAATGAACAAACCAGTGCCAATGCCCTCTGTGGTAAAGGAATTTTGAATATGTCAGGCTTATACTCACTACAGTTTAAGAAAAATGAGAAGAGACTTGATCGAATTGTAAAGATTCTTAGGGAGGCTTGACACGGTAGACGTGAAAAATTTGTTTCCCCTCATGGGAGAGATTTGGGCCAGAGACAATAGTCTTAGAATAAGGAGCGATATATTTAAGACAATGATGAGGGAGCAATCATCTCTCAGAGCGCAGTCAATCTGTGTGTACAATTAATGCATGCTAAAATAAATACCAGTCATGTCCTACGCTTGGATACCTGTTTTGGAGAATGACCTTCAGGCTCAAGGTAAGAGTGAACTGATAATGCCGTCAGCCTGCATCTGAATTCTCTCTTGGACTTAATTGCTATCGGCAACAAATGTAAGATTATGTAGAAAATTGCCATTTTATAGGTTTATAAGGCCATGATGCTTTTATCCTTGAGTACTGGCCCCAGTCAGAGATGATTCTCAGGATGTATCCAGTCAAATAGAACTCCTCGTACCAATGACACCAGTGTTCATTGCATTCCCAATGGGGCCACTGAAGAATTTCTGCTGCACTGTCTAGAAACATCACTGTGCACTTCAATATTACTCTTTCTCCCAGTCAGTCAAAATGCAATTCCTCAACAACAGCTATCGATGGACTGGCACCGTTTGCTGTCAAGATTAGCAGTCTGCAGTCAGCACAACTTGAGCCTTGCAGCAAAGAGAGACAGTTATCCTTTAGTTAAGAGTAACCTACGTCATTATAACTTCTTTGTTGTCATAAAATATCCCAAAGAGTTTTTACAAAAGCTATCAGGCAAAAGTTGACACAGAGTCAAAGGCAGAGATGTTGGGATGGGTAGCTAAAATGTTCTGGAGGTGCGCCGGGGTGGTCAACATCAGAAGTCACATGCCACCAGGTTATAGCCCAACAAGTTTATCTGAAATCACAAGCTTTCAGAGCGTTGTTGCTTCGTCAGGTGAAGCCAGACTTCTCCTGACAAAGGAGCAGTGCTTCAAAAGTTTGAGATTTCAAATAAACCTGTAGGACTATCACCTGGTGTGCGTGCGGCTTCTAACTAAACTGTTGGTCTTAGATTTATATAAAGTCAAAGAAAGAGAGGTGGAGAGGTTTGGGGAAAGATTTCTAAGACTTGAAATCTCAATGGCCAAAGACATTGATGCCAGTAGTGGATGAAATAGAGGTGCAATATGAACAAGAGGCCTGGTTTTGAGTAACATAGGGTCTTTGGATAGATTTGAGGCAAAAAGAGAATACAAGATAGGGAAGATCAATGTCACTGAGGATTTGAAAATAAGGACAACAATATTTAAAAGTGATGCAGTTGTGGACTGTGAAACAATATGCGCCAGCAAACACATGGATGCTGGGTGAGGTGAACAATGTGCGACTTCAGATACGAGCAGCAGAGTATTGGATGAGGGTGGAAGAGGGGATGCTGGTCAAAAAAACTCAGTTTAGTGGTAAGAAAAACATGGATATAATACATCACTTGGAAAAAAACATAATTTTGAAAATGATGAAACCTACACCACATGGAAAAACAGTATATTTGTTTACTTAGTTAACAATAGAATATTTTTAAAAACATTCTAATTATTGTTACAGTACAAAATCATATCAAGGAAAGGATACTGAATGGATTTATTTAGCCGTGAAAGTAATGTGTGATTTTATGCTGAATGACTGTGTATTAATTATCTTGCAGCACATACTTACAGACTTACAATGCTGTACCTCATTAACTCATCATCCAATCCTTCCGCTGATAAAATATATCAAAAGCTTTTCCAATATAAAGTAAGGTCCCTTACTTTACTTTCAACTTTCAACACTCTGGGCTTTATTTTCCAGTTTAACTGATCTGGACCTATATACACAAGATGATGTATGAACGTCAAGCAAACATTTTGCAGGTCCTGGAATCAAAAGAGTGCAAACTGCCAGAGGCAATTCCTACATTTTTCTCTCAAAGTTCTTATGATAAGAATCTATTAATAAAACACAAAGGACCTTAGCCTAGCCATAAAATGTACGTGGTCACGTTGAATGCAGCTCTATTTGCCCTCTTTCCATATCTGCTGTATGTTAAAATGATTTATTTATTATTTCTGAGTGCACAGTACTGAGCTGATCTACATACAATCAAGCCTATATATTCCAAAGGGAAATTATCTCAGACACATTAGTTTGCCGAATAAGTGCTGAATTTATTTTGCATTTCTACAGTATAAAATTAAAAACATTATTTCTATAAACATTTAAAAAGCAATTAGAGTTGAATGTTTTGAAGCGCAGTCTTTATTTACAGTAGAAGCAAATGGCTTCCATTTAAAGCAGTTCCATTCAACACCAGCCACATATTCTTCTTTAATTAGATTCTCTTAATTGTTTTTTTTTAAGAAGAAAAAAAATGTTCATGAGCTCTTTGTTCATTTTACATTATCTCTCCCAGGATCAATGTTCAAGGGGCTCAGCCATTATAGGCTAGAGGTTCAATTTGACTTGAATATAGAGTACGTACATCACAAAGCACCAGAGACCTATCCATATAGTCACAGGGAATGGTGCTACAGGATCATTGTCCTCCCCCATGTGTGCACCTAATGTTACCTGTGCTCTTCATCAGCTGTGTGTCTACTTGGGGAACAGGCAATGGGAAGTTGGGTTCGATGAATGCCACTGAAAACTAGTGCTTATTGAAGGAGAGAGGGTATTCTCACTTCAGAGAGTCACGTAGTTCCTCGACATTATTCTTGCAATTAGCTTTAAGAGTGCAAAAGTGCAGACCGAGCAAAGAGATGTAACTTAGCTCCATCTGAGAGATACCCGTTGTCCCATCTCTTCGGAAGGCAGTGCAGCTGGTCCTCCAGCAACAAACTTGCAGTGCCCATGCTAGCCAGCAAGCTGGACTAAACTGCAACCAACAGACAGCTTCTAACCACCTCAAGCCACTCAGGGTTGCCCTTTATTGGAATAAAATCTCAGTAAATTTTCTCCAGTTAAGCTCTAATCTTTGGGATGACCTTTGAGCCTGAAGATCTCACTCATCGTTTCTGTCCATTTTTTTTGGCACCGAAATCCATCAAAGTTTGTCAGAGTGGAATGTTACAATATCAAAACAAGCTATTCAGTCCATCAAATCCGTACTGGTGTTATTCAGCATTTAAATCAAGCTGTCTAATCCCACTCTCCTGCTCAGTCCCAACATCTTTTGTAGGGTGAGTAAGATACGAAAGTGAGCACTGATTCATAGCACCACCATGTTGAAAAAGATGATTCCCAAGAAGCACGAATCAGAAATAAGTTGTGAAACTAACAAATTAAGTTGCCAGAAACATCCAGATGTGATCCGGCAGCCTAAAAGACAATGGAGTAACTGGCCTATGTGGAGTGGATGTGCTGGTTAAATAGTGTTGCTCCAGGGACTCTGCTAATTGTTGGTAACGTGATTTACTGAGAAAATGTCTTAGATTACCGGTTAGGCAGTGGAAAAGAACAGTTTCACGACATACTACAGTAAACAATGGTTTTCATTTAAACATCTGGTATTTCTGCTGTGCAATGGATGAAGACTGATCCAATATGATGGTCTGTTTACTTACAGTGCAGAATGAGCATATATTCTCTGCTTCTAAAATGGGCATGACTCCAGCAAAGGTTTCAGCCATGGAGTTGGTGTTGACATTGAAGTACTCACTCACTATTACTTCGTTTATTTGTAATTGAAATACCCCAAAAGTCAAAACAAAAAGTCACAATGTAGAAACAGAGTCTGCATTCGGGTTAGTCAGCATGTAAATTACTTTGTCTAATTCCAATCTCCTTCTCCTCCCCAACACCTCTCAACATCCCACTAGCCCACTTGCACTCTCCTGCTCACTTTCACCTTTAACTTTTCTTGCTTACAAACAACTGTGTAATTTCTGTGTCAGGGAATTTGTGAGTGCTTTCTCCTAAGATGCATTTTTTAACACTTCCAGAACGTATTACTTCTCACCTTTACGCTTTGAACCAATTTCTTAGTTTGTGGTCAAGCTAGCTAGGTTTAACTTCATCTTTGGTTTAATTTACACCTTTTGCCATAATTTGCCTGGCTCCTTCATTTTGTTTCACTAGCAAATATTTTATTTGGGGATCTTCATTGGAGAAATGCTCTTAGGAAGCCCCTGTGAAACACTTTTAAACAAACATTATTCTTTCAAGAAGTTAGTTTAACACTTACTCTTTGTCCACTATCCATTTCTCTCTTACTTGGGACACAATCCCCTTAATTCCAAGTACCATCAATTTCACCAAGGAATGAATTTGATGTCTTTCCAACCCTAAACCCACTGCATTATTTGAAGGTGGGTGGCATATAAAATGACCAGATCGCCAACTCTTCATCCTCACCCTATCACCCAATTATGGGAAATAGCCCTCAGCACTTAGGCCTTATGCCTTTTGAGAACTTCAGGTGGACAGTTGGTGGATACTTAAGGGTTTCATTCCATCTCTGTTTCAATTTTTCAACATGTAAGGGAAAGCGAAAGGAAGGTAAGCAAACTGACAGTTTTCACTGCATGTGTTGTATTTGCCAAAGGAGGAGACCGGTATCTCTCTTGGTGAACCCTGTGCCTAACAGGAGCCCCACCCATCCCCAGTAAAGTGATATCCCAGCCTCCATCTCCAAGTTTTCACTGGGGACTGTCTGTCATAGTAGTGAGGGGTAAGGATGAGGGAAAGGGTTTGGAAGGACATGTAATTCCTTCTCTTGACCCCCCCACCTCCACAGTAAATTCCACCTTCTTGCCTCAAAAGCGGTAGCTTATTAACCATTCTTTTTTCAAAAACTCCTACAAAGCAGAGTGACTGCAGTTCCTTTATCTGCTTTTCTTCAAATAACTCTATCAAAGTAGTCAAGTATGACCTATCCTTTAGACATCATTACTAATTGGTCTGGATTAGCTCAAACTGCTTTGTAATTTTGTTTCACGTTGTGGATTTTCATGTTCATTAACAATTGAAATGCGAATAACTGACCTATAATTTACCACCTAACTCGGCTTGCTTTTTGAAGAAGGGAAACTACATTTATCACCACCACTCCAATGGCAAAAATAATTCCTTCCCACATGATTTTGAAGTAGTGTGAGGGCCTATGATCCCTGGTTTGCAATTTTGATTCTCTCCAAGTTATGTTCTACATCCTGCACAACTTTACTGAGTGCAGTGGAAAAATTTGTCTCCCAGACTGGTAATTACTTAGTTGACAATAATGGATTTGAACTCTCCTTAGTGGACATAAAGTTCCCAGACATTTTGACATGCCACCTGGTGATTAGCAGGACTAACCATAAAATGTGCAAATTGACAGCTGGAACCCCCCTAACCACAGCCTGGTGATAAACTACACTCTATCAGAAAGAAGACTTCATTAGATAAAGGCGAATCGTTTCAGTAGGAGATAATTGACTCCACTGAATGAATCATGACGTGTAAATTCCTGAAGATACAAACACATGGTCTCAAAAGAATCATCCCACTCATGTGCTCTAACAGCTGTCATTTCAGGTCTGTGAGATTCCTCTCCACATATACAAAATATACCTGGAAAAATGTATACTGGAAAACATGGCCAATGCCAAATTCTTTGGTGCATTAGACTTCCAACCCATTGTTTTATACTAGCCTTGTTTGAAGTTCTTGTCATGATTTCTTCCACAAAGGGGAGACCAAGTGCAGCTTAGATAGCCACCCTGTGAAACATTTCCATCTATCGACCAGAGAGCATGAACTCCAGCTGTCCTGTCATTTTAGTTTTCTGCCTTGCTGTCATGATGAGATCTCTATCGGGGTGCTGATGCATTAATCCAGCAGGCCTCAATGTAAACCTCTTGAATACCACTCATCTTTAATGAAACACTTCTGGGAGCAAAACTGAAATCATCAATTTCAGACAGTGAACTTTTTTGTCGTTGAGGCTGTCCTGTCTTGCACCACTATATGGATTTTCCTTTTTCCTATTTCATCACCCCTTGCTCACAACCTTGCTACACTATTAATATTTCTCAATTCTAATGAAAGTTCCCAAATATCTGAAATGATAATCTGTTTCTCTCCACACAGATGCTGCCTAACCCTGCAATTTCTTTGTTTTTTACTTTTATTTCATATTTTTCAGCGTGCTCTGTATTCTACTTTCTTCAAAAATTTTCCTTGACAAAGGAGCACTGTTGCATTGTGATTGATTCTCCCTTCAGAATACTATAGTGATGTCTCAATGTAGATGGCAAACCTTAAACCCTGCCACTGGTCCAACTGTTTATGATAAACACATCTCGTTGGCTTGGACTCTCAGCATGGCTTGGCAAAATCTTTCCTATGGCATTCCTAGGTTTTTCAAACATTATAAACACTTTGGCATTTACCTTACATTCAGAAGTGGCTCAATCAGTAACTGATCTGCCAAAATGGGGGGAGCAGAGTTGACTATGTGAAATTGTTAGGCTCTGTGTTAAGCCTGTATGGTTGTTACCGACCACCTTTCCTGTTTTATTTATCTAGTCTACTGATCACGATGGTATTCAAGGTGCTTTCACCTATTCCACCAGCATGCACTTCTGTAAAAGGGACAGTCAGCAACATCCATTTGTTCAGGTTTCCTTGTTCATTATCATTCCATCCGTAAGTTGCAAAATAAAGGAGGAAACTGAAAGAAATTTCCATCCCAGTAAGCAGAGTTGTAAAGCCTATCCAATGGTTTCATTACTTCAAGTGTAAAGGCTTGCTATTCCTGTTAATGACCGTTTAACAGAAGTTGTTTCTAAGTTGTCTTTTGATGAGTGCACTGTATTCTTGGCTTTATTACGCAGTTATATTTTGTCAGTTTCCCCCATTTATTGCTTTATTAAGGCAAATGTAGAACTTAAGAAAAAGACTGCTGAGTCTATTTGTCTTCACTTCTATTGACTTATGATGAATTTGTTAAAAGGATGAAGTCTGAAGCATAGATTTTCCTTCTTTACTGCTTCTAAGTACAAGAAAAGTAATTTTTTATGAGCTGAAACAAATCTAGCAGGATGGCTTCTAACCATTACCACACATGAAAAATACGCTTCCTTTCCATCTGGTCCATGATAATTGATACTCAGCCAAGCGAGAATACATGAGGACTGTGTTGCCATGCCCCTACTGTCAGGACAGTGGCAGGAGTTACACCATATCACTAAGCACTAATTGGAAATGAAGCGTACACTTGAGGATGGGCAACTCTAAGGCAATTGGCCAAATGGTTATTAAACAAATACAAAACAATTTGAAATTGTGACAGATACAGCTGGGAATGAGATTAATTCAGCCCTAGATCAGTCAATCTTGACACAGATAAACAACTCTAATGTGATCAGTCAGTAAGCATCTAATTATAAGTTCTACATGCCTTTCATTGCCACTGAATAAAAACCCTGGAATTCCTTCTCAAAGAGCAAAAGATGGTTCAAGAAGGCAAGTCACTATCATCTTCTCAATGCCAGTTAGACATGGGAAACAAATGTTGACCAGTGATGTCAACACCCTATGAAAGAATAAAAACAAAGCAAAGATGCATTGTGAACCTTTGGAGATTACCAATGGCAAAATTCATATGCCATGCACGAAAAAAAAGTGCACTCTGAAATTGAACTGTATGAAGCAACCGTCTTACCAACTTTTGCAAGCATGGGCACATATAGAACTTCAGTGGTAATGAAGGGCATGTTGATCTTAGAATTAGAACTTGCTGTTGATAATTGGCTTCCATCATGGAGAGAACGCTCCTCTCATGCAGCATAAATGTAGTTTTCTCTGCTCTTTAGTATTTGTTGTGGATTGTCCTAATCAGGGCAAGATTAAAAGCTTGATGAAATGAGTCTTTTTTTAAATTCAGTAATATTCAAGTTTGTACAACCAAACATCTAAATGTACCAATTAAAAAGCACACTGAGGTAGAACTGACTGATGCCATGAATTTGCCTTCTTTTCACTTGCCGGACTTGGAATTAACATCAGCCAAACCTGATGGGATGAGTGACAACTCTATGTTAACTACAAGGGCCCCAGATGAAATCAGCTTGGAAAATATTTAACACAGTTTTCCCAGGAGGGGCACGCATTCACGTTAAAAAAAAAACTGAGAATAATTTGGCACAAATTGGTACTTAATTAGCAATAGCGCTTTGAGCCGTTAGCGTGCCAAGTGATAAAAAAGATAACCCACATTGGTGCTGTAAGATACAGTTCTGAGGTTGAGGTAGTTGTATGTTGGTGGGCATTAAGAAGGAGAAGAGGCTTTAATCTACTTTGATGAAATTTGAATTAGGCATGGTTATTGCTGCTGAGAAGATATTCTACTCCCCAACACTGAAATCACTTGCTTCCAATGGACATCAGAAATCAAAATTGAAAATCTTCAAAAGCAAAGGTGATGGCCTGGTCGTGCTATCACTAGACTGTTAATCCAGAGACCCAGGTAATGACCTAGGGACCTGGGTTTGAATCCCTTCATCGCAGGAACATGCTGGAACTTGGAATACAATTTTTTTAAAAATTCTGACATTAAGAGTCTAACAATGACCATATATCTATTGTCAGAACCATGCCATCTGTCTTTAGGGAAAGAAATTGCCATTGTTACCTGATCTGGCCTATGTTTGAATCCAGACCCACAGCAATGTGATTGACTCTAAACTGTCCTCTGGGCAATTAGGGGTGGGCAAAAAATGCTGGCCCAGCTAGTGACACCCTCATCCCAATAGTGAATAAAAAAATGACAAAAAAATCTAATTGTGATTAACTGTGTGAGGATTGCATATAGGTCTGACTGTTCAAAATAGAGATATCAAGCTGCATAAGTTCACTCTGCTATATTGAGACTGATAAATGTTACAAATTGGAATCAGGACATTGAAAATATACAGTTTTCACACTGGTAATGGGCAAATTTGCACTATTCTTTCCAATTTCTGCTGTAAGCAATGGATGGTGATTTAATGTGTCAATCTTCAGAAGGTTGAATGATTTAATTTGCTAAGATAAAGTCAAATTATCAAGCAGAAATCAGAGCAGATATTTCAAGCTGGGAATTAAAATGCACTGAAAAGGCAACTTTTGTACACAGCAAATGAAAAAGATCTATGAAATTAATATTCTCCTTTGTGCACCTTTGAGCAGATCCTGTTTGCATATTATTCTATGGAGCATCAACTTTGCGGAGACAACAAGTAAATAAGGTTAAAATGAATGTGGAGAGCAGCCTATTATTTTACAATTGAATGTTGAGAAATCAGTTATGAAGCATATGCATGTCAGAGATAAATTGATAAACAGGACGTGCACTGACACCATAAACCACTTGATATCACTCTGTGCCAGTTGCCACCTAGAAATTGCTACACTTTGACCATTCGGTTGACTACCTCAAATTTGCCTCAAATGTTCAACAACAAGCGTAACATTTCTTTCCAAGTGGTTTTAAAATGCAGTTGCTTGCTATCAGTGACACATGGCTAGGCTATGATACTTTGCATAATAATGGAATGTGGCAACTGTCCAATTAAGAATCCAAAAAAAATGCAGCCAATGCAATTTCTTTAGTGCTTTATGCTGGCATAATCCTCCCCTCTAGTGGCTGAAAGCTACAAACCAACTAAACACACAGTCAGGATACAAAGGGCCGTAATGAAGTGAATTGAAATGGTCTCATTATTACAAGAAGATGAACACTGGTGAGCAAAGATAAAGCTAGTCTGAATTCACTTTCATTTTACAGAGCTACGTCGATGTTGAGGTATTTTGTTATAAAGCAACATTTCTACAGCCTTTTCCCAGTCCTGCCAAAAAAATAGAGCACAAAGGGCGAAAGTAAATGTCCACTTGAGTCACACGGGATCAGTTTGGGCTCTGTAGCCATCCCAAAGGCAACTCTTCGAGTTCCTACAGCCTTCTGATCACTTTGTGACAAGGTAGTAATATAAACAACATTATTCTCTGTATCACTGAGCTTCAATCAACTTTGTCCTGTCTGCCTGAGTAAGCAGGTTTTGGGGCAACAGGGGTGGAGAAAGTTCAGTCTTCCAGTCAGGAGCAAAGATGGTGGGCTTTGCAAATCATAGTGCCTACAGAACTTTTGGTGGCACGAAGGGATGGATATTTCCCATGTGCAGTTTAAAGTCCTGTATGTGTCATGTTAAAAAAAAAGCATTTTCTGGTTCAGGTTTTCAAATTTGTATTATAATGATGACTGGAAGTTTGTGTTGGTGAATAGCACAAACAGTTGATTAAATCATGACATCTAAAAAGAAGAGCGACTCTGTTTTAGATGTATCACAGAAAAACAGTTGCAAAGTGAAGGGGTGCCATGTCACAAATGAAGACTGATGTGTAGTTGAAATGGTATGTCCGCTCACTGGTGAAATCACTGGCACCACCGGCAGTTCCAGATTTTGACTTATTTAGCTCACAACTCCAACATGACAAAATGTTATTGAGTTAGTTTTACTTCTTATTCCTTGACACTGTTTGAAAGTAAAAACAAACCTTTTTCTTGTCATGATCAAACATCAGCCACAATCACACCGTGCACCTATCATCATTTAAAGTCTAAGTAATGCTCCTAATATGAAATTGTACTGTTATGTCTCTTCCTCCTTCCAGTATCACTTCTTCAAGAAGAAACATTTTCCTCTTGCACTGCTCATAAGGCAAGATAAACAATTTCATTAAAAAAAGGCTTATATTGTCATCAACCATAGCACCCATAAAGGAATCTTGTCATCAGACTTGATGATAACTGGGCATTTCCTGAAAATTCTGTTCTTGTAAAATTATTCAGCACTTCCATTAACTTTAGTTTTCCTTGAGGTATAGCCTGAACCATTCAATCTTTAATTAATGCCAACATTTTATTTCTATTTTAGGGAGAGAGAGACTCTACAGTGTCTGTTCACATGACAAAAATGCCCACACTCCGTCAGTGTTTAATTGGCTGTGTAACACTTTGGGATACCCTGAGGTCATGCAAGGTGCAATTTAAATCTGACTTTCGTTTCATGGTTGGTTTCAGCCATATGGCTGACTTTAGCATAACTGCATCCTGGTGATTTATTGTGTGTTAGAATGTAGAACACAGTTATGACAAACAAATGTCTACCATTAAAATGTTAGATAAGGTTTTTTTTTGCCTGCCCTGGTTTGTTGTTTAAAATTCATTGTATACTTCAGATCATTCAGATCAGCATGTGGTGCATCTGTTAACATCATCAGGTTGCTTCTGCTGCTTGCAACTTGCTGCGTCACCAACGATGATAGTCGTTCATTGGCTTAGATCCAGTCTGTACATAACTGCATGTGGCTTGATTTCACATTTTTGACTTAAGATACATGGGATGGGTGGATTACAAATCTAAACCTCTATATTGGTCTTAATTCAATGTATGTTTAGACCCTACTTTGTAGGTAGCTATTTGGGATCTAAAATTGCCTCATGAGTATGCAAGCACAACCCATGTTCTGATCTTACTTCATTATAACAGTGTCTCTTCTTAACAATTAATTTATTGGTTCTTTGACTTTGATTTGATTTGATTTATTATTGTCACATGCACCGAGCTACAGTGAAAAGTGGTGTTTTGCATGCTATCCAGACAAATCACACCTTAACCAAGCACATTAGGGTAATAGAAAGAAATGCAGGATATAGTGTTACAGCTACAGAGAAGGTGCAGAGAAAGATTAACTGTAATATATGAGAAAAACATTCATAAGTCTGATGGTAGCAGGGAAGAAGCCATTCTTGAATCTGTTGGGATGTGTTTTCAAACTTTTGTATCCTGTCTCTTGGAAGATGGTGGAAGTGAGTACAACTGTTTTGGGAAGGGTCTTAGATTGTGCTGTCTGTTTTCCGGAGGCAGCAAGATGTATAGATGGAGTCAATGATGAAGGAAGGCCGGTTTTTGTGACAGACTGGGCTGTGTTCACACTTTGGGAATTTCTGCACTCATGAAAGAATCAAAAGTCTTTCATGTTTACTTTGTTCTTTGGCCTCATTATATGTGATATGACAGGAGTGAAATTGAAAATTAATTCAGCTGAAAGCTTTTGAATTTAATAAAGACTATGTTGAAATGATGCAATGGTTGTTGAGGTTTAACACCTTGTGGCTTTTTTTTTACTGAAAGAACATCTACAAGTGGGCATCAGTCAAGCCCAGTTTTACCAGGGCTTGACAGGCATCATTCTCAGCTATAGAATGTTATACAAATGATTCAGTAACAAATGTCAATGCTAACAACATGGACAATTGATTGAACATTCTACGTGTCGGAATAGCTTTGAAGGGGGCAAATATAATTTTGTCCCAATATAATTACCATTTATTCAGGGGCTAGTCTGCATTTGCTCCACCATTAGAAAGTGCTTATGTCTTGTGACACTATCATCTTCAATTAACTGTGATTGTTCCAAAGGCAGAGTAAGAAGCTCTCATTTCTGAATGCAATTTCACAAGCTATAATGACGGAGAAGGTCACGTGGCAGCTGTCTATTTATCTGGTACAGGTGATGGATCACCAATTCTTGTGCTACAATCCTGAACTGTTTACAAGCTCCATGGAAGAACTGACCAATTGCCCCACCCTTTACTCCCATTTGGTCCCCAGAGATCTCTCATAGTATCTCATGGGAAGCCTGAAGTTGAACTCCTGTCGAGCTTTTCAGCAATTTATTGTTAAGCAATTGACTCAGTCTTCACTTGTTGAGTACAATGACAGTAACTGGCATCTTTGAAAACCAGAAATTGTGCAAAGAGTGAACTGGTATCACTGACAAATCATAACCGCCGAGGCCGGGTCATCCAATCCGCATAACCTGAAACAATCATATTTGGTACCATATGTTTGAAACCACAACTGGTCCCTCAGAAATGTTACTCTTGGCAGGCTGAAAGGAAATAAAGAGAAGCAAAAGGCAGGAAGGAGCTGTTGGAAACATGCTGGGAGGGACAACATGAACAAAATGTATTTAAAAATAAATTGTATTTCTCATTCAAATTTTCCCATGAAGTTTCAATTAACATAGTGTAATTCCAATTCATGTTTCAGCGCATTGTTAAATTTAATCAGAATGGATCAAATCGAGTTTAGGCTGGTTTGCAAAATTGTAGCATTCACATTTTACTTTACATAACAATCCAGACCCTCACTTATATAACTTAATTTTGAAAGCTGAAGTTATTTACGTAGCACCATTTATTTAGGACAATACTTGAGATATAGGCATCTGTAGCAAGGCTGACTTTAATTGCCCTTGAAGAAGTGATGGTGTGATTTTATGAGCCATTGCAGTTGTTGTGGTGAAGATCCTACCACAAGGCTGCAGGGGCATAAGTTCAAGGATATTGATTCAGCATTTACTGAAGGAATGGTGTTGCCCATGCTTTGGGCACTTTGGCTGGTTTATTTTTCAAAAACACTTTACCTAAGTGCACTTGTCAGTGACATGGATAAAGGGAATTGAATTTAGTTTGATATTCATCTTGATTTTATTGACAAAATATTCCTTAATGAAAACACCATGTCAACATTCCCACAATAATTACTCCCTGTCTAGCTCTATCTGCCTGGTGAAGGATATCATGCGCAGTGATCCATATATTTGAGTTGGGTTGTTGGAATCTCCTTCCTCTTTTACAGAGGGGCTGGTTCTCGTTTTTGAAGGTAGTTCTCACAGGTCAGGGCAGATCTTCTCCTGGGACTTCTTGGGTTGCCACATTGCTGTCTGCCTCAAGTCTTGCATGGAGCCTTCCCTGTGAGTCATTGCTGCATCATCACTGAGGGGTTGATAACTAGATGTGTGCTTTTGTCTCCCCTCTCCCCTGACCTTCCAGAATGTTCTGTGGCCTTGACCAATTTGGGTAATGTGCAGGGTTCAAAGCAGCTAAAGAGGTTGTTGCACCAACACCTCTTGCTGTTACCATACCAGGAGGTGTAATGTGTCCAAGCTTATTCAGTCAAGAGGCTAAAAAGTCTGATCGATACTTCTCCAATACACAGCCCTTGGGTTGGTTGTAACTGGTTCCATTTGAACCTTTGCAGTCTCTTTGACCTTGGTTTCCACTGCTTTTTGTTGCTGCTAGCCGCTGGCTGGCGTTAAATTCAGTTTAGCCAATTTTCTGTCAGCCTGATTCAGAATATCCAACTTGAGCCTGTGATTGCTTGACTACAATGGTGATATATGTTTTAGTCAGGATGTTTGGTGACTCCAAAGCTGTTGTTCTTTTAGATGATGGAGATCTAGATTTCGATCTTCTGTCAAAGAAACCTTGGCAATTGCTCCATTAGGTCATATATATATACTCTAGGTGGTATGCGATGTAACCAATGAGTTCCAGTGTTAGAGGGAATGAATGTTTAATGTAATAAAGCTTTGTGCTTTAAAAGCATTTTATTATTATGAAAATGAATCTGAAAATGTGTATGTTTTTTGCCTAATGGATTAAGCAATTAATTCTTACAATAGATGACCAGCTAATAGGTCTAGAATTCCCAGAAGTATGTTTCTGACTCTTACTAAAAGGTTTGGTTTAGCATCAGCTATTTTCTCATTGTAAATTACTTGCCTAGAATCTGGCTAACCGTAAGGCAAATTTAAGTTTTCACTTGCCATCATTTACACATTTTGACAATGTGGCACTGGGTTGTGCCTTTAATATTAATTACCAATCCGCAATTTCATTTGTTTCCGTGGATATCACAAGATAGTCAGCACTGGTCACCGAGAAAAATTTGACCAATGCTTTATCTGGATTTGCTCCATTTGTTTGAAATAACGAAGTTATTTGTTATACTTTTTTTAAAAAAGCCTGATGAAACTGACGGAGGTCTTAGCCACGGTTGTCTTTTTGTGGGATATTTTGAACATTCTCCATAGAAGTCCTTCAGTGGTCCCTTCTCTCCCCTATTTAGCAGTACATTGATGACTGCATTGATGGGATTTCAGGCTCCTCACCTGAACTGGAAAATTTCATCAGCTTTTCTTCCATTTTCTAAGTCAGTCATATCAGAATCGTCAGACAGTGCAGATAAAAGCCATTCAGCCCGTTGAGTTTGCACGGAGCATCCCCCATGAACAGCATCCCCTGGACACATTCGCCTATCGCAAACCCCACCCTCCCCTATACCCCATGTTTCCTATGGCTAATGCATCTGATCTGCATATCCCTGGGCACAACAGTACAATTTAGCATGTCCAATCCACTTAACCTGCACATCTTTGGACTATGGGAGGAAATGAAAGCACCCGGAGGAAACCCATGCACACACAGGGAGATCACTCTACTCAGACAAGTCATCCCCATGCCTCATGGCAATAAGTAACCCTTAGAAAACATGTTTTCACATTAGCCTGTCTGAATATGCTTTGACACACTTCTATGGCAGATAGGACTTGAATTAGCACCTTCTGACCCAGACAAAAAGCACTACTACTGTGCCTTATGTCCCTAAATCCTTTATTTTATCAAGGTAGGCAATAAATTTGAATGAACAACCTCCATCTATATACAATCTCCTCCCATCTTCCCCCACAACTTGTATACACTTTACCTTAATTCACATGATTATCAAGGCTATCCAGAAAGTTGTTAACAGTCGTTATGCACACACCAGCCACTAGCATACCACCTGATGTACAAAGTGTGAAACTGTAGCTTGGGAACCATGCCATATGATACTTAGATAGAAGGGATATCCATTCCCTAATGGTGTTTAAGGCCTTCACAGAGCATAGAACATAGACCAGGAGTAAGCCCTTTGGCTCACACATCTGTGCTGGCCATGATGCCATTCTAAAATAATTCTGGCATCATAGAATCCTGACAGTGCAGAAAAAGGCCATTCAAGCCATTGAAAATGCACCAGCCCCCTGTTCCCATTTGTGTTTGAGGATAGAAGCTATTGTTTGTTGCAATTACCTTCCAAAGAGCAGTAGATTCATTTTTTTTTCCACATACAGCTATGGCCCAGTTGACCTGACATTCATGTTTCCACATCACACAGTTGTGTGTCCAATTGCTACATTGGAGTTTGAGAAATACTGAGTGAGTACAGCAACACTGGTGATGCTATCTTTAAAATGAGGAATATTAGACAGAGGTGTTATCTGCCCTTTCAGGCCAAGTAATTTAAAAAAATCCAATAGCACTATTTGAGCAATAACCAGTATCACTAGCAAACAGATTATCTGATCCATTAGGATTGTGTTTCAAGGCAGATATATAATAAAACAAATAAGTTTTGATGAAGGGCCACTGGACTCAAAATGTTAACTCTGCTTTCTTCCCCAGATGCTGCCAAACCTGTTGAGTTTCTTGAACAATTTTTAAATTTTTGTTTCAGATTTAGTTAGATGTTTGATCAGTTCTGGAGTTGAGCATTATGGAGGGGTAGGGAGGAAACAGGGGAATAGAATTAAGACCACTATAAAATCAAGCATGAATGACAGAGCAGGCTTGATGGGCTGAATGACCTAATCCTGCTCTATTTCTTATGATCCAGTTGATCTTTCTCTGCACGTATTATTTGCCAGATCTAAGACATTTCTTTAGCAATAAACTGTAATATTCTTTGAGATGCTGATGAAAGTTCCTAAATAAATAATCACAGTGACATATGTCAAATTACTTTCAGTGGACCTCTCAGCTTTGGCCTACTTATGTACCATTTAGGTATCTCAGTTAGATCTATTCCAGTTTGAAAGCCGATTATTTTCAGTGTTAATGCTGGTCAATATGGAGAATGGTTGACAAGGAATGACAATGAGAGTCCAAGTGTTAGAAGCAAATTTAAAGTGTTTAATAAGTGAGTAATCACACTAATTTGCATTTCCTTTCAACCTCAGACATCCATTATGCATGGAAATGGTTCCAAATAAACATCCGACATTATAGAGTCATCAGTCCAACCAGTCCATGCTGACCATAATCCCAAATTTAACTGGTCGCACCTGCCTGCGTTTGGCCCATATCCCTCCAAACATTTCTTATTCTTGTACTTATCTAAATGTTGTAACTGTAGACACATCTATCGCTTCCTCACAAGTTCATTCCACCCACAAGTCACTCTCTGTGTAACATAAATGCTCCTCAAGTCTTTTTTGATTCTTTCTCCTCTCATCTTAAAAATATGCCCCCTAGTCTTGAAAGCCCCTTATCCTAGAGAAAAGACAACTGCCATTCACCTTATCCATAGCCCTCATGAATTTATAAAACTCTACAAGGTCGCCCCTCAACTTCTTATGCTCCAGTGATAAAAGTCCAACCTCTCATTATAGCTCAAACCGCCCATTCCTGGCAACACCCTGGTAAATCTCTTCTGAACCCTCTCCAGCTTAATCATATCCTTTCTTTAACAGGGTGACCAGATGTAGACACAGTACTAGTGCACAGTGCACTGTGCCCTCAAGCAATGTCAAATTCCTAAAGCATTTAGCCTTGTTATGAGAGCTGTTTGGGAATGAAGGAAACAAGGAATATATAGATAATGCAAGAATGTGGAGTTGATGTAGCAGTTTGGTTTCATGGCAAAAGGATTACATCTGCTCTTTGGTTAATTGAGACAAGTTGTTTTTGCTAGAATAGATTTGCAGATATATTTTCTCCTGAGATAATTCTGTTGCTTTGAAAACTCTGAAAAGGGAGGACATTTTGACATAAGACGCTGCTAGTTATGTCCCTCGGCACTGAACTGCCGGAGATGAAGAAAGCACAAGAGAAAACCTACAGCAGGGAGTGCAGCTACCAACAGGAAGAAATCAATTGGCCACAGTGGCAATAGGTTAGCATAAATCAGACATCCATTGATAAGAATAAACTAACTCCATGGGGACGTGGACTGCCTAGCTGAAGAAAATGTTGCTATGTTCAATGATGAAAGACCAGTAATGGTAAAAGAAACACTGGAGAGGGTGAGAACAAAGTACTTCTGTCTCTTATTAATGAGAGGGACTACAGGCTGAAATAAGTTGGCATTCAAATGAGCGTACAAGTCAGAATACCATAAAATTATCCTGTTTTGGCAGTTTATCCTGTCCAAACTTCCTTGCAGAGCCCCTGAGATGTCTATGCCTACACCTCAGTAACCCCCTTATTGTAGCAAACATTAATGTGATATTATTACCAAAAAAAGAGAAATCAATTATCATCCCCAGAGCAAGGTAGTTAGAAAATATGAACAGGGAGAATTTTACTTTCTTGTCTTTCTTTCAAGAGGCTGTGATCATTCAAGTCCTGTAGTCTTCTCCCGTAAATCAAATTTTCCACAATTTACCTTCACTGCTCCTACATTCATATATTCGCGTAGATCATCAGGAATTATCATATCACGGTCATGTCACATCTCTAATACATTAGTGCACCAAGGAAACAACAGGACCACACATACACATGACACATTGTCTAAGAGAAGTCATAAAGCAGTTGGAAATTGGCCCCTCAAGTACAAAAACCTTTAGTTCTTCAATGGTTTGCAGATGTTGCTTTGTCTCCCATAGCCTATAATTACCATCTATGTAAATCAACAATTTCTGAACATCAAACATTGGCATGATGTACTTTGAACTCAAGAATCTCTTTCTCTCTGCTTAGCATCTTATTGGACACCAATGCACTTCTTGATGGGGGGGGGTGTGCTGAGGATTTCAGTTTTTCTGTAAATATCTCAAGCTTACATTGAGGTTCCCTATGCATGATTGCAAAGATTTGTCACATACAATTGGCTTCTGTCTGTGTAGGTGTGCCATCAACCATCCTGTCTGAAACTTAATGGTCTTAACTTTGCTTTGGAGCTGCCAGACTGCTTCCTTGCATGATTGAAGATCTCTTTCTAACTCCACCATTCTTGATGTCTCAGATCATATAGCTGCCTTACTGGCTGAAGAAAATTCAGCCATAAAAAGCAAGTAAAGTTTCAGGTTGAACTAGCAAAGTATTCCTTCCTTGCTTCTCGGCAGAGATCTGACTGTCTACTGTACAAGGGACTTCATTGAAATGCAACTGCAGTTGCTACTACTGCATCACCTGAGGAGGTTCTGTGCGATGAATAGACAACTTTCCTTCTTCATCATCTTCTTCAAAAAATATTTGAGTCTCCTCAGGAGAGGAAGCTGGATCGGAGTGAACAGCGCCTCTGCTAAATCCTGAGGCACAGGAAGGTCTGAAATTTTAGACTTTAGTGCCTTAATGACCTATATGCTGGTTTCCCTCTTTATAACTATATTTGAAAAGAGCAAACTACCTTCTCAAATGCTCTTTTGTCTCTGGCCATAATTGCTTTTGGCGCCTTCTTCTCCTGTCATTTCCAATTTCTGTTTAAAACATAATAAAAGGTCTGCCTCTCTGTCTTGCAATGCTAGGATGGAAGTATCTTTAGTGCCTGCTAACCAAAGATTGTCTAAAGCTGCAAGAGTAGCTTCAATTAATTATAGTGATTAGGAATTAAGTACAAGGTGTCTGTATTTTTTTCTTCCATCAGAGTGAAGTGTAGCATCTTTGGCCTCTTATTCTCAAAAAATTTTCACGTCCTGAACTTTAATGTTTCTTAGGAGATGATCTAAGGATTCTTGATCTCAATGTTTGGAAAGGATCCGAAAGGAACAACATGTCTGCTGAGGTATCCAAATTAAAAATGTCTTCTCTGTCATTGGTCTGAATTTCTGTACACTAAAATTTACCCTATGGGTCTGCACTATCAAAGAAGTTAAATTCCCACATAAGCTACTCTACAGGTTGGGCATTTTAAAGCCCATGCCATGGAGTTAAATTCTGTTTATTTTCCAGAGGTACTATTGATAGGCCCAACTGGAAGTCCATTTTTAATCTTAGCTATTTTGTGTCAAAAATTATTGGAAGTGGAAATTAGTAGCTTCTGTTGGAGAGACCAATCTACTTTGCCACATTTCTGCATGAGCATTTTCTCACGCCACCCTCTTGTCTTTGCTGTGCCTTTAACATTGTGAATAGTGCTGCTGTTCCACCATTTCTTCACAGATTGACACATCCTGATGATACAGGTGTTGAAAATTGTATAAATTGTAAAGGTAGAGTTGTAATAGTTGAATAAAGCAGATTGTAATTTTGGAATTGGTGAAAAGCTAAAATAAATTGTCTATAATCCATATTAGAGTGATTTGTTTTTGGTTCTTTTGCAATTCCTCCTGACTGATTGCCTTGTGCTCTTTTCCTCTCAGCCCTTTCCCTTTCACTTTGTTCACTTGGTGTGAGAATCTTACTGAATGCTCTCAAATCGTTCTGATTCATCAATTTTCTAACACAGCATAATATAGACATTTCAGTAGTTCAGGTTATTTCTCTTCCTGAAAATAATACAATTTTAAAATTTTGTGCTCAGACTTCCTTAGTGGTCACCATAAAATAATTTTACTTTGCCAGAAAAACACACAATTGGTTCTTGCAGTTGCTGGCAGTGAGGTTTGATTTTAGTATCTGGTTCTGTTCATCCACTGTTCCAAACCATTGCATTCAGTGCACAAGATACATTAAGGAACTGTCGTCTTTAGTCTTGAAATCTTGGATATAATGATCATATTTATTTAAAACAAAACCAAAAATCTTTCACAATTGTTGACTGTTTTCTGAAAAGCAATGTTTTAAACTAAAAAGTACCAAAAGATTGTTGTTTAGGAATGATTGGCAAAAAACAGGAGTTTTTCAATCAATCATTACAGGGTACAAGAATAAGCTTTCCATATTTTTAAAAATAACTTTCTTTTTCTGAGCTTGTATATCGATGCATATAAATATTAGTAGAATACTTCATCATTTGCTATAATTATACAATGATCTTTTTTGTTTCGCTAAAATAACTCAACTTTTTTGTCTCACTTTACCCAAAGTGATGTTTTGAGCCACAATGGAACTTCATTGCATGTTTAAATGTTTCACAGTTGCTGTTAAGGATTAACAGATATTTAAGTAAAATATAGGGGTTAATATTGCCTCAATGTAGCAAATCCGTAATCATCCTGCAGTAAATGGAGGTATCAAATTTGTTCAGTGTGTTCACATCAACTCTAAAGATAAATGACTTGGAGCCTGTTCTGCTTCTGGTTTTAAATTAGACTGTGCATGGAGGAGAGTGAGAGAATCAGACCTGGGCTCATTTTGTAGAATTGTATTAGAAGGGGTCATTAGGACTTGATCTAAAAAATCACCAACAGTTGGTGTTCCTCTGCGTGTGTGCGTGTGTGTGTGTGTGTGAGAGAGAGAGAGAGAGAGATATTTACTTGCTTCTGTAGACACTAATCGTTTCAGATCTACATGGGTACGAAAACTCATCAAAACACATTCAATTCATTTCTGTTCTATTGTCTATAATTGCATTGAGTTGACATACCCTAGATAATTAACCTTTGACAAAAGAACTTAAACTCATGTGATGACAGGAAATGCACTTACCATCTTTATAAGAATGTTGCCATCCCCAACTAGTTACAAAGAGACAGAGATTGTAAAATAATTGCTGTTAATTAAAACAAACTGCATTTCTGACAAAATGCCTCAAAAGATTAGTTCAAAAATTTGACACTGTAATTTTTCTATAATTTTGTCCTCTTTGTGCATCATTATAGCAATTAAACTTGACATAGTTGTTCCTCTTTATGGTGTTCATTAGTCCTTTTTTTCATCGGATTTCAAATATATCCAGTTTACTGTGGATCTCAAGGGAGTTAGCAAAATTCAGTTTGCCTTAAAATAAAAGCACACACAAACTACAGCCAAGTAGCTGTGTATGGAATAAATAATGCAGTAAAGTGACCGTTTTATTATTTTATCGATTTTTATATGGTTAACATGATTAACAGTACGGTGATTGTCATCAATACAATTCTAAATTGATGGCCCTCGTCATTTAAAACCCTGAATTTAACGAGGAATATTCCAAAGTTTCAATCACATATTTAGGTTACACACATAAGATTCTATTTAATATTTAGCCCCAGTACCATTTGGCAGATTCAGAAACATTTTTGCCTTTTTATCGAACTTCTGTTACAAAATCAGTAATATGAAAATTAATTTTTAAATAACATTATTGCTTAAGTTACAAAGCAACACATTGTAAGGATTCCAGAAGAGAAGCAGTTTGCATGTCACACATGCTACAATATCTGGTCAGCTCAAGAAGATTACTCAGACATGCAGCGAATGGATTAGTGTTTGGAAAGGTATGAATCATGGTCATTAATTTGCTGCTTTTAGATTATTGTAAATATGTAGTGTAAATGTTTGAACTGGATTAGAAATCAGCATTTACCTGCTTAATGAGTGTCTGGTCTGTAAATTAATGGAGTATATTTTCAACAAATAAATGACATGTTAATGTTGAAGTTCAAGGTAAGTGGTTAAGAGAGGCATATAACAGTTTAGTTGCTGGTACAGCAGATAGATACCTTAGCATTGAAAACAACAAAGTACATAGTCTACTGAAAGCTATCAAAATTTGTTAATATTTTTCATTGGACAGTTTACTTTCTGATTGCAGCTTGCTATTATACAGCAGCGTAAAAGAAACGGAATAGATTTTTCCCTTAAGAAAGCATGTACGAAGCTTTCTGCTGGCATTGTGGTAATTCCCTAATGTGCCATCAGTAGGTAATTAGAATGTGTGGGGGCAAACTGAACATCAGCATGGGCTTGTTGTTTTCTCATTATTTTATAATTTTAAAAACCCTCTAGGTGATATGACAGAGCAGTATAGAACATAATTCAGATTATTAGCATACTAATTGGACACAAATATAGGCCCAGTACAAGGGATCCAACTGCATAATTTCACATCAACCTAATTCCACGTTGAACAGTTCAATATTAATTGGGAAGAATCAAATTCATTATTAAATGTCACACTCTTTAAAAACATTCTGCTACCTACAACCTACAATCGGCTTTCCCTGAACTGAAATTGATCTGAAATGAACTTTGACCTAATTTTTATTTTCTTCTTCATCTCATCTATAACTAATGTCATTAAGACAGGCTCAATGGTATGGCAACTTATAAAACTTTTTGCCTTTTTTTAAAATAAATGTACAGGTGACAATAAATTGCTATTCTGTTCTGTTTATCACTTCATATTGTACTGGGGTTTGGTGATCTGAATCAATATTTCAGGGAAATTACTCATTTCTGTGTTTACACGCATATAATATATTGTACATATATTATGTATTTAAAACCTATATACAAAATTGAAGCTGCAAGTACTTTTATGCTTTACTTGCAAGAGCCTTGAGATGTTGTAAAATAATTAACCGTGCTTAAACGTTTTTTGCCTTTTTTGAACTTTTTAAAGTATTCAGAGTGTAGAGTCATGAGAACAAATGCTTAAAAACTCCTTGTAAGTAAATCTTTTAATATGGTAATTATACGTATATATTATTGAAAAAGATTTTTTAGGTGCAGTATACACTAACTTTGACCACGGATTAAAGCCCAACTGATTGATAAAGAGGCAGAAAATGAATTGATGTAGGTCGAGCGTTGCAGATGAAGTCTATTCAGTCCATCATGCCTATGCTCTGTGGAAGAGTACTTGCATCAAATTCCCATTCTTTTTGTTTTCTTTTTGAAATGTTTCCCTATTTCTTTCATAAAATAGGATTCCAATACTAGGTGGACCTTTCGCATCCTAACACAGTTCCTGTTTACAAAGATCTCATTTCTCCCTTGCTGCTTTTAGTGAGGAACATTTATTCATTACTTTTGACAAAATAAACAAGCAAAATGTCTCCTTAAAAGGCACTAATACAGCGAACTCTCTTGTGTCCCTGACATTTTTGAAATTTTGCATCACTTTTTAAAAAATGGTTTTCATTAGTCTTTTTTCTCTACTGTAACAGATAAGCTGGGAATGAAGTTGATTGTTTTTCAAGCACTGCAAATTAAAATTGTTATATGGTATGTTCATTTAAGCTTTTGGCTACAACATTGATTACAGGCAGATTTTCCTTGCAGTGACCGAATGTTATTAATTGAAGTAGATGGTTGCCTGGCGCATTTTAATAAATGACTTTTTTATTGTTGATGAGGAAGTCTTTCCTGCCATGTAAGAATTTAACCACTCTTTGATTCTTCCATATAGTTGTTCAACTTCGATGACAATTAGTGCAGACTGGCATTTAGTAATTCATTCTGTTCCTAATCTGTCGTGCCACAGAAAGTGCACACAGTCATTAAAGCACAATTCTGCTATTTTCATAACCAAATCATTTATAAGCTGTCTATTTCTTTTAAACTATTGCAGAAAAAGAAGCTCTTATACAACTTCCCATTTTGAAATCATTATTATATTTTGTCGAAATTAACTATTGTGATAACCATTGCTAGCCTAACTGTTACTGGAAGCAATCATTTTTGTTTGGTTTTTAAGGTAAATAAGTGATATCTGCATGTTTTCATGGTGTCTAATGTTTCGCCTTCACATTAGCAATATTCTAATTTGCAGTAAACCTTTATAAATTGTCAAATATTTGTCTTTATTTGCAAGCGTCGGTATGCCTACCACTGAGTGAAATGTCTTTTCTTTGAAGGTAAGCCAGAGAAAAAAAATAATTCTGAATCCAGCTTTCCTTTGTACCACTTCACAGAGCAGATCTCCTACACTGACAGGATGTCCACTTTGTATTGTTTGGCTCAGTTCCAGTGTCCTCCATATAAAAGGAATCTCCTGATTTACATATCAAAGAGAAAGAATAAAATGGTTCTAATAGTCTCAGAGGAGAGCCAAAAATATGAGAGTGCAGAAATAATGCCAGCCCTTTTAAACAAAAAAAAATCATTGTAGGGAATTGTATGAATACATAAGCATTTGTAAATAAAAGAACAAAAATAATTGTGTTTTTTTTAAATGAACTAAATGGCATGTAATTATTAACTGTAGAATGGGGGGGAAAGAAAGTTCTAATCTTCTTTAAATGTATTACAGTATAATCCCTTTGATGAGAAAAGAAACATACATAAAATGGACTGGATCCCTTGGAGAATAGGTTTCTCTGATACGTGCTTTGAACTATGAGCTGCTTAGAAATGTTTGACTTGTGATGAAGGTTATCCATTATTAAAGCTCAGCCACATTGAGAGAAAGCCAATCTTCTTCCTACAGATGCAAAGTGTGAGCTCAACTTTACTATCATGATCAATGGATATGGTTGGAGTTAGGCTTTATACGTTAAGAGTTTACTTTTATAAACAGACTTTTGGGAGAGGATTTGTTCTGCTCACTAATATGAATACATTCAAATGAAATACATTTGTGATCATTAGACATTTTAAACAAGGAACTCTCATTCGTAAACACCTATGCCCTAATAATAGCATTTATCTGTCCTGATTTCAATCAAGCATAGATGTGTTGTTTGTGTAACAGAAACAGAAATTGCTGGCAAAATGCAGCAGGTTTAGCAGCACCTGTGCAAAGAAAGCAGAGCCCAGTGACTCTTCATCAGAACAGCTTGCATTTCTTAATACCTGAAAGGAAGATAAAAGGAAAAGAATGACAGAGTTTTATGTGTGATTATTTTTCATTGAAAAACGGTATAATTTAGGAGCAAATTATTGCAGATACTAGAATTTGTCCTGAAAACCAAAAAGATCACAGCAGGTCAAGCAGCATCCATGGAGAGAAAGCAAACTAATGTTTTGAGTCGAGATGACTCTTCACCGGTATGATTATCACCATAAGCCCTTGAATACCCTGGCTGGGATAGAAGACAATGCAATATTCGACAAGAGAATGAACACAAGCACAGACTCAAACTCTAACCAACTTATTTGTTTGGGAAGTGAGTGAGTGATAGGTAACCATGGGAAAACACAAGAGATCACCCTAGCCTGCTCAAGAAGCGTCTCAAGACCTTCTTAGAACTTTCTAGCTGATACTATTCAGTCAGCTCACTGTGAAAAACCCATCCATGGCAGTGGTAGCACAGTGCTGAGGGGATTCAGTTATTCATCACAGTACTTGTATTGTATAATTATCAGTCATATATTTGAGCATTGACTTAGGAAACTTTTTTTTACGAGTGATGGCTGATGAAAGTAAATAAACCTACCAGAATCATTTCTCTCGGCTCTTCAAAGAATTTAATCAGGTCCTCTTTCCAACTCCCGTTTTCCCAAAGAAATCAATTGAAGAATTATAATTCTCTTCTCATACTTTGAAGCTCTAACCCCAACATTATGTTACTCAATTTTTGTTTTCTGAATATCAAGCGTCATGATATCATACCGAGCTGAAAGTAAAGAACCTCAAACATTCTAATGTCTTGACTTGTAACCAAGTGTACTTGAAAAGAAAGATTTTTTCTAGATTTTAAAGACGCCAAGGGGTAATGGGTTAAAGCAGGAATATGGTTTTTTGAAAGCCGATCTGCCACTGTCAAATTAAACAGTGGTGTAATCTCCCAGGGCTGAAGAGCTTATTCCTGCTCCTGGTTTCCATGTAAATCTGTGGGATTTATCAATTTATTGAGCGAGGGAGAGAAATGAATGAAACAAAAGGTCTGGCAGCACCTGTGGAGAGAGAAAGAGAGTTAATGAGCAGAATATTGTGGATTGCGGCAACAAGGTTCTTGGTTGTCAGCTGGAGAGCTGCTACTGTCAATTTTGATTCTTTGAGAAGGCCCGTCACATTTTATGCCACTCAGCTCTTAACAGGACAGCAATAGGACTTGCACGGAGCTCAAGGGTCCTGGGGGTCAAGTCACGCCCATAGAGAACTGTTGACTGATCAGTGGCTAGCAGCTCCTCAGAATTTGGTAGCTTCACAGTGGAGGAATGATACCTACCCAAGACCTCAAGTTGAGGAGAGACCTAGGCACTGGGGAGCGATGCTGTGAAGGGGGTGCAGAGCTGCGGAGGAGGAAGATGGTGAGAAGGCAACATATCGGCTTTCAATCACCACCTCCAACTTCTCTTTTCCAAGGCCAGGTCTCTCAATCAGTCACTGAGACTGGAAACCTGGTATCCAACAGCTGTAATTTTTTCACTTTATTCATTCAGGACATGTAGGCATTGCTGGCTAGGCAGCATTTATTGCCCATCCCTAAATGTCCAGAGGGCAGTTGGGAGTCAACAACATTGCTGTGGGTCTGGACTCACATGTAGGCTGGACCAGGTAAGGATGGCAGTTTCCTTCCTTTAAGGACATTAGTGAACTAGATGGATTTTTCCAACAATCAGTAACAGATTAACAGTCATCATTATACCCTTAATTCCAGATATTTATTGAATTCAAATTCCACCATCTTCCATGGTGGGAGTCAAACCCAGGCCACCAGAACAATCTCTGGGTGTCTGGATTAACAGCCCAGCAATAACACCACTAGGTCATTGCCTCCCCTAGCTGAGCGGTAATGTCCTACTCAGTTGATGTAACAGAGGATACTGTTGTCTCACTGCTATTCCCACGGATGAATTTCGAGGATGTCTGTACAGGAACCATTCCTTTGGTGCTTTGAAGTCCCAACTGTAACTGAGGCTGCACAGCTCTCCAAAGAATATCTAGCTTGAGACCCTGGTCCTCAAATACTCTTTCCCTGAGTCAGCCAAAGACTGAACTGCCAATTCGAAGCTGAGTTTTGTCACTGAAATTTGTTTGTGTCAAAACAGGACTCCCAAAATATAGAAACTAATCCAGGATCTCAAACCTGATTTAACTTGCTGCTGTGCTCTCTGCGAAATGGTTGGAAGAGGAATTTAATTTTCCAGATATTTAGAAAAAGGCCCTTTCTTCCTCGCAGGTTTCGGTGAATGAATTGGCAACAATCAGTATCTGAGTAAACACCCAAATATGTGTCATCTGGATCCTGAAACTCAGTGATGGAATTTGGAGTGGTTTTGCTTTTGGATTGAAGGAAATGTAAATTGAACCTCACCTGCAGCCCAAGCTACAAACCTTCACAAGAACCTGAACGTTGAACAGCTTTCCCACTTTTCTGCAGATTCTCTTCTTGCCTGTGGGTAGTTTGCTAGAGGTGAGTTTCCATATTTGCTGTGAGGAGAGAAGGGTTGGTGCATTGGAATCACAGAGATCAGAATTGTGATGGGTCTATCAGCAAGGATCACTCGTTTCATTAGATTCCCTACAGTGTGGTAACAGGCCCTTCGGTCCAACAAGTCCACACCACCACTTGAAGCATCCCACCCAGAACCATCCCCCGATAACCCCCACACCCCTGAAAACTGCTGGCAATTTAGCATGGCCGATCCACCTAGCCTGCACATCTTTGGACTGTGGGAGGAAACCGGAGCACCCGGAGGGAACCCATGCAGACACGGGGAGAATGTGCAAACTCCACACAGACAGTCACCCGAGGCTGGAATCGAACCTGGGTCCCTGGCGCTGTGAGGCTGCAGTGCTAACCACTGAGCCACCGTGCCACCCTGATGTCATGTCATTTTTATTTTATTATGTATTGTCCAAACCGGATAGCCCAATGGACAGTAAAGAGTGAATTACATCAATTACAATTACATCACGGTCTAGGGACACGTGTAGATCAGATCTGGTAAGTATGGCAGATTCCCTTCCCTAAAGGGCATTTGTATGCTAGGTAGGTTTTTAAACAATGATTAACCATAACAATTGCCATTAAGCTAACTTTTTTCTATTCTAGACTTTTATTGAATTCAATTCAATTGAAATTTAAATTCAAATTTCATTATCTCCATGATGGAATTGTAAACTCGTGCATACAAACCCTTGGACTGGTGTTCTTGATTACTGTTTCAGTAACATTACCACTACACCATCACCTCCCAGTAGTAGATGAAGGATGTCGACAAATTTCTGAGAGCAACTAAATTTGAGGAGGGTATTTCATAAGGTTTCACACTTAATAGACTTAATGAATTTTGGGCTCCAAAAAACCAATTTACAGCACTGGTGCTATTCTTTTCATATTTTTTGGATTTTCCATGCAGTGACGATCATTTGTGTAGGATGCCAGTTGATGGGAGAAAATTGAATTGTGGCACTGGAAGCAGTTCCTCCGCCACGAGAAAGGGGAAATTGAAGAAGATACTTGGAATGACCTTTCATGTGACATACAGTGGAGCGGCTCCACTGTCGTTACTATGAGTGAATTTGTCTTTCTCTTTGAATGTAAGCCTCCCTGGGGTCTTTTGGTCAGTAACCCTTTGTGTGAATTTAACTCCTTTTGTGCTGAAGTAATCTTGCTAGCAACACTCTCATGTAAATCATGCCAAGGTACTGCCACAGTGAAACCGTCAGAAATTCCAAACTGCAACGCGTGCACTCCCAGTAATGAGCTGTGCTTGAAGGGAGCATTAGAGAGCTGACACTGTATTGTTGTTATCTGACCTTTGACCTGTACTCCATTTGAATGTGCCTGCCTATAAAATTGATCTTGCAATGTACATTCATTGGAACTTCTTGAAGCCCTTGGTATAGCACAGATTGCAATGTTAGCAATAAAGCATTTTATATTCAGAGAAACCTTTACCCTAACATCAGGGAATAGAATAAAATGTGTTTCAATGGGAATAGAGTTTTAACGGCGCTGATTACAAATACAGTACATATATATATATATATACATGCATCAGTCGACTTGTAAATGGAGTCACTTTTCAACAATCAGTTCATCAAAAGAACTTTTTCATCAAATGAATAATTCATAACTCATCGAGTAGCTTGAACCTTGCAAGTCGTGAACATATAACAGATGGGAACTGCCTCTCCCTAGGTTATCACTTCAAGCTTCACTTTTTGGAGCTGAAGACTTACGACATTAATCCAAGGGATGTGTCTTCAGGCAGTTTTCATTCACAGAATTCATTATCTTTCAACTTCAGGTTGTTGTTATGGAATACCAGATAACTATTCAAATACCCTAATTTGTAATGGTGCCTAGTATTCAATGAATGATCAGATTCACTTATTTCTGATCGAGCTTCCTGGATAATCAGTATCAACTAATTCAATGAATCATTCTTAATATTTTGCATTATGATCACAATGTACACACACAAGATTGAAGCAGAGTAGACTGTTTGTCCCCACAGGTCTGCTTCACAATTCAATTATCTGTTTGTGCTTCAACCTCTATATTCCTGTCCACAGCAATAACTTTGATCCCCTTACCTAACAAGAATCTATCTGCATCTCCCTTAAAGAAAATCCAACAACCTTGCATCCATCATCTCCTGAGAATCCAAAGTTGCACAGTTCTCTGAGAGAAAACATTTCTTATCGCTGGTCCTAAAAGGCCACCCTAAGTTGAAAGCAGGGGTGGTACTGTGGCTCAGTGATTTGCATCGCTGCCTCACAGTGCCAGGGACCTGCGTATGATTACAGTCTCAGGCAACTGTCTGTGTGGAGTTTGCATGTTCTCCCCGTGTCTGAGTGGGTTTCCTCCAACAATCCAAAGATGTGCAGGCCAGATGGATTAGCTGTGGTAAATGTTGTGTTGTCAGTATAGAACGGGAATCTGGGTTGCGTGCCTTTTGGAGGGTCTGTGCAGACTTAATGGGCCAAATGGCCTTTTTCTGTACTGTTGGTATTCTATAATAAGCTCAGCCTGTCTAAACTATCTACAGAAGGCAATTTATTCCAGTAAACCTCTGGACTGCCTGTCATGTATTTATTTCATGACCACAGTCACAAGAGCAAAACTGCACACAGTACTCAGTCATTATCTCACCAGTGCAATGTATAGATGCTTACTTTTGCACTCAACTCTTCACATACCACAGGATATCATCCCGCTAGTATTCTTCATTACTTGTTGTTTCTACATAGTAACATATTGTGACTCATGCACTAGATATATCATCCCTGCTATAATGAATCTCTCAGCAACTGAACATCTTACGGTTGCTAACTGGTTGGGGTACTTCTTTTACTCAATCATGGGACATGGGCATCACCAACTGAGCCAACATTTATTTCCTGCCCCTTGTTGGCTTTTAGAAGGCGCTGATGAATTGCCTGCTTGAACCGCTGCAGTGCATCAGCTGTCGGTACACCTGCAATGCTCTTCGGCATTCAGGATTTTGACCCAGTAACACAGAAGGAACGGTAACATATTTCCAAGTGAAATTGGAGTGGAGCGAATCTTGCAGGCAGCCTGTCTCCTTCTAGATGATAATGGTTGTGAATTGAAAGGAGATGTCTAAGGAACAAAAACAAAGTTTCTAGAAAAGCTCAGCAGGTCTGGCAGCATCTGTGGAGGAGAAAAAAGAGTTAACGTTTCGGGCCTGGTGACCCTTCCTCAGAACGGTCTACGTCAGACCTGCTGAGCTTTTCCAGTGACTTTGTTTTTGTACCTGATTTATAGCATCTGCAGTTCTTTTGGTTCTTAGATGTCTAAGGAATCTTGGTGAATTCCTACAATGCATCTTGTGGATAGCACACACTAGATGGTCCCAAGACAGAACTGTCCTCTGTATGCTAATTTCTATGTGCAGAGAAAATGTTACATATTTTTGAAAGATTTGGAGTCTTTTGTATGGGAGAGCAAATATTTATTCCATTTCTGTATCTATGACAAATATCTAAGATGTTAAGAAATTCTCTTGGTAGTTAAACTCTGGGAATTACTCATTGCTATACCAAATACTTATTAAATATATTTAAGCAAGTTAAAACAGGGGAAAGTTTACATCATTTCCTATGCTTTAAGAAGGTTCATTGACTTCATGGTCACCATTTTAACAGTTTGTTATGGTTTTAGCTCATGAGGGAGCCAGAGAAAATCTGAAGGAATAGAAGGAGGAGATTTTGGTATGAATTAGACAATACTGTCTGTAATGACACTACTGTTTTACTTTTGATAGCTGACAATGTGTATGCCATAGCTTTCTGGGATTCCTATGGAGTCCTTTCGCATTATTAGAAATTACTTGAATATATTATTATTCGCAAATGTTGCTTGAGAGTTTGTGAGCATTCAATGGAAGTGGCCCATAAGGCCTGTATCCATATTTACAGGGAACCTTCAGGAATGTTGCAGCACTTGGAGGGGGATACTCAGTACATCGGTGTTTGTGGGAGATCCATGGGAGTGTGTCAGCATTGGAGTTGGATTTCCAGTTGTATGTTGGCATTTGTAAGGTGTCAGCAATTGTGCGTCAATTATTGGATGAGATTGTTTTACTTCAGATTTGCTCATGGGGTATGTGTGCTGCTGGTGTTTATTGTCCATTCTTAATTGCCTTTGATAAAACGGTGGCGAGATGCCTTCTCGAAATACTGCAGTCTGTGTGCTGAACCCGGGTCGTATTGCTCTTGGAAGTTCCAAGCTTTGCCAAAAGAGGCCCCATTTCTGACACCCCCTCCCATCGCCCGACACCCTCACCCCCATCACGTATTGAGAAAATAGAGTTTTTGCCTCCTTCTCTTCAGGGGTTTAGGTACACACTCAAATTATTAAGCCATTTGAGAATGTTTGAGGAGTATCCCCGAGCTCTTCTTCCAGGTCTTTCACAGTAACAATCTCAAGATCAATCCCTGCAGGTCTTTACTTGTAACTGGTCTAAATGGAGTGTCACTGCCATTAATGATAATACCCCTGCTGACTAGAATGCAACCAATTTCCTATCTACGGGTACCCCACCTCCCTAAAGCGTGCCAGTAAGATTGGATCTTATCTGAACAGGCCTAATGTACATGAGCTACTCTCTGTTTGTGAAAATTAGACCATGTGCGTCTGTTTCCTTGCATTGTATGTGTTTGACATGCGTCCCAACTTCTTTCCCTTTCCTGCCAGAAATGGTTGCGTTCAGGTGAGATACTCCCAGATTTTGGGCTCCAGGATCATTTGCTCTTTGGCTTTGGCCAGTTGTGCAGCTCGATGCATCACATAAGTACTGTGAGTGTCAGAGCAGGTCAGAAGCTGTGATTTCTGTGGTTAGTGACTTATTGTCTGACTCCTCCTAAAAAAAAGGCAAACTGTGCATTCAATAATATTGTAACTTGCAGATGACAGTGAACTTTAAACATTTCTTTCTTTCACAACGTTCTAGTGTTCACCTCATTCCCTATGACAAATCCTCCAAGGTGCAGCACTTATGTTATCCTGTGTTCACCAACACCTGGAGTGATCTTTGCTGCTGGGAACTTGCAGCTTTCCTTCTGCTAGTGCCATGTGCAAGACTCAGCGACGTACCAGCGACGAAGGTAATTGGAATGCCGCCCTAATTCGAAAGAGAACAGAGTATAAAAGCAAGGAAGGCTTGTAAAAATAATGAAGGGCACTCATTAGTTCAAACCTTTTTTTTTAAAACATTCACAGGATTTTGTGGTTACTTGTTGGGCCAGCATTTATTGCCCGTCTCTTGTTGCCCTTGAGAAGATGGTAATGAGCTGCTGTCTTGAGCCACTGCAGTCTATATGCTGTAGGTAGACGCATAATTGTTTTAGAAGTGAAGTTGCAGGATTTTGACTCAGAGACGGCAAAGGAACAAAGATGTATTTCTAAGTCAGGATGATGTGTGGCTTGGAGGGGATCTTGCTGGTGGTGGTGTTCCCATATATCTGCCACCCTTTCCCTTATATTTGGAAGTAATCATGGATTTGAAAGGTGCTGTCTGAGGAATCTTAGTGAATTTCTGGAGTGCGTTTTGTGGATGGTGCACACAGCTGCTACTGAACTTTGGTGGTGGAGGAATGGATGCTTGTGAATATAATACTAATCAAATGGTTACTTTGTCTTAGATAGTATCAAGTTTCTTGTGTGTTGTCAGAGTTGCACTTATCAAAGCAATTGGATAGTATTCCATCACACTCTGGACGTGTACTTTGTGGATGGTGGACAGGCTTTATGGAGTCAGGAAGTGAGTTACTTGATGCAGACCTGCTCTTGTTGTCATTGTATTCATATGACTAGTCCAGTTCAGTTTCTGGTGAATGGTAACCCCAGAGGTATTAATATTGTGAGATTCAGTGATGGTAATGCCATTGAATGTCAGGGAAAAATAGTTCGATCCTCTCTGGTTGTAACTGTTGATTGCCACCACTTGCATGGTGTCAATGTCACTTGCTACTTGTTATCCCAAGCCTGGATATTGTCCAGATCTTGTTGCACTTGAACATGGACTACTTCAGTATCTGAGGAGTCATGAATGTTGCTGAATATTGTGCAATCATCAGCAAACATCCCCATTTCTGTCCTTATGATGGAGATTTCGGTCATTGATTAGGGTGGCTGGGGCTGGGACACTACTCAGATGAACTGCTGCAGAGATGTCCTGGAGTTCTGATGACTGACCTCCAACAACCGCAACCATCTTCCTATGTGCCAGCCATAAATGTGACCAGCAGAAAGCTTTCCCAATGATTCCCATTGACTTTAGCCTGGATCAGGCTTTCTGAATGGCACACTTAGAATACAGTGAATAGTGTATGTCCCTTGTCTAAGAAAAGATATTCTGGCAGGCCAGAGAAGGTTCACTAGATTGATCCCAATTATGGAGGGTTCTGTCTTGTGAGGAATCATTGAATACCTTGGACCCACAGTCATTAGGGTTTAGAAGAATAAAAGACAAAAGTATTAGGGGACCTGACATGTAGATACAGTTTCCCCTTAAGGGAGAGTCTAGGACCAGAACGCATAATCTTATTGTGAAGAATCCCCCATTCAAGACAAAGATGAGGACGAATTTCTCCTCTCAAACAGTAGTGAATCTGTGGAATTCTTTATTGCTGATAGCTGTAGAGGTGGCTCATTATGTATATTTGACACTGAGGTAGATGAATTTTTAATCAATTTTTGAGTCAAGGGTTATGGAAAAGAGAGGAAAGTGGAATTAATTATCAGATCAGCCATAATTTCTTTGGCTGGATGGACTGAATGGCTTAATTTGGCTTTAACGTTTTATGTCTTATTAGCACCCCATATAATTATGATAAAATTTCTACTTCGTCTGTTTCTATGAATATGAAATAATATTCCTTTTGATATAAGTTTCTTTGCTTTGCTACAGTAAAAGCAGCTGATGCTTGAATTATGACTCCTTTTTAACCTCCCTGTAGACTGACCACAATCATAATTTTTTATAATGTCCTGGTCCCTTCAGTTACATTGCAAGTAAGTAGTATATTCACCATCCCGCTGGGACTCTGGATCCATTTACATGTTAACGATAGACTTTATGTTTGCCATGGTATCTCTTTCAAAATAGAACAGATATTTTGCTGGTCATGATTACCTGTGATAGTTTAACACTCCCTTTCACACCAAGGAACAGCTTCCAATTACAAATTCCATGGTTGCCCTTTTAATTGTTTTAGGCCATAATTATGTGCTTAAAATGTGCAGTTTACTAATATAATTTGTTTCCACACATATTAATTGGCTTCAATCGTGTGATAACGAATGTTCACTGTTGTAAAACCTTGTTAATATGTGGCATTGACAATATAATGCAGTAGTAGGGTCTGTAATTACAGTTTATCACAAAATACTTTGTTTTAAAGCACTCACGATTTGCAAAAACTGCATTTGGCAATGACAAGGCAGAAATCTTCCAAAATCTTTACAAGACAGATCACTATTATATTCCACAATTAATTCCTGGAGAGTTACTAGGAGGTAAATCATTAAACAATCTAACTATTTTTAAAAAATAGATATAATACACACAGCTGAAATTTATAGATTTTCACAGTTAAAGTTGAAAAGGTTGAAATTCTATAACCATTTATTTATTGAGATTCAGAAACACTCATAACATTTAAGCAGTATTTAGATATTCACTTGTGTTGCCATGGTCTCCAGAGTTATGGGCCAAGAGTTGGAAGATGGGTTTAGTGTCATCAGATCTTTGTTGACTGGTAGGGACAAGATGGACAAACTCACCTCGTTCTGTTCTGCAAATGTCTATGAAGCTATGAGATTCACCTTGTAAAGTGATGTTTAAAATGTTAAGATAGCAGCCTTTATTTCTGATGAGTGTTGATTTGATTTGAATCCTTAATTGGAGCAGTAAGGTCAATTAGCAAAAAAACTGGCAATATATTTTTCCCCTGTGCTGAACTCAATCCCAAATCCAACAGCAAAACAACTGCAGTTGCCTCCCAGCCCTAGCTTAGTACAATATGCGCAGTTATGTCAGCCAAATAAGATAGAAAAGCTTGAGTAGACAAAGGTAACGTTAGAAAATTAACAAGGCAGGGACATCTGTCCCCATTCATAACTTTGACATGAAAAGTCAGTGACACAAACTGTTTATAGGTGTAAATCTCAAAGATTGTAGGCCAGCCTTGAGAAAAATGCAAAGGAAATCAAATATATTTACATCTATAAGGCCAATTTAGTTATTTTTCATTTAGAAGAGGACTAAACAGTTTGGGTGCTTCACCTAATCAGACAAGGATGATGATGCCATGAGTGTGTCTTGACAATTTTTCAATCAAGCTCTGTTTGGATTTGGGGACAACCAAGAACGGCTTGCAGCCAGGCTAGACTTGCAAGACTTACAAAAGTTCAGCTCTGAATTTCTGACTGCATGGCACAATGAACAAGAAAGAGGAGGCTGGAAATATTTCACATGTTCCATCACTCTCCAATGGGTGCACAGACACTTAGTAGAAGAATGAACCACAATAGAAGTATTCACAGCATAAATAGCAGAAGAGAGATAAGGTGTAGAGCCGGATGAATACAGCAGGCCAAGCAGCATCAGAGGAGCAGGACAGCTGATGTTTCAGGCCTAGAACCTTCTTTAGCAATAGCAGAAGTCAATCTTGCAACCACTTTGGATGAAGTGAATGTGAACATTGAAGATGGTGGGAGAAATAATGCTTTGTGATGAGAGCCAAGAATATATAGCTTCTTTATTTGCAGGTGATACCGCTCCCCTTTCATCTTTCTGTCAAACACATAATGGCTTCTGGGCAAAAACAATGTACCTTGAATGTTGGAAATCTGAAATAAAGGCAGAAAAGCTGGGATTACTCAATTGTATCGAGATAAGGTGATTAAATACATAGAGGAGCACTGAGTAAGCAGTGACGTAGCTGAGACTTAAGTCATCATTTGTTAATATTCTGGGAGGGGGAATTGATCTTGTACAGCATGAAGCACACTGCCCTGTAGCCTTGTCATCCTGGACAGTCTGTCCTTGTTTAACAATAACCAAGAAATGTGGCCTGAGCTTGTATCAAGTATCTATATTAGAACATGTTATACAAATAGGTCAGGCAGTATTTGTAGAGAGAGAATTTAGTTGATGTTAAAGTCAATTCCTGTGAAAGGACTTGGAATGGTGATGTAATTACAGTGCCACTAGACAGCCCCTCAGACATCATGTTGTCGAGTTCAAATAAATTTGAGGCAAAGTGAAGCCTGGATTTTCATATCCTGAAACAAATTCCAAATGCTAGCCATCGATTTCAGCTCTTTGTTTTCTGAACCACACATCTCAAGCTATACAAAAACCTTGGCCTTCGTGGTCAACACAGAATGGACAATATCCAATCTATCAGCAGGATACCTTAATTTCACCAACGCAAATTGTCGCAACTTTATCCTTGCCTCAATTGCTTTGCTTTTGTTATCCCTTGGCTCACTGTCTACAATCTCCTCTTAACTGATCTGCTGAACAATTCCCTCTATAAAATCCAACCAGCACAAATCTCAGGCACACACCCTATCCTTAATAACATTGTCTACATGGACCAACAATAACTCGTTCTTACCAGTACCTTTGTGTCAAAAACGTCATCCCATCCTTCTGGAAGCCACTCCCACATTATATCTCTTCCTGAGTCTGGCCTCATGTGTTCCTTCCTCCCTCGATACCCCTTTTCCCCACTATTGCTGGTAGACCTTTCATTGACCTTGGCCTACATCCTGGAGAGAATCTTAGCTGCTGAGGGGACAGGACGTGGGTTTCAGTAGAGATTAAATTCCTGTAAATGTCAGAAATGAACCAGGCTTCACAGAAACACATTCCATCAAGTTGTTGAGTCAGTGATTTAAATATATAAACAAGCAGCATCAGTGCCTTTAACCCGGGATTCCTAATCCTTACGTAACTCATTGGTCAAGGCAGGAACTTGGTATGGAGTGATTGATCAGGTTGGGAAGTCTTTAACCAGTGAAATATGTAGATGCTGGCCTCTCAATGTGAGAAGCTTGTGAATCAACATTATTTTCTCAAAGCTGTGCAATTGTACAGCAACTTTAAAGATCCTATACGGCTGCACATGCCAACTATTTTAATGTTCCTCATGTTTGCAACAACAACAGCAAAAATGTAAAGGTCCATGCATTTCAGTTAACCAACTACGCACTTCAAAAGTATAAAGTTGGTATCTTACTCATTGTCTTTGTTCCTCAAACCTGATTTCATTTACAAGTGATTTCGAACATTTTGAAAGTGATTTCATCTGCATCTAACTTTACTTAGCTCGATCCTATCTGCCCTGCTGTCAGCCTTCACTGCAGCGCAGAAGCTGATGTAGCTGTATCATGGAACTCTGTTGACGGACGAAAGGAACAGTTACATCACTATCACAAACACAAGGGTCAGCCTCAACAACCCCAGTAGCAATGCCGTCAGATGGAAAAACAATATCTGCATGATGAACCTAATGGTCAACCATGGCCCATCAAGCGGCTATCACTGGAAGCCACACTTGGTTCTTTGCCCCTCCTTGGAGCTCAGCCAATTTCTTTCCTGCAGGGAGAGCAAACAGAGAGATATGAATGCGAGAAATGACTGTGCCTAAAGGAAGGAATTCCAACATTGGTGGACAATGAGTGGGAAGAATTGATGCAAAGTGCCAACCTGAGGAGGGTGAATGCCACATTGGCAGTTCAAATGGAGCTTTGATGAAGTACCAACAGAGAGAGGAATTTGTGGAGTTGCAAGAGCTGTTAGTCTGAGGAAAACTGCACAGGAGAATACTGGGTAACCCAGAGTGTTGCACTTGCACCTGAAGAAGTTATGTCAATTATCTTTTGCATCTTCCTGAAATCCTTGAGAGTAAGGTCCTTGCACTGAAGGCAACACAATGCTGCTGCTCATCCTCAGATACCTCCATCCACACCTGCTTAATTTGAGAAGCTATCCTCTTTCTTTGGTGTGTGGGAAGTGGTATTTCACTACAATCCTTTGGTTCCTGGAGCAGGACTACCAGAGAAGAGTCAGAGTTCCAGAAGTGGGGTGGTATTTTGGCCTTCTTGTACCTCTCTTCCATGCATGTATTTGCTGGAGTCAATGCAAAGGGACATATTTCCAAGGAAATTACAGAAATGTGCAAGAATTATGGAGTAGCGACAAATTAATTATTCAAATAGAGGCCTGGGCAGTCAAAGTGCAATGTTCAGAGAGGAGTAAAATCTCCAGGTGTGTATTGAGGAAAATACTTTGCAACATTACATTTCCAGTCCAATCAGACAGGACGACCTGGCAGATCTAATTCTTAGGTATGAGGTGAGTTAATTGCATCAAGTGTCAATAGGAGGAAACATTTTTGCAACAGTGTCCATTGTATGTTAGCATTTAGGCAACAGTGCCCATTGTATGTTAGAATTTAGATTTGCAACAGAAAAGCAATCCAGACTAAGAATGAGTAATCCAGACTAATAATGAACTGACTGAATGCCAAATTCAGTGGAGTGAGGATTGAAGCAGATAAATTGGAATCAAATGTTGGCAGAAGAAGCTGTAATAAACGATGGACTATCTTTAAAGAGCAGATAGTTCAGGCACAGCCAAGCTTTATTTCCATGAATAGTAAAGTTTGGGCAAACATATTCACCCAGATATCCCTGGGTGATGACAGGGATTAAAATTAAGACAAAGAAAAAAATTAAGCTAACAACAAACATTAAGTAAGAATAAATAAGCATACCAAAAACTTAGGCTGAAAATGACAGGTTTAGAATGTTACTGAAATAACAAATAAATAAAGCAAATGGAGAGGTTGAAAAGAGATTGGCAGCTAACAAGATGAGGAACAAAATGCCTTCATGGGTAGCATTATAAATAGCAAAAGCACAATAAAAGGAAGGGAACAATTTATGGATAACAGAAAGGAAGATTTATGCGGTGAAACATGAAACTTAACTGATGTATTAAATTAATCCTTTATATCTGAATTCCACTCCCCCACCCACCCTGGTCATAGTGAGAGAGTGGGTAGTGCAGGCATTTAAGGGTGTTAAAAGAGGAGATATTAAATAGGCTGTATTTAAAAGTGATAAAGCACAGGGCCCTAAACATACATCTCAGGGTACTGAGGGAAATTGGGGTGGAAATTTGCACAGGGACTGGTCTTAACTTTTCAGTTTTCTTTGGGTCAAGGATGTTTCTCGAGGGATGAAGAATTACATTACTCACACCCTTGTTCAAATAAGGGTCTAACAATAAACCCGGAAACTGTAGACCCATCAGCTTAACATTGACAGGAAGCTTCTAAAAACAATAACTTAGGACAGGATTATTAGTCATTTAGGAAAATGTGAATTAATTAAACAAATCCAGCATTGATTTTTGATGGTCAAATCATGTTTAATGAAGTAATAGTGAGAGTTGGCGAGGATAATGTTGTTTATGTGATGTAACATAGACTTCCAAGAAGCATTTGATAAGGTGTCACACAACAGATTTATAAGCAGAATTAGATCTCTTGGAATAAAAGATACAGTAGCAAAGTAGATGCAAAATAGCCTGAGCGAGAGAAAAAAATTATGATGGATAGTTTTTTTTCCTAGCAAGATTCATCATGGAGTACCATAGAGTTTGGTGTTATGACCCTTGCTCTTACTGATGTATCTTAATGACCTGCTTCTTAGTGTACAGGGGCCTAACTTATAAATTTGAAGATGGTACAAAACTTTGAAATCTGAGGAGACTAGTTTAGGACTTCAAAAAGACGTAGAAAGGAAATGGAAAAATAAGAAGCAGATGAAATTTCATTGCAGAGAATTATTAAGCGATTTATTTTGGTAGGAAGGACACAGAGACAATCCAAAAATAAAGGATGAAGTTCTATAGTAGGGGGCAGAAGCAGAGAAAGGTGCAACATAAATGTGAGAATTATTAAACCGGAGAGGACAGATTGTTAGCATGCTTACCAAAGCATACAGCATTCTAGACTTCATCAATAAAAGGATGGAGTGCAAAAGCAAAGAAGTTATGTTTAAGCCAGCATGCGAGGAGCAGTTAAGTCAACGTTTCGGCCCAAAACCTGAAATGTTGACTTGCCTGCTCCTCGGATGCTATCTGACCTGCTGTGCTTTTCCAGCCTCAATCTATAGACTCTGAAGCATCTGCAGCTCATATTGTCTCAAAGTTATGTTTAACCAATGCTTCCTATATGTTTAACCTGTATACAATACTGATCCAGTTTAAACTGGAGTATTATATCAACTGTGGGCACCACACTTTACGAAGGATGTGAACGAATTAGGCAGAGTGCAGAAAAAATCATAAGAAAGGCTCTAAGGATGAGGATTTTAAGATGTAGATATATTAGAGGAAAGAAAGTTAAGTGGAGGTTTGATAGATATGTTCAAAATCAGGCATGCCATCCCTGAGTGAACAAGGTTGCTTCCTGTCAGAAGAATCAAGAACCAGAGGAGACAGATTTGAGATAAGTGGCAAGAAAGGTAACAGCACTGTGAGGAAAACCTTTTCCTGCAGTCAGCAGTTAGGGTCTGGAATGCACTGTTTGAGACTGTGGTGGAGACAGGTTCAGTTGAGGACTTCAGGAGGCATTGGGATCATCATCTGAAAAAGAAGAATGTGAAGGGTTATGAGGGGAAGGCATGGAAGTTGCTCCATCAGAGAGCCAGCACAGACACCAAAGGCCGAATGGCCGCTTTCTGTGGTGTAACCAGTCAGCATTCTACCAGACAGATTGTGTACTCTACCGGATTAACACCTGGGTGACAAATGTGAAAATTAATCCAATTGGTTTGTTCTTGATTTCAGTACGTTTTAATGTGTTGAAAGCCAATGAAGTTGATGAGAAGGGTCAACTCAATTGTTACAGGTTCAACTGGTGCAATACCTGAATAATATAATACAGCCAGAAGCTCCCTTCAAAATCATAAACAGGACAATACTAGAAGGTTTTTCACAAAACAGTGGGCTGCAGAAATTTATTGGCAAGAAGAATCGATTGGTTTGCTATAGCTATGTTTCATTTTAAATACATAGCACCTCATTGTTCCTCTAGTTAGAAGATCTTCATTTAACAATTTACTGTCTCACAATTTCATTCAACAGTAATCTGTTAGAGACCCCCTGAATTGACAGGTATTAACTCTATCCTAGCTTCAACCTTAAGGAATTCATTGACTAGAAAGCTGCAAGTTAATAAAGCTTGGATAGTTTATGATCTGTTATGTATTTCAGCTTAGTGAACTGGTAATTGTAAAACTGAAAGACATTATGTTCAGCTTTGTATGTAACATCATTTCTGTTTTAACAGCAACAGCTCATTGACTACAATTATAAAGCTGCCGTGATTTATTAACATAAGTCTTTTTTGGGGCAATGATCCATTACTGTTAAGACATTACAATGCGAAGCTCTTTTTAGTGCTAACTATAATAGTTCATGAACTAAAAACGCATACGCTAAAAGATGAGCAGCTTTAGTAGACTAACATTCCAAAGTTCACTAGACTGTTAATTTTAAACAGAAAATCTACCATAAACATCTGTGTATTTAATGTCTTTTTAATGCCACTTGTAAAAATGTCACAATCATCATCAATCTCTTTCATCAATAAATTGTAATGCTTTGCATCTGATGAGTGAAACTATAAAAAAAACAAACATGAAGAAGCATCTGAAGTTTCTGCACCAGCTCCATGCTAATTACACCACAGCAAAATAGAAACAGTGGGGAAAAATAAATCTGGCAGCGCTCTTGTAATTGAAATGCTATTTCAAATTGTTAACAATGATAGGACTATGGCAAAATGGGGATCATTTCAGAAATCAGGCAAGGGCTTGCTTTATATGAGCACATTGAAATAGTTTATATGAACGGCCATGCCATATAAACTTACTGCGTTGCATAATCACTCACAAAGCTGAAGCAGTTTCAGTTCTATTACCAAAAACTGTTGCCTCTTACTGTAGATGAACAAGTTTACCAAGGTGGAAATAATAAAACTTCTGGTGAATTGAACTGAGTCGTCTTTATTGTCAATTCATCAGAAGTAGGCAAAGTAATGTAACACAATCATTTAGGGATGGAGCAGTGTAATACAATAAAGGAACTCCAAGTAATTATTCTAAAAAATGTTCAACATATTTTATCATACTTGTATAGCAGTATTTTTTAATACTTGTATTCCACATCTGTGAACAGCTTTTAACATTTTTTTGTGCTAAAAGCATATTGATTGTGTATTATACGATTGTTACAGGCTTGGAGTAAAATAAAGATCACAACTGGTTCACCATGTCATCTTTAATCATAGATCAGAATCTCCACACTGTCGAAACAGGCCCTTCAGTCCAACAAATCCACACCGATCCATGGCGTATCCCACCCAAACCCATCCCCCTAATCTACACATCCCTGAACATGATGAGCAATTTAGCATGGCCAATTCACCTCGCCTGCATATCTTTGGACAGAGGGAGAAAACTGGATCACCCGGAGGAAACCCAAACAGACAAGGGGAGTGTGTGCAAACGCAACATAGACAATTACCCAAGTGAGGAATCAAACCCGGGTCCCTGGTACTGTGAAGCAGCAGTGCTAACCACTGAGTCACTGTGCCGCCCAAACAATCTTGTTCCCATCAAATGACTGGAAGCAGGGAGCATGCCCCTAACAAGGCTAAATATTGCAAGACACTTCCACCACACAATGACGCATAATTCAGCAATACAGCAGCTTCTGCATTATCACTGCATTGTTGAGAGCTGTCATTTATAATAAAGCTCAGTTCCTTTCAGTAAAATAAACAATTTGGGAAACCACCGAACACTTAGATAACAGCAAAAATCTGTGGATGGTGGACTCTGAAATAAACATAGAGAATGCTGCGTAAACATAACAGGCCTGTAGACAGAGAAACAGAGCTAATATTTTTGTGATGGACTGTGCCTTTAAAAGAGATGTATTTTGCACTGTAATAAAATGTGAGGCTGGATGAACACAGCAGGCCAAGCAGCATCTCAGGAGCACAAAAGCTGACGTTTCGGGCCGAGACCCTTCATCAGAGAGGGGGATGGGGAGAGGGAACTGGAATAAATAGGGAGAGAGGGGGAGGCGGACCGAAGATGGAGAGTAAAGAAGATAGGTGGAGAGAGTGTAGGTGGGGAGGTAGGGAGGGGATAGGTCGGTCCAGGGAAGATGGACAGGTCAAGGAGGTGGGATGAGGTTAGTAGGTAGCTGGGGGTGCGGCTTGGGGTGGGAGGAAGGGATGGGTGAGGGGAAGAACCGGTTAGGGAGGCAGAGACAGGTTGGACTGGTTTTGGGATGCAGTGGGTGGGGGGGAAGAGCTGGGCTGGTTGTGTGGTGCAGTGGGGGGAGGGGACGAACTGGGCTGGTTTAGGGATGCAGTAGGGGAAGGGGAGATTTTGAAACTGGTGAAGTCCACATTGATACCATATGGCTGCAGGGTTCCCAGGCGGAATATGAGTTGCTGTTCCTGCAACCTTCGGGTGGCATCATTGTGGCACTGCAGGAGGCCCATGATGGACATGTCATCTAGAGAATGGGAGGGCGAGTGGAAATGGTTTGCGACTGGGAGGTGCAGTTGTTTGTTGCGAACTGAGCGGAGGTGTTGAACACCTCTTCAGCTCTTTCCCCCCCACCCACTGCATCCCAAAACCAGTCCAACCCGTCTCTGCCTCCCTAACCAGTTCTTCCTCTCACCCATCCCTTCCTCCCACCCCAAGCCGCACCCCCAGCTACCTACTAACCTCATCCCACCTCCTTGACCTGTCCGTCTTCCCTGGACCGACCTATCCCCTCCCTACCTCCCCACCTGCACTCTCTCCACCTATCTTCTTTACTCTCCATCTTCGGTCCGCCTCCCCCTCTCTCCCTATTTATTCCAGTTCCCTCTCCCCATCCCCCTCTCTGATGAAGGGTCTAGGCCCGAAATGTCAGGAGCTTTTGTGCTCCTGAGATGCTGCTTGGCCTGCTGTGTTCATCCAGCCTCACATTTTATTATCTTGGAATTCTCCAACATCTGCAGTTCCCATTATCTCTGTTGCATTTTGCACTGTTTCTCTCGCAGATGGATGTTATCACGGTGGTGCTGATATGTCTCCTTCAGCCAGCTAGCTTGGAAGCAGCTTTTGAGGTCTCCCTGGGTGCTTTTATTTTGAATGAGAAAAGGTAGTCATGAGTGGATAGGCTCAGGGCTCACACAGATCCAGAAGGCTTTCAGTTTTGCTTCCAGTTAGTTGAAGTTTCCAACTGCTGGCTGCTGTGCCAAACGTTTGTGTTCCTAGCTGCCAGAGTAAAGTTTTAGAAAGCAAGGCTTTCACTTTAAAATGAAAAGAGAGGCTTTCTTTCTTCTGAACTGAAGAGAGACAGTACTTGAGAATCATAGCTGTTTTGCTGATTTGAATTTTTATCAAAGCGGGTATTTATGGGATGCTGCCTATATTGGAATAGTTAACGATTAATGGTTAAATAATATGGTATCTTGTGAGGTGTTTCAATAAAGTTATGCTAATTTTTCTTTTGTTGCATTTGAACTGTGGTTGTGAAAATAAGGTGTGTTCTAATTAAAGCCTAGTGCTGGACCATTTGAATCACATCTGGAACATAGCACCTTACACTTGCCTTCAAATAAATATAAAATTTAGAGTATAGGCTTTCGCCTCAAAATACTATATTGGGGGTGGGGTGTAGGAGCAAAACGCCCGTAAATGGACTCAGGAGGCAGGCAGGATTCAGGCAGTTGGCAGTCTTTATTCTTATTCAAGCAATTACTGATTTACGCAGAGAGAGGGGCAAAGACCCCCCCCCATGATCCCACCCCTCTCCTGAATCTGACTTCAATGTGAGAATGCAATTGTTTTCTTAATACTCGATTCAGATGGGAAGAGATATCAATGACTGTCTGATTTACACGTGAGATACAACATTTTTACACATACCACATGGTCACTGTGTGCTTCCCCTAATTCTATACATCCAGTCCTGTGAAACACCGAATCAATGATAGGCACTCATATGGTAAGCCCTAGGTTCCCATGATCTCATGGTGTAAAACAGACATTTTAATCTCCAGTCCCTGGGATCTTTCAATGCATCCTATTAATTTGAATTCCAGTATAACTGGCCATACTCTTTTGGACATGTTCCAGACTTGCTTATCTCTAAGGTTCAGTTGCCCTTGTATTCTTTTGCTGTGTCCATCAAATTCTGTCACTTTTCACATTTTCCTACTGTCATAATTATATGCAAAAAGTGCAAAAGACAGTTGATTCTAACTAACTGCTGTAAGATTTGTAATATTAATTTCTATTATAAAGTTAGTTATATGTGAAGTTTACAGCTACACCTACTGTTAGCACTTTTTAGCCAATGAACTGCGAGCACTTTATTTTGCACAGGACATGCCCAACATCCTTTTAGTGATAAAGATCAAGTTTCCCCAAGATTGAACGTTTTGAATACGTTTGAATATTTTCCCCTAATGCTTTTATTATATTTTGGTTATATATGTGTGTCTATAATGATATTGAAATCTATCTCTGTGATTATTTGAATAATCATTAACGTGAACCTATTAAGCGAGTTTTGAAAAGTGAACCTATTTCTTGATATTGTGAATAACTTCAAAGAAATGACTGATTACTACGAAATAACGTTAGCTGTTGCTTTCACAGCTGCGTGATGAGTTAGGCTGACTATCTTATGGGCTGAGACTTACACCACTTGTTCTAAATGACACTGTTCACCTAAAGGGGCAACTTCCTTTCATTAATGAGGCTGGAATCAATCACTTGTCACAGTGTAATGACCTTCTGTCTTTCCTTAGACATACTGTTATCGAATTGTCTCTGAAGGCTGTTTGTGCAGGCCCCCCCTTTATCCTTGGAGAAGCCCCAGTTCAAAGGTACTATTGTGTTTCACTTAAATGCTGGAGCAGGCGTTTAATTCTGTTTATCCTTTGTCGATCATTTTTTGTCTTTCAAATACGGGCATCTCTTTCATTGGGACAATGATGTCTGGTCTGGGGGTCCATAACATTTTTGAGCCAAGTATCATTCCTTTAGAACTGTCAGTTCGAAGCAATGGAAAATTACCAGAGACAGGTAAGAATGAACAAGTTGAGAGAATGACAGTTAACAACAGAACATTGACAATGAAGGTAATGTATTAAAGTAGATTAATTGTATGCAAATCTAAGTTAGCAAACCTTGAATTTGTGCCACACTTTTCACAATCTTAAAATGCCCTAATTGGCTTTACAGTCATATGTTCACCGTTTCATTGATATCTCAAGGAGGTTATGAAAGGATAAGCTGGTGTTTTTGGGGAGTTATGAATGTAAATGCTCATTTATATGGGATTAGGTGTTTGAGGTGAGTTAAATGCAACAAATGAGCTTTGATGAGCAGGTCTGCAATGTGTATTTAGAATTTTATTTTGTTTCATCTCAACATGGCTCCTGGTGTTTGTCCACAACAGACAACAGATGGGTTGGTATGACGAGTGTCATGGCAAAGGTTAGCCAGTGAGGGCCATAAGCTGCACAATGTTGGCTTGAGTCTATAAGGGGCCATGGGATGGGAGAGGGTATTGGGAATAGTGGTTGGTAAGGAGTATAATTGGTGAGGCCTAGAGGACTCAATGTTTGAGAAAACAGCTCGGTCAAAGTCTCGCAAAACTGAGACAGACCTTTTAAACATCCTGTCTTAAGACTTGGCATCATATGTGGCTGCCTGGTGTCAGAACTTCATCCCAAACCATCCCTTCCCATTGCATAACAGAAGGAAGATCCCACCATTTGTGGGGTACTTTTACCTTAGGTCAATGCAGCAAGCCAGGAAATTTCTCATGTCTGCACATTCCCCTTGATGTACACTTGTTGTGGAATTGAACAGTCGGAGTTGTTTTAAAAAAATCAGCCAAGGCTACTATTTAGTTCTTAATCCACAAAATATTTTAAATGATTGCCTTTTATTCTTTATCTCCTATGTACTCCACCTCCTTGGCTGGCTCCTACAGTCTTAGCCTTGGTGAATGCTATTTATGTTTCTAAGGTTTGCATAATAATGTGTATTTTGATTTCACCACGGTTACCAACTGATAAAATCCCTGATTATTGTTAATGATAACCATGCTGGGAATTCCTTTGTTGTAATGTTGTGACAATGCTGTCACTTTAAGAGCTCATTTTTCTGGGTTGTTTTTTGAAGAGCGATTTTAAAGGCAGAGGTAGAGAATTGGCGACCAAAAACAGCTTAAGTAAACAACTTTGGAGGCCTTGGGATTTTTAACAGCCTGAATGGGTGTGGCCAGCTCTCACAGACCAGACTTTCTCATTATTTTTTAGCTGTAGCAGCCAGAAGTTGTTTGGGGTCTCAAAAGAGTTGGAAGCTTCAGTGAATGATTCCCAGCTGCTATTTCCTCTGAAATCTCTCCTGATTTTTTTTTTCCTCCTGGATTGGAGAACTGCATGTGAGAATCTGTGTCTGAATTTGCCTTTTTGCCAAGGGCTATGTTTATGAGATGCTACCATATTAGAACAGCTAATTAGTAATAGCTACTGTATATATTATTTGGTTAAATTTTCCAACATTAAGTTATTCTAAGTTCCTATTTATTTTGTTTGTATTATATCTGTAGTGTTTAAATAAATTGCATTTTGCAATGTCAAATAGTTTGACCAGTCGAAGTGCATTTGCAGCAGGCACTTCACATCTACCTCTAAAATAGGAAAAAGTTAGGGTCTAGTCTATCTTCCTAAAATATTTTGAGGGGTCCTGGTCTGGTCCGTAGCAATACATACAACCCACTTACCTTCTAAACAAGTCCAGAGTTTGCATCAAAGCTATGGATCCTATATGATATTCACTGTTTTCAGCAGAAATTAAATTGAATGAGTTAATAGGTAGGTTTCAAGCTCTGCCAGCCTGCTCCCAAGTGTGAAAATGAAAAAACCAAGAAACCAATCCTAAAAACACCAGTGACTGGAATTTGGCTGGTGTCCTTTTTTCCTGTAAATATTAGATTTATAAAACTTCATTGTTTCAATGTCTGTCCCTGAGAGTTCTATTATTGCATAACTCTCATTTCAAGAACTCTGTAGTTTCAATTAGCACAGTTTATACATAAAATTAAGTATTCAGAGAATTAATCTCTTGACCTAGGAAATCTATCATCCATCTAAATAAAAAAAGCTGTTGCTGGGTCACTCAAGTACTTGCAAACGTGGCAGCAAATAAAATGTTGCCATAATTAAATTTCATGATATTTCTAATTCAGATATAAAAAAGACTGATTGAGCTCCAACTCACAGGCAAATACAATTGCATTTGAATAATTAAGCTCTATTCATGCCTGACCCACATACCTAGAATAGGAACTATTTTATGAATCGCTAAGTGGTTAGACAGAATAGTAGATATGTAAGGAATATAAAGATTTGAAATTCTCATGCACTGAAATACCTGTATATGTACACAAGGTTAATATATGTATTCATGAAATAAAAGGTCTTTCATAATCATTTGAGTTTATTTTATATATAAGATTTACTTTTTGTGTTGACCAACTTGATCTTAGAGAAGATTTCCAAGTTCAGGATAATGACTCATTCCATCAATTTGCTCTTTCAGGTCCATTTACACAATATTTGGTTTTATAGATCTGATCTCCTAGGCTCAGTATAAGTAACTATGTCAGATGTGATGTCTCGCCATGCTTTCCAAAATAGCTGCTCATTTTTAATATGTAGCTGGTTTGCAAAATGATTCCTTTGCATATGATAACATTTTGACATTGCAGTCTCGATGGGCTGAGGGTCTTTTTCTATGCTACAGACCCCTATGACTCTATGATATTTGCTTGCACCTTTATAGGATTATATTTGAAGGATTGTATTCTGGTCAGCAAATCCAAACGAGCCAACTTAACTAGAAAAAAGCTCAGAAACTAATGTACTTGCTTCCTTAAACAAGTTGTAAAATTCCATATTCATAAATATGTGATCTGCCTCTCAACATGAACCAGTAAATGATTGCTGATGTATAAATTGCAACATCAAGATGATTTTTGAAAGGTGGTAAGAACCAAATAATGCATTTAGGAAGAATAAAAAATGAATGCCAGTTTGATTTGTTCTTTGAAATTATCTCTGGTTTTGATTTTACTTTTTCTAAACCTACTATACAGGAAGTATACAAAGTGGATGCAGCAAAAGTTTGCTTAGACGTCTAAACTCTATGATTGAAATAAATCGTGGCCAATTATATTTTACTCTCTGGTTACAGCTTAGGCAAAATATCTTAATTTGGATGCACAAACAAAATTAAAATAATTCTTAATTATCTTATAATAATATCGAATCATTTTTCTCAGATTCAAGTCCCACTAGTTTTAACCTGTTCCATGATTATACATAATGTCTTGTTATAAACATTATGCTCCTTTAGCCTCGATGCTGTTTTCTACAACTGTTCTAGTGAACTATATTCACTAAAATCTTTGACCTTCTTGCCCACCCCAAATGGAAAGACAAAACTCTATTTCTGCGCAATTTTATATAGGTTTTTCTTCATTTGTGTAATGCTATAGTCCAACAGAAAACTGTCTTAATTCAATTAAAAAGGGTAGACCCATTTAAATGATTTATGCTTTTGGCTGGGCTTCTCTGGTTTGAAATCTAACAATATAATGTTTAAAGTTATCAGTTTCTGCTTAACCAGCTCTTTGGAGTGAGGCAAAATGTTTTTTTGCTCTGCAAACCGTCAGAAACAAGACATTTGGTAACATGATAACCATAGATATATAACTTATTTTCCACTGTAGGAAATTCTCAGAAATGGTTTTGCAAGATATCCCCTTTTGATACACAAATCTTCTTCTGATAAGAAAGTCAGCCTGTGCGCCAATAAACTTAAAGCATATTATATTTCACAAACGAGAAATGTGCTGAACATGTGTTTTCTGAAATAAAAGCGTGTGTACCAAGTGTTTCTACAAGTAGGTTCTTTTTATTAATACTCTCATGGGAAGTTCCATTACTCACAGACTGCTAGTACAGGAAGTAGGAAACTCACGAGTGAATATAAGCTTTCCTATTTCAGACAGAAAGGGTCTACAGCTTGGCGGTATTCAATATATACTTGCTTCGGCTCCCGTTGAGTTTTGTTTTCAATATCCCGGATATGGGTGCTTGTTCCTTTGAAAAAAGTGAAATTTTAGTAATTGGCAGGAACTTGCTCTGCAACCTTGCCTAAGAACAGAGAAAGGCAGCCCTAACAAGTATGCTTTTCTAAATTTATTCACTTGCACTTCCTTGGATCCCTGAGTTCAAAAGAGCATTTGTCCACCCAACTGTTAAGCTAAAAATGGGTAATGTTCAAGTCATTGGCAGAGAGAAAAAAATGAATTATGTCCTTTGTAAATAACACCAGTATTTTCTTATTTACAATAAGAATATAATATTATTGAGAAAAACATACTGTCCACATCCATTTCATCAAGTGTGCTTAATAGGATATTACAATTATAGTGATTTCCTGACTTAATTCTGGAATAGTACCAGATTTACAAATGTGTAATCAACAAGTTCCATCTCATTCTGGTCAAAATGCTTCCTTTTTTTGTCTACAGAGTGGCAGAGTTAATGATGAGCATTTCTCACTGAGACTTCCTGAGAACGGACGATTTGTTTTGCGAAGGAAGTGCCATATTTTGATGCCAGACTAACATCACCTCGAAGTAGGTCTGCTCACAATTTCTTCAAAGGAACATATTCCCTCCAAAGCTTTTCATCCCAAAAGGCATATCATGTTCTTCAGTGCTGCCAGAAAACCTGGAGTTATAAAATTGGGGGGATAACTGAGTTGGTGATAAAACACTATATTGGGGAATTTTAGAAGAGAATGTAATGCAGCCAAGACCCAAATGACCCAAAGGGCAGCACAGTGGCTCAGTGGACAGCACTGCAGCTTCACAGCTCCAGGGACTCAGGCCCAATTCTAGCCTCGGGCAACTGTCTGTGTGGAGTTTGCACACTCTCCCTGTGTCTGCATGGGTGTCCTCCTGCATTCCAAAGATGTGCAGGTTAGGTAGATTGGCCATGCTGTATTTCCCATAGCATCCAGGGATGTGTCTGTTGGATGGAAATGCAGGGTTACAGGGATTCGGTGGGATATGCTTCAGAGGGTCAGTGTGGACTCAACGGGCTGAATGGCCAGCTTCTACACTGTTGGGATTCTCTAGCTCATATGTGAAGAAATTCCATGAGGCGTTGGGTGGTTTAGAAATTAAACTGTATCAAAGCAATTGGACTTCCTTTAGCATTTTTATTTAATATCACCACATCATTTCTGTCACTCCACAAAGACAGGAGCAGCGCATCTTTTTGATATTTGCTAATAAGCTCAGAGGTCTAACATTGCTTTTCATTGTAATATCTAGTACCCTTTGAATTTCAACTCTGAGACCAACATTAAAATTTTGATTGATGGAGACAAGTTATAGCAAACATCTTTTTGTGAGATGTTTGAATGGAGTCTCTACCTAATGATGGAAATCAATTGGTCACCTGATGTTGACATGGGGATTCACCATGTTGCTTTTGTATAAAGTCAATTACCGGAGATCAAGCAATGTTTCATCTCATGTCAGATTTCACCTCCCTCCGTATTTCGTACATTGCGATGTTTCAACTCCATTGCTGAGAACTAAAAACTACCATTTTCAGAGCTAACATTTCACTTGGACCATAGATGAGATGGGCACAACTTTATAACTTCTTCACTGCTCCTTTCTAGCTATCCTGGCGATGACAGTTTTCCCTGGCATCATTCAACGAAGAGTTAGGGAGATCTACTGAAAGCTTGGTCTACATGCCTGTTTCAGAAAGCAGTATCTAAATAGAACTAATCAGTTCTTCAGTTTGAGATAGCAAGAACTTCAGATTCTGGAGTCAGAGACAACACAGTGTGGAGGTGTCGGAATACAGCAGGCCAGGCAGCATCAGAGAAGCAGGAAAGTTGACATTTCAGTTCGGGAACCTTCTTCAGAAATGTGGAGGGGGAAGGGAGCTGCAAAATAAATCAACTCATGAACACCTTTCACCCTAACCTCAAATTTACCTGAACCATGTCCAATATCTCCCTCTCCTTCCAGGACCTCTCCTTCTCCATGTCTGGTGACTGCCTTGAAACCGATATCTATTTCAAGACCATCAACTCTGACAGCTAACTGGACCACATCTCTTCTCACCCACTCTTCTGCAAGAATGTGATCCCCTGCTCCCAATTCCTCTGCCTCCGCCGCGTCTGCTCCCAAGATGGGGCATTCTACTCCTGAACATCTCAAATGTCCTCCTCTTTCAAGGACCATAACATCACCCCCCAGTGATCAAAAATGCCCTCAGATGCATCTCTTGCATTTCCCACCCTCCTGCAAGAATGCGATTCCCCTGCTCCCAATTCCTCCACTTCCACCGCGTCTGCTCCCAAGATGGGGAATTTTACTCCCAAACATCACAAATGTCCTCCTCTTTCAAGGACCATAACATCACTCTCCAGTGATCAAAAATGCCCTCAGATGCATCTCTTGCATTTCCGGCGCTACTGCCCTCACACCCCTTCCCCCAACAAAAATAGAGACAGAATTCCCCTTGTCCTCACATATCACGCCACCAACCTTCGCAACCATTCTCTGCTACTTCTGCCATCTACAATTCAACCTAACAACCAATGATATATTTCCCTCCCCACCCCTATCGGCCTTTTGGAGGGATCGCTCTCTCTGTGACTCCCTTATCTGCTCCATACTCACCACTACCCCACCACACCCTGCACCTTTCTGTGCAACTGCAGGAAGTGCTATATCTGCCCCGACACCTCCTTCCTCACCTCCATTCAAGGCACAAAACAAGCCTTCCAAATCAGGCAGGGGTTCACCTGCATATCCGTCAACTTGGTCTGCTGTATCCACTGCTCCTAATGTGGCCTTCTCTACATCAGTGAGACCAAGCGGATACTCAGAGACCGTTTCAGAGCATCTGCACTCTGTCCACGACAAATGACAACACCTGCTGGTCGCGAACCATTTCAACTCCGCCTCCCACTGACTGGATGAGATGCACATTCTGGGTCTCCCCCAGTGCCACAATGATACCACCCTGAAACTGGAGGAGTAGCACCTCATATTCCGCCCCAGGAGCCTGCAGCCCGATGGCCAAGCATGGATTTCACGAGTTTTAAAATCTCCCCACCCCCAGCCTGATCCCATGTCCAACCCTCCGTCTGATCCGCATCTCCTTGACCTGACATAACCATTCCATCTTCTCTCCCACCTATCTGCCCCGCCCACCTCACTGACCAATCCCTACCACTCCCTACCTGCACTGACCTGTCACCATCCCACCTACCTTCCCTAGCCCCATTCCTCCTCTGTCTATTTATTTCTGAGTTCCCTTCCACCTCCCCCGTTTCTGAAAAAGATTCCTGGCCTGAGAGGTCAAATTTCCTGCTCCTCTGATGCTGCCCGGCATGCTGTGTTCCTCCAGTTCTTCAGTTTGCTGTCTTTGTGGGATATTCATGGTCATACAGCACAGAAGTAGGCCCTTCAGCCCACCATGTCTATGCCAGCCAACAAACTCAAAACTACTCGAATCGCATTTATCTACACTGCTATGTGCCACCATTTTAACTCCTCATCCAGATGTGAGACTACCTGCCTCCACCACCCTCTCAGGCAGCATGTTACATATTTCTACCACACTCTGGGTGCATTTTTCTTTCTCAGATCTCCTCTAAATTACTTGCTCCTCACCTTATACAGGTGCCTTCTAGTCTTATACATGTTTGCCATGGGGAAAAGAATACTGGTGAAGATAATTTAATGCTTCACTGTCCCGAGGTAAAGTTCCAGATGACTGGAGGATAGCTAATGCGATTTTTTTTTCTACAAGAAGGACAACAGTGGGTAGGACAGTTAACTACACACCATTCAGTCTGATGTTAGTGGCAGAGAAATTGTTGGAACAATTCTGAGAGCCAGGACGAATCAATACTGGGAAAGTGTGGGATTGATCAGGGGATAGTCAGCAGAGGCATTTTTGAAGGGAGCCAAAATAAGATATCGCTGGAAGAACTCAGCAGGTCTGTAGCATCTGTGGGAAGAAAGCAGAGCTAAAGTTAGCACCCAGTGACACTTCTCCAGAACTGAGAAAATTCTGAAAAAGGACCACTGGATCCAAAATGTTAACTCTGTTTACTCTCTACCAGCACTGCTGGGCACGCTAAGATTTTTCAGCAATTTCTGATGGTGTTTTTGATTTCCAGCAACTGGAGTTTTGTTTTGTTTTGATTTTTGTTACAGGGATATCCTGTCTGATAAACTTAATAGAGTTTTTTGAAATCATAACTAAATACATTGATGAAAGGTCCCACCAATTTCCTCCCTCCTTCCCACTGTAGCATGGTTTATATCTCATCAGCCACTGGGGAATAATGCACCACTATGCTTGCTTAAACATTTAACACCTCCTACTTATTAATCTTAACATTGTCTCGAGCCTCACCATCCCACCCAAAATGCCCGGCTATAATGTGTTTCCGCTCTGTGAATACGGATGAGATATATTCATTTACAATCTCATCCCTATACATTGGCTCCAAGTACAGGTTACTCCTTCAGATGAATCTTCTCAAAAACTTTATACAAATTACCCTTTTGGGCTTTAATGTATCCCACTCTTTCCCTGGCAATCCACTCGTAATGCACTCATCGAAAGCCTTGGAGATTTTCTTGATCACTTCTTCCAAAGATATTTCATGGCCCCTCTTTACCCTCCTAATTTCTTTTCAAAGCAACCCATACACTCTATACTTTTGAAAGGTCCCACCTGATTTTAATACACTGTACCCTGACATATGCTTCCCTCTTGGTCTTTATCATGGTCACAATATCTATTGAATTCAGGATTCTCTGGACTTGACGCCTTTGCTCTTCACTCTTAGGAAAATATACTGGCCTTGAATTTCCACCACGTTTCTTTTAAAGCATTCCTAATTTCCAAATGTAGACTTACCTGCAAGTAACTGTTCTCAGCTTATTTTTGCCAAATTCTGTCTAATGGTAATAAAGTTAGCCTTCCCCCAGTTTAGACACAACTTCTGCACTATCGTTACCTTTCCATTATGACATTGAAACTTACAGTTATAGTCACTCTCCCTAAAATGCTCGCCCACTGAACGTTCAATCACTTGACCAGCTTCATCCTCTAGGATTAGGTCAAGCACTGCCCCATTTCTAGTCAGGCTATCAACGTATTGGCACAAGAAACTTTCATGGACACACTTTAAAAAATTCCACCCCATCTAATCCTTTTCTGGTGATGCCGGGTATTATTAGCAAAGTTGAAATCCCACAGAACTAGAATCCTGTATCTCTTGCCTTTCCGTAATTTGTCAACATAACTTTTCTCCTATCTCCCTCTGAATCTTGGGAGGCCTGTAGTGTAATCCCAACAAAGTAATTGTATCTTTTTAATGTCTAAGCTCCACTCGGATGGCCTCCCTTGAAGCCTCTTTGGGGACATCCTCCTTCAATACTGAGGTGATGGTTTCCTTTATCAATAGTACAATGCCTCCCTCTACCGACCCGCCATCATGTCCGAAACTTCTAAGACCTGGAGTATTGAGCTGCCAGTCATCCCCTTACTGCAAACATGACTCAGTGATTACAACAATGTCATATTTCCATGTGTTGGTTAATTCTCTAAGCTCATTGATCTTATCAGTCAAGTTCCTTACATTAAAATAGATAGAGTTTAGCTTTCTGGATCTCCCTTATCCTGCCCATATCTTCTCTGCCCAATGGACTGTCCTAGAATTCCTTCTATTCCTGATCGGACCTTGCTCCTGATTTTAATCTGAAGTTGGTGGAACAGAATTGAAATGACACCACAGTAAATTCTGCATTTTCAAAACAAAAAGAGGAAACTGACAGATACTTCAAAATCACACATCATTTCACAGGACAATGTAAGACATAGATTTATTGTTTGGCTCAACGTTGCAAAATTATGGAGTTTGACCAACCAAAATGAATAATATTTCAAAAGAGACTGGTCCTGTGTTCAAAGCTTTGAGGAAAGTCTTGCGAGATCCTTGAGCCTTTGACCTGGTAGGGTAATGACTCAGAGGCACTCTATGGACAATCAAAAGATAGCAGTGGCTCAAAAATTTGATCAAGAACTATTAGTTTCATAGCATAATGTATGATGAGGAAAAGGAACTGAAGTGGCATTAATGTTATCGTGTTCTCCTTTGCATAGAGTCATACAGCATGGAAACAAACCCTTCGGTCCAACCAGTCCATGGCAAACATAATCCTAAACTAAACCAGTCCCACCTGCCTGTTCCTGGCCTGTATCTCTCCAAACCTTTCCATTGTTGTAATTGTATCCAAATCCACCACTTCCTCAGGATATTCATTCTACACGTGGAACGCCCTCTGTGTAAAAAAATTGCCCCTTATGTCTTTTTAAAATTTCTCTCACCTTAAAAATATACCTGCTAGTTTTGAAATAGAATGACCAGCTAATTGAAGCCTGCCAGTTGAAAGCTTTTCTTTTCCTTTATTCATTCATGGGATAAGGGGCATCACTAGTGAGGCCACATTTATTGCCCATCCCTAATTGCCAAGAGGGTGGCTAAGAGTCAACCACATTTCTGTGGGTGTTGAGTCACATGTAGGCCAAACTAGATAAGGATGGCGGCTTTCTTTCCTCAAGGGCATTACTGAATCAGATGGGTTTTTCCACAACAATTGGCAGTGGATCCAAGGTCACCATTACATTCTTAATTCCAGATACTTATTGAATTCAAATTCCACTATCTGCCATGGCAGGATTTGAACCTTATCTGGGTCTCTGGATTGACAGTCCAGTGCTAATATCACTAGGCTGTCACCTCATTCATGAGTCAAAGACATAGAAACATTGGTTTAACGTACAAATGGGCCTTGCTTGCTTGACTGAGGTTCCCCAATATTAGATATCTCTAGATCAGTGTGTGTGAGATTGGTGAGCAGAATGATAAATGTAAACATGAAGAGTGGGAGCCCTGGGACAACAGAGACTCCAATTATTTTGTGTGGGGCCAGGACAATCAATCCCACCTCTCAGAGTCCTACAAAAATATTTCAAATTTACCTTTTGATCCCATCACCTGCAGAACTGCTTGGAGTGTGCCCAGTGCAGGTTCCAACTTAAAATCCTAATCAGGTCCCCAGGATCTCAATTTGCAGATTTCCCTTACAAAGAGGCTTCTCAAGTGGCAACACCATTGTGAAGTCATTACTGCCCCATTAATGGCTGGTGATGGACTCAAAGCTTGACATCCGAGCTGACTAGGTAGACATCCACGCCAGCCACTGCATCCTGGTACAAAGTTGATTGAAGATGTATGTGCACTTGCAGCTCCTCAGCGGCATATTGACCTGTATTTGCTTCAGTCCTCAAGCTGGAATGAACAAATATGTGGCTGGAGCAGCTGCACGAGCAACTTTGCATCTACTTCAAGTTAAAAGTTAAATTTCTGTTAATCTGCTTCTTTCATGCATAAGCACACACTGCCTTCCCTCCAACACTCTGCTCACTTTTTGTTGGCACCACTTAACAGTGGAACAAATGGAGACTGTGTAAAAAGGGATTATCAGTTTATAGCCCAGAATGTTAAGCAGTGCGTTGGTCCTGGAACAGTGAAAGCATCGAAATGCAATATAAAGAATATAGGATAATCACCAAGAAATCAAATTTGGGAATTAGGAGGAACTTCTTTTCCGCTGAGTTGAGAGAAACTGCAATTTACAACCAGTGGAAATAGTTGGGGTAAGCATACAAATATGACAACTGGGTTCTGGATGCTTTTGGATGAGAAATGAAACCATTTTCATGCAAACTCATGACCATTTATTAACCATTTATAGACATGTGGTTCACCAGAATTCCATGGCAACATCCCGGTTCTCTGTGACTGGACATCATCTGACAGCTCTGATGATGCACACTTGCAATTAGAGGAACAGCAATCAACCCCTTATACTACAATGACTAAGTAATTTGCCTGTAAAGGTAAGCTAGATTAGTACATAAGGGAGAAAAGAATCAGCGTTTATGTGAATAAAAATAGATGAAAAAGCATGGGTGGAGAGTCTTAGAATCTATACAATGTGGAAATAGGCCATTCAGCCCATCTAGTCCATACCAACCCTTCAAAGTGATTTCCACCCAGACCCACACCCCTATCCCTGTAACCTTGCATTTCCCACGACTATTCCAATTAGCCTGCACATCCCTGGGCACTACAGACAATTTAGCAAAGCCAATCCACCTAATCTGCATATCTCTGGACTGTAGGAGGAACCAGAGCTCCTGGATAAAACCCACACCAACACAGCGAAAATGTACAAACTCCACATAGGCAGTTGCCCGAGGCTGGAATCCAACCTGAGTCCCTGGTGCTGTGAGGCAGAGGTGCTAAGACGCTGAGGCACTGTGTCGCTCCAAATGGACTGAATGGCCAAATGGGCTTTTTCAGTGTTATTTATTCCATGTAATGCTGAATAAAAACAGAACTGCCTTTTTTATTGTCTGCCTCCTCCAATGTTTGTCCTATGCTTGGATCTACTTGCTTCAAAACAGTGTGTCTCCAATGTCTTCCAGTACCGAGAAATGGAAGTTAGAGTGGTTACCTAGCAACTCCAGCACACTGCTTGCCTATTTGCATCACCACCTTTGGACATTTGGCACCAACATTTCTCAGCAGTGGCCACACACACCGCATAGGCATGGATATTGGCATGCATAAGACCATAAGCAATAGCTGTAAAAGTAGACCACCCAGCACAATGCATTCACTCTGCTATTTAATGAGACGATGACTGATCTAACAATACTCAGCTCTATTTTCCTGCTTTTCCCTATAACACTTGATACTCTTACTGATTAAAAATCTGGTTATCTCAGATTTGAGGATCTTTAAAAGTCCTCTGTGGTAAAGAACTTCGCAAATCAAAAATACTGTGAGTGACGAAATTCCTCCTTATCAATTTCTTTAATGGAAGACCACTTCTTTTGAGGCTTTACCCTCCAGTCCCAAACTCTCCCACAAGAGCAAGCGACATTTCTACATCTATCTTACAAAGTCCTCTAAAAACCTTTCATGTGTCTGTGGGGTCACCTTCCATTCTTCTAAATCTCAATGAGTACAGGTCCAACCCACTTAACCTCTCCTCAGAAGGCAGCTCCTCCAAACTTGGTAAAAACCTAGTGAACCTTCTCTGGATTGTTCCAAAGCCAGTATATCTTCCTTTAGATAAAAGGACCAAACCTGTTTGAAATGTTTTACGTGTGGTCTGAAACCATTTCCTTTTGTATGTTATGTGTGTTTCCCTTAAAATTGCACTCTAATCCACAACCATTTGTTTTGTTTGCTGGTAGAATTCTCTCAATGCCAACAAAAACAAATTACTCTCCAGGGTGTCTTTCTTCCACACAATATTTTTAAAGAAATAATTATAAACTCAGGAATATTTGCAAGCTAATAATTAATCCATTTCAGACAGGCGCGATACCAATATGCCACTAGTTCACATCCAAAATTCTAAACTCAAAAATAAATGTCATTAAAATATACATAAATTGCACATCTTACATCACAATTTTTCAGTATATCTCCGCACTTCGATGCTGCTGTTTGGAACACACTGACATCTTTCAATGTAACCCTGCCAGAGGGAGGGGTAACCATCTGTTGAATTGGTCTATGGTGAATCTCAGGGCTGCTTGCTTGTTCTGTTTGTTCACTCACTTTGTGCCTACTGTGATGATCACGGCATTCCTACCTTTGTCTTTTGGCACTTTGCCCGATCAGCACACCGTAATAGCTCACAGTCTTGGCTTGTTCCTCAGTGCAGACAAAAAAACAAGCAGCTCGTCAAGTTTGACAGCAATAGTCAGTCAAGGGACTATGTAGGTTATGTCAATCTCATACCTAGAGTATGCTGTAGCTGCCAATGTGGCAAACACTGTGTGTGCCTCAATTAAATGTCAAAAGATAGTAGTCCTTAAACAAGTCAGGGATAGGGTGGGGGAAATCTGCTGGTAGACATGGGGTCTCAGTACAATCAGTCAAGGGCATTGTGTATCACCTGCTTGAGATGGTCAAGACCTGGGGTTCTATCTCACTAGAGTCCATGGAATGGGCATTGCAGAAGGTTGAGTGCAGAGTATCAGATAATTCACAGGGCATCAGTCAACGAATACACACAGATCAGCCAGGTATCTAGTCAGTCATCTATCGGATCTATTCATCCAAGTCCGTCAAAAGAGTGCACCACACTCAGCTCTCAGCGTGAGAGAACTGAAAACCAAGGGAGAGATATCAGGAGATATTGCTGTGTTGGGGAGTCGAGTGCTCAATATTGGGGATTAGAGGCAGCAACCCAAATGCAAAGGAAACAAGGATGGAGAAGGGGGAACACTTAACATATAAGGTTTGTAGAGGAAATAGTAGTGCAGGGACAGATGGGGTATTGGTATGTGCCGGCATTCGAGGCTCAATGGGAGGAGTGTGTTATACAGGACTAAATTAGAGAGTTCAGGTGGTAAAAATGATAGTTACAGTTGTAGATTCAAGAGGTGTGTGAGAATATTTGGGAGTAAAGTAATGAAGGAGTGCCTAAGGATTGGCAAGTAGAAAGGGACACGGAGGTTCGGATGCGGGGGTGGTGGGGTCTTTGATTCTATGTCAAAGGTAACCTGAATTTCTTTCTACATTCAGACGACTCCTGAAAGCAAACTATGAATGGAAAATGGGCTATACCAGCGCATTTTTTTGACCTTAGGCACTGGATTTGTGAGAGAGGAGCCCCTTCAAAAGGGGTATTTTGCAACAATTAGGTACATGCACAGTATAGGTTGAAGCCAACTATAACTATAGGATTCTGCATGTGAATTGCAAGCAGTGTCCCACTGTGTGGGGTGCAGATGTTCGTCACGCGTAACTTCAACCACATTATTGGTCAACTGAAGACGGCCATTTCTGCGAAATAGAGGAAATCATAAGTGACCTTAAAATAGAGAAATGAAGGAGGAACAGATACACCAGAAAACTGTGGAACCTGTAGCAACCCTTGGCGTCTTCCAAACTTCCACCACATGAAGATGTTGCAGCTGAAGCTCCCCTCAGGTTGCACACTAGGTTCAGGAGGCCCATAGTAGATCATTCTTGATGCCCTTTCCTCCAAGAGGAGCAAGACACAATGTTACTGCAGAGTGCATGGGACTGCCAGGACACTGCCAGAGAAACATGCCATCTGTTTGAGTGGGAACTGCAACATGAAGGAGCGGGAGACCTTACTAGTCTAGGTGGTTTGTCAAAGTTGTAGCCGCGTTAACATTTTGGTGGCTGCACAGGGGACCCGCGGGCAATCACTAAGTAATCCACCTGCAAACATGCCAAGGCTAATACCAATGTCACTTCTGCCAATTCATGCCATCTCATCTGATTTCCCCATGATGATGTCGGTGCTGTATCCCAGACTGGAGGCTTTGTCAGCACAGCTAGTTTTGTTCAGGTATAGGATGTGCTAGATTGTTCATGCATTATGTTGGCAGCACAGAATCATAGTGTGACTGAGTTCATCAACAGAAAAGTTGTCCATTTCATCATCTGCAATCACCTTAGAAGTCAATGCTAGGTGACATGGGAATTGCCATAGACCCTGCATCCTTGCGAACTCTCAGGCTCCTGTCAAGTGTGAGGGGTTAGATGCCTTATAAGCTTATACTGAGGAACAAGGGTTTCTATTGACACCATAAAGAAGAAAGAACAAAAAACATTACAGCACAGGATCAGGCCCTTTGGCCCTCCAAGCCTGTGCCGATCGAGATCCTCTGTCTAACCTGTCATCTATTTTCTAAGGGTCTGTGTCCATTTGCTCCCCATCCATCCATGTACCTGTCCAGATATATCTTAAAAGATGCTAACGTGTCTGCGTCTACTACCTCCGCTGGCAATGCGCTCCAGGCACCCATCACCCTCTGCATAAAAAACTTTCCTCGCATATCTCTCTTAAACTTTCCTCCACTCACATTGAACTCATGACCCCTAGTAATTGAGCCCCCCACTCTGGGAAAAAGCTTCTTGTTATCCACCCTGTCTACACAACTCATGATTTTGTAGATCTCAATCAAGTCCCGCCTCAATCTCCATCTTTCTAATGAAAATAATCCTAATCTACTCAACCTCTTTTCATAGTTAGCACCATCCATACCAGGCAACATCCTGGTGAACCTCCACTGCACCCTCTCCAAAGCGTCCACATCCTTTTGGTAATGTGGCGACCAGAACTGTACACAGTACTCTAAATGTGGCCGAACCAAAGTCTTATACAACTGTACCATGGCAGGTGACTGTTTCGCAACCTCCTGACTAAGCCCACATGTAGATACAATACAGCCTATTTTTTAACTGAGGCCAGGGTGGAGCAGACAATAGCCATACTGAAGATGGGTTCCAATCCTTGGATGTGTCTGGGAGTGCCTTGCAGAACAGTCTGGAAGAAGTAGCTAATGTAATCTTTGTCTGCTGTGCTTTGCAGAGCTACTGTAGGCAAGGAAGGGATATAATGGAGGGTGAAGAGCTTGGACAGTGGAAGCAATATTCTAAGGAGGAAAATGAGGACATTGAGAAGGAGGAGGATCACCTTCTACATGATAGAATGCTGCAGTGTCGAGTGCTCAAGCCAGACTGGATTTCATTTAGACCCAGTTTCAGTAGATGAGATCCAGATATAGTGTTCATTCATTGACTGTAGAACTGTTGTTGAGAAAAAGACAAGAACTCCCTGTCTGTTGCAAGAGTCAAATGCAGCTTCTGTTTGCAGTTATATGTCCAATGTCAGCCATGCCACCCATCTGCCCTGAGAAGCATGTGTTTGTGCTTGCTATTCCATGATGTGCCTGGTGAGGGGCAACTCCAGACTGCCAATGCTTGACCAGATGCACAGCTAGTGTTCAAAGATGATGCCAGTGCCATGGGTCCCCAGAACCCCTGGCAGTGCCAAGGACTTCCACCCTATGGCAAGTACGAGAGTTGATTGGATGGGGCACCATGCAGTTCATGGTTAATGAAGTGAGTTTGAGGCAAGGCTTTACAAAGAGAATAAAAACCAAAGGAACTGTGGATGGTGTAAATCAGGAACAAAAACAGAAGTTGATGCAAAAGGTCAGCAGGTCTGTGAAGACAAAATCAGAGGTAACATTTCAGGTCCGGTGACCACACCTCAGGATGGAAGCTGGTGACCGGACCTGAAACGTGAGCTCTGGCTTTTCTTCACAGTTGCTTCCAAACCTGCTGAGCTTTTCCAGCAACTTCTGTTTTTGTTCTTTATGAAGAGAAACTCATTTTTACTCCTTTAGTTAACGTGCAAGTTTTCCTGACTAGCACTTATGATTTCATGTTACAGGAAACATTCTGCTGACAATAATGAATATTATTTAAAAATAAGTAACGCTTTAATAAGAAGTGAAATTTGAAAATAGTCGTAACAATTCAGAATAAAATTAACCACAGAATGAACATTGTGGATTCCTAGTTAACATTTAAAATCCTGAAATAGAGATTTTCCAAATGTATACTGAGCACCAATTAAATTATTTATGCATGAAGCACACCAGACATGGTGTAGAGATGTTTATATTTGAACCGTCTGGAAAATCGGTTCTATCTGATGCCAAGAATTTATCATTTCAATCGATTGGATAGGTAGCTGCAGATTCTCATTAGTTCGATTAAATGAATTTGGAATGGAGCCTTGCAGAAAGTTGTGATGTTGTGACATTGTGGTCATTGAAAGCTTAAAGGAGCCGATAATGCCCGAATGCACGCTGACGTTTGTGCACAGTCCCTCGACCGTGGTACATTGTGATCACAAGAGCTCCTGGTACTGATTTAATGATTTATGCACAATCATTTTAGTGAATAAAACACATAGCAGTGTGTGTGTGTGTGTGTCTGTGTGTGTGTGTGTGTGTGTGTGTGTGTGTGTGTGTGTGTGTGTGTGTGTGTGTCTGTGTGTGTGTGTGTGTGTGTGCTGTGTGTCTCTGTGTATATGTGTCTATGTTAAAATGTTTGTGTCAAAACAATACATTAGCCCATGTTGGCAATACTGGATACATAACAATAAACAATCATGGATGTGGGGAATAATGAAAAAAGAGTTCTATTATTCTTGGATAAAGACATGGGCTGTTTAAATTTTCATTGTCCCTAATCGCTTCCATGTTGGCTCAGATTGGTTTTGGAATTGATTTGGAGCTCACCCTGTTAGAAAATTCTCAATCTGCTACTGGGGCTTTCATTTTGAATATTGATATAGGGAAAACAATTAATTTGAAAATCTTGGCCATCCAGCAGAAAATCCTCTCATCAAAGTAATTCTCCTTGACAATAGCTGATGCGTACCTTAACCCCAATTATCTGCTGTTCCTCCACACCTCTGATAAAAATCTATTGACCTCAGTCTTGAAAGCCCTACTTGTCTCAGCACTGACAATCTTAAGAGAAGATAAGTTCCTAATTTCTATAGTGCTTTGTGTGATTTGTGGCCTCCCTGATCTCCCTGCTAAATAGTCTGATGTAAAATTTGAAGGCAATGTCTTTTTCTACTGGAATTATTCTGGATTTTAAAAAATGGATAAATTGGATATTGGATAACAAATTGGCTTAAAGCCAAGAGACAAAGAGTGATGTTGGAGGGTTGTTTATCAGGCTGGAGGCCTGTGATAGGGATAGGTGCTGGATCTAGCTTCGTTTGCCATTTATAAAAATGGTTTAGATGAGAATATAGGAAGTATGGCTAGTAAATTTGTGGATGGCATCAAGATTGATGGTATAGTGGACAGTGAATAAGGTTATCTAAGATTAGAGAGGGATCTTGATCAGTTGGGTTAATGGAGTGAAGAGTGGCGAATACAGTTTAATTTGGATAAATGTGGAGACATTGCATTTTGGTAAAACAAATGAAGACAAAACTTATACATTAAAAGTAGAGCCTAGGGCAGTGTTGTAGAAGGGAGAGACTTAGGAGTTCAGGTACATAATTCTTTGAAGTTTGCATCACATACAGATAGTGTGGTTAAGAAGGCATTTAGCACATTTGTCATCATGTCTCAGACTTTTGAGTGTAGGAGTTGGGATGTTATGTTGAGGTTGTACAGGACATTGGTGAGGCCTCTTCTGGAATATTGTTTCCAGTTCTGGTCTCCCTGTTAAAGTAAGGATATTATTAAGCTGGACAGGGCTTAGAAAAACTTTACCAGGATGTTGCTAGGAATGGAAGGTTTTTGTAATAGGGGTAGGCTGGGACTTTTTTTAACAGGAGCCTAGGACGTCCCAAGGTGACCCTATAGAAGTTTATCAAATAATGAGGGATATGGATAAGGTGAATGCAGTTGTCTTTTTTTTCCCAAGGGTGGGGCATTTCAAGATTAGGGGCATGATTTTAAGGTGAGAGGAGAAATGACATGAGAGGCAACTTGATTTACACAGACAGTTGTTTGTGTGTGGAATGAACTTCCAGAGGAAACGATAGATGCAGGTACAGTTACAACATTTAAAAGGCATTTTGATGAGTGCATGAATAGGGAATGTTTGGAGGGATACGGGCCAAGTGCAGGCAGGTGGGACTTGTTTAATAATTCTAGCTGTTGTGCAGATTTTACTGATGCATGTAGACTGTCAAAGTATAAGCAAACAGTCCAGTAAGAAACACGGATAATCCAACCCAGAGTTTTGGATTACGATCAGAACGGACTGGTTGGACCGAAGGGTCTGTTTCAATGCTGTATGAATATGTCTCTATGACACTACTCCACCAGAGCAAATAATTTCTCTGTGTTAACCCCATTGAATCCCCAAACCAAGTTAAGGGCCTTGATTAGGTATTGGTCCAATATGTTTGGAAATTCATTAATCCAATTAGTTCAGTGGTGGAAACAAAATTTGACTCAGTTATAAGAGGAGATTTGTGAAGTGTGCAATTTGTAATGTTTTCAACTTGCTGTGTCAGCTGTGAGGTTTTTTTTGATATGCATTGATTTAGCCCACAGAAGCCTCTAATAATTCTCGCTGTTGTGCAGATTTCACGTATGCATGTAGACTGTCAAAGTATAAGCAAACAGTCCCGTAAGAAACACGAATAACCCAACCCAGAGTTTGGTTGGATTCTCGCTGCCCACAATTAGGGTGCATTAAATGTTAGCTGCTTGCTTGTTGAAATGGATTTTTCCAAGTTTCATGTCATAAATGCTGTCAAAATCCTGGGCTGGATTTTCAGCTTGACACGGAGTCAGGCATTGGGACCAGGGAGGCTGGCAAAGGGATTCATGCCACACATGGCTGTATGACAACATCTTTCTCCCCTGCATTATTTTCTGGCAGAGAGCATAAAGTGCTGGAGATGACAACAGGTCAGGCAGCATCCAAGGAGTGAAAGCAACGTAACATTTTGAGTCTAGATGGCTCTTCATCACAGCTGTCATGAAGTGACAGCTCTGATAAAGAGTTATCTAGGCTCGAGATGAGACGTTAGCTTCTTTCTCTCCATGAATGCTGCTTGACCTGCTGTCATCTCCAGCATTTTTTGTTTTCAGTACAGATTCCAGCATCTGCAATAATTTGTTTCTTATTTTCTGGCAGGACAGTGTTGTGTGATATTCTAGCCAGCCTGTGGATTCCTAAAGTTTTGGTGTGTTGGTCAGATCCTCGAGGAGCCTCCTTGTGGTAGGCCAAGGTAATCTATGCCTGGAGTAAGTTTTGAGGCTCTCTCCTGTGTGGCCTCAGCTCCAACTGTAGGCTGCAGGATGGAGGCATTCCTTATCAATGCTGGCTACTGAGAGTGTAAAAGGGAATTACACCTTTACTTTGGGCATAGTTACTGGAATTGCACAGAGAGATCTATGGCACACAGATATTTATTCACATGGATCTGGAATCTGGGCATGCAGGGCTTCGATAAAGATCCCTCTCTTGTCATTCTCTCTTATTATGATATACAACAAAAGCATGTTACTTTCACTGAAAAGTGTAGTTCCCAACTTAATGCAGAGGGCATTTTAAAGGTTACCATTTTTAAATGGTCAGGGAAACCGCCTCTATTTTTATTTGGCACCTCTATCACTCAACATCATGTTCTTTGTCTTTTTGAGTTGGGCGTCCCATTGTTCCTCCAGTTTTGAGATGGCGCCCACCATCCCTCACTGGATAGTGATCAATCTGCCAGCCCCTAATGGGCTATTTTAAAATCCATAGAATCTCTACACTGCCCCTCCAAAGAACATCCTAGCCAGACCCACTTCCCCACCCAACCCTATCCCTGTAGCTGCATTTCGCATGGCCAATCCACCTAACCTGGACATCCTTAGGCTCTGGGAAGAAACTGCAGCATTCGGAGGAAACCCACGCAGACACAAGGAGAATGTGCAAATTCCACACAGACAGTTGCCCAAGGCTGGAACCAACCCTGGATCCCTGACACTGTGAGACAGCAGTGCTAACCATGGAGTTGCTCTGCCACCATAATTTTAGTATGAGGTTGTGATTCTTATTTGACTCCAACCTTCGGATCCCGATGCAAAAGATAAAATCCCATCCTGATTCAGGTAAAACAGCATTAGACTCAGTGAAGGTACATTTGCCTAAAAGCCCAACTTCATTTTAATACAACAAGTGTGACCATCAGGCATTAGGTTGCACATTAATCTCCCAGCATTAATGACCCTGAGTTTCCAGTTGTTTGTCACTTCAAAACACCACAGTGTTCTCTGGCCAACATCCCTATCTCAGTCTTGCTGCAGTGCTCCAGTGAAGCTCAGTGCAGGCTGGAAGAACAACACCTCATTTTCCATTTTAGGGATCCTGAAGACTTCAGGACTCAAATTCAAGTTCAATCATTTTAGAGGCAGACCATCTTCCCCCATGTCTTTGACCCACCCTCACACTCCAGGTTCTGTCATGACACAGGCTGCTTTCAGCATAGCCCAACCCATTCTCACCTACTTATAGTCTCCATTATTGGCTTTTCTTTCTCCCTGGCAAACTATCATCCACCCCTTTGTCTACTTGACTCACTCTCTCTCTCTCTGTCTCTCTGGGCCTTGTCTTCAGCATATATACCACTTTTCCTAGCTATCAGTTTTGAAGGAGGCTCCTTGGGCTTGAAACTTTAACTTTATCTCCACAGGTGATGTGAAACCTGCTGAGCTCCTTCAGCAATGTCTGCTTTTGTTATGGAAATCCAGGTATTAGCAAAGGGCTGAGAGGAACAATTGAATGCCACACCTGGCAAGATAACAAAAAAATTTCAAACAGCAGCCCCTCAAAGCAAAAGATGCAGTACAAATCAAATTGGGCTGTGATATTTGAGATAACAAGGTATAGAGCTGGATGAACACAGCAGGTCAAGCAGCATGAGAGGAGCAGGAAGGTTGCCGTTTCAGGCCTGGACCCTTCTTCAGAAGAATTTAGAAGTTAAAATTTAGAAGGTAAAGGATTGACCCCGTTGTAATCTTCTCCAGAAGAAGGGTCCAGGCCTGAAACATCAGCTTTCCCGCTCCTCTGATGATGCTTGGCCTGCTGTGTTCATCCAGCTCTACACCTTGTTCTCTCAGGTTCTCCAGCATCTGCAATTCCTACTTTCTCTGGACTTATTTGGTTGTAAAAATAATGAGGCACAGACCAGCCATCTCAGTAGAACGCTATCTCCGGTGGAATATGTCTTAGAATTGCACACAAGTTTTTATATTGTCCTTCCAGGCACATATAAAAATACAGTAAACAAACAGCTGCAATTTCAATCTGTGTGTATCAATGGGTTAATGTTCTAGGTAGGATTAGTGTGCTGTGAATATCACAGCTTGCACACATCCATTAGGCACCTTTGCACTGAAGGCAAAAAATAATTTACAATTGCTCTGAGAGCTGGAAGCCAGGAAAGGCAATTAAGACACTGTTAAAAAGGAAACAGGATTAAAGCCTATCAACAATTTTGCAGAACCAAGAATCTTGAAATCAACAGATTTGCTACTAACATCAATAGTATTAAGATTATTTAACTTAATGGCTGCAATGTTCTATCCCTGTTCTTTAAAGTTGGACATAGCGTTGCTTTCTTACATCTATATCCTGGAGAAACTGCATATTATGTAAGAGCTGGCTTAGCTGGCCTTTAAATCTAAAGGATTGGGGTATAAGGATGCAGCCTTCATGCTGCAGTTATACAAAACTTTGGTTAGACATTGCTTGGTGTATAGAGAGCAGATCTGGGCACCAAATCGCAGGAATGATCTTGGAGGGAATACAAATTTGATCAGGTTTTTGCTAAAAATTTAGAAGGTAAAGGATTGATCCCATTGAAATCTTCAAAATATCAACACAAATAGGCAGTGTAGATAAAGATAAACTATTTGCATTGTTTGGGGATTCTAGAACTAGGGGCAGAACCTGAGAATTAGAGCCAGACTGTTCAGGAGAAATGTTAAGAAAGGATGGCTGACGTTTGGAGCCCTCTTCCACAAACGGCAGTGCATGCGTGATCAGTTGTTAATTTTAAGTCTCAGATTTTCTTTTGTTAAGCAACAGTATTAAGGGATATGGGCCAAAAGCTGGTATATGGGATTAGGCTGCAGATCAGCCATGGCCTCATTGAATGGTGGAGCAATCTCAAGGAACTGAATGGCCTACATCAGTTCCTATGCTCCCATGCTCCATATTAAAACACCTGAAAGATTGATTTGAGGATCTTTGGTATTTGGCTGCCAGGCAAATGCTGATGATGGGTTACACAAATCTACGATCCTTCCAGCAATGACTTGCACACCGTGTAGTTTGGGTGAGGTATATATCCTTTTTGGAATGGTATCAGACAATCATATCATCGAGGAGGTGCTAATGCATGGATTAGGACATTTCCATCTCCTAATGGCCAGCCTGTGTTTGGTGTTTGCGGTGAGGGAGAGGAGGCTATTAGCTTTTGATTTTTCCTGCTCCTTCATTTCCAATGGCACCCTCCTGACAGCACCCAACTTCAAAGCCTTTGTATCTTATCAGTGGAATTGAATATGGGAGTATATGCATTAATGATTCCTGTGGACATCCAGTAGCCTGTTGCTGAAAGCATGAGGTTGTGAACCTTTTGCTCCTCCCACGAAAATTATGCATCTGATTGCGTTTACGATGGTGAACCCAAGACCATGGATATGACGGTACAGTATTCCTTTGCTTTAGCTTTCCTGGAAGACTGTATTCTCTTTTTTCCTCTCTAATCTGATCTTCTGGAGGCAGTAGGGTTTCATTACAAACTGAGCATCAATGTTGCATTTTACAAGCTCCGGGTAGATTGTAGCCTTCCTGTTTTCAGGGCATTCATTGTTTGATTGCCCATTAGGACGCATGCAAAGTGTTTATAAAAGTTCAAGTGTTTTATTGCTGAAGTGCCTGGACAGTGCTCACACTGGGTGCAGTTTTCCATTGGGGCAGCTGGGGGAGCACATCCTCTTGCTCAGAAAGGTAAGTGTGAGAGGACTTGAAAGAGAATGACTCAGATGTGAAAGGTGCCAAAGGGTTAAAGTGCAATCTGCGAACATCAGGCATCCACCTAAATAGGATAGACATCAGGTAGATCAAGCAACTCGACATTAGCCATCCGTTAGGTGCTGGATGCCATTAGCAGCAGCCAATTTGTACTCCAACACAATCTGTTCTGGTCCTTTGAGAGAAGTAATTTCTCCTCATCTATGTTTTAGATCTATTATGCCTTATCCTAAAATTATGGCTTCTTATTCTACAGAGTTTTGCATGTGACCCTCTTTTTCTATCCCCTTAGCATCTCATATACCTCAATTGTAGCCTGGCAAATTCCCCACTCTACCATTACCATCAGGCCAGGAGACGAACACTGCTTCAATGAGGAATGCAGGATGACATTCCTGGAGCGGCACTAGGCAAAACTAAAAATGAGGTTTCGACCTGGTGAAGCTACAACACAGGACTACTTGCATGCCACACAGCAAGTGATAGACGGAGATGAGTAATTCCACTGCTAAAGATCAGCTCTGCAGCACAAACACACCCAGTCATAAATTGTTGTGGATAATTAAACAAAAACTCACTAGAGGGGGAGGCTCCACAAACATTCTCATCCTCGATGATGGGAAAACCCAGTACATCAGTGCAAAAGATAAGGCTGAAGGGTTTGCATCCATCTTGAACCAAATTTGCACGGTAATGATCCATTATGGCCTCCTCCAGTGACCTCCAGCATCAAAGATGCCAACTTCAGCAATTTTAATTCATTCCATATCATACCAAAAAAAAAGCTGGTGTAAACAAATATACTCCAAAGGTTTTGGGCCATAACAACATTCCAGTGACATTACAGAAGGCTTATGTTTTTGATCACTTCACACATCTAGCAAAAGTGAACAATTACAACACAGGCATGTACTGAACAAAGGGAAAAGTTGCCAAGCATGTCCTGTACACTAAAAGCAGGACAAATCCAACCTGGCCAATTACTGTCCAAATAGTCTACTCTTGGCCATCAGCAAAGTAATGCAAGGTGCCGTCAACTATGCCATCCAGCAATAAATACTCAGCAATAACTTGCTCAGTGAAACCTAGTCTGGGTTCCACCAGGGCCACTCAATTCCTGACTTCATTACAGCCTTGGTTCAAACATTGACAAAAGAGCTGAATTCCAGAAGTGAGGTACGAATGACAGCCCTTGACACCAAGGCTGCATTCGACTGAGTGTGGCATCAAGGAGCCTGAACAGAATTGGCATCATTACGAATCAGGGAGAAAGCTCCCACCCTGGAGCCATACATGGCAGAAAAGAAGGTGACTGTGGTTGTTGGAGGCCAGTCATCTCAACTCTAGGACATCTCTGCATGAGTTCCTCAAGGTAGCTTCCTAGGCCCAACCGTCTTCATTGGCTTCATCAATGGCCTTCCCTCTATCATGATGTCAGATGTGAAGAATGTTCACTGATGATTGCACAATGTTAACAAATTCCAGAGAATTAATGGATCCATGGACTGAAAAATGGCAGATGGAGTTCAATCTGGATAAATACAAAGTATTGCATTTTAGTATGACAAACAAGGGGAGGGCTTATATTATTAACAGTAGCACCTCAGGTATTGTTGTAGACCAGAAGGACCTAGAGGTGATGGTACATAATTCTTTGAAGTTTGCATCACATATAGAGAGGGTGGTTAAAAATGCATTTGGCACAGTTGCCTTCATTGCTCAGTCCTTTAAAAATAAGATTTAGGAAGTCATGTTGAGGTTTCCCAGGATGTTAATGAGGCCTCTTCTGGAATATTGTGTCCAATTCTTGTCACCCGGTTGTAGGAAGGATATAATTAAGCTGGAGAGGGTTCAGAAAAGATTTACCAAGATGTTGCCATTTAATCACACTTAAAGCCCTTCACAGCAGAACATAATGACTAGGAGCAGAAGCATAAAAGCAAATATTTATTTAAATTATTACAGAGATGGTAGGAACCGCCGATGCTAGAGAATCTGACATAACAAGGTGTAGAGCTGGATGAACACAGCAGGCCAAGCAGCATCAGAAGAGCAGGAAAGCTGACATTTCATGTTGAGACCCTTCTTCAGAAATATGAAGAAGGGTCTCGGCCCGAAACGTCAGCATTCCTGCTCCTCTGCTGCTGCTTGGCCTGCTGTGTTCATCCAGCTCTACACCTTGTTATCTCTTTATTTAAATTACTATTGGCTGGCAGATTTGGAAAAAAAGGCAGGAAAACAGATTTTGAGTTCCATATCTGCCATGATCTGAACCAATGGCAGGGCAGGCCTCCAGACCTGTTCCTATGACGAGAAGGTGTCTTAACAATGGTGGGCTTGGATGATTTGGAGAAGGTAGAGGTAGAGTAAAATTCGGGAAAACTTCTGAGTCCGGTCTATTGCTCCAATCCTTTGACTTCCAAGTTTTATGGGTGTGGAAGAAGCAACAGAAAGCCAATCAATCCCAGAAAGCAGCTTGTTTTCTTAAAGGAGCAGGAATGTTGACATTTCAGATCGGAACCCTTCTTCAGAAATATCCTGGCATGAAATGTCAACTTTCCTGCTCCTCTGATGCCGCCTGGCCTGCTGTGCCCCTCCAGCTTCACACTGTGCTATGTCTGATTCCAGAATCTGCAGTTTTTACTCGCTCTTGGTTTCTTAAATACCTTCATAAAGTTAGCAGCTCTGGTGTAATATGCTTTGCGCATTTGATAGTGGGCAACTGGGCTTCCCAAGTCTGGGGAACCCGCAGCAGTTGAAGGGAGACAAGGAGTGCATCAGTGAAAAAGTAAGGGCTTTCACACCACTGCTCACGGGGTCATTGGTAGAGGGCCATGAATGTCATCAAACACTACTTCTTCCCAGCCTCCACCCATGGGCATCAAAAATTCTTGCCCTTTCCCCAGGGTGTTTACCCCAAATATACAGACCCATCCCATACAACATCCTGTGACAAGGTTTTCTCACCCTCTGAGTGGCAATTGAATTAACAACAAAGACCTGGAGTATAGCGCGTGGGAAAATACTGAGAATACATTCCTGAGAATCCCTCCTGAGTACCCCAACCATAAAACTCCATCTATGTGACCAGTCTGAGGCCTTTCTGAAACTATTTCTTGTTAGCCAGATACATTTCACATCTTTGGGATGAACAATTGAGTAAATCACTCCCACTGAGTTGTCAGTTATAGAATCATAGAATTGTTTAACACAGAAACAGACCCTTTGGCCCAATTTGCCCATGCCGACCAGATATTCAAAATTAATCTAATCCCATTTGCCAGCATTTGGCTCATATTTCTCTAAACCCTTACTATTCATAAACCCATCCAGATGCTTTTTCAATGTTGTAATTGTACCAGACTCCACAACTTCCTCTGGCAGCACATTCCATATATAAAGCTACTGTCATAGAGTCACACAGCGCAGTAACAGACCCTTCGCTCCAACCAGTCTATGCTGAACATAATTCCAAAATAAACTAGTTCCACCCATCTGCTCCTGGCCCATATCCCTCCAAATCTTTCCTATTCATGTATCTACCCAAATGCCTTTTAAATGTTATAATTGTAATGGCATAAAAAACTCAGGAAGTTTATTCCACACACAAACCTCCCTCTGTGTGAAAGATTTGCCTCGTTTTTTTTTTAAATCGCTTTCCTCTCACCTTAAAAATATGCCCCCTAGTCTTGAAATCCCCTGTCCTAGGGAATAGACAGCTACCATTAACTCTATCTGTACGTGTCATCATTTTATAAACTTCTATCAGGTCACTTCTCAATCTCCTACACACTAGTGGAAAGCTGATTCCGCCTTTCTTTAAAACTCAAACCTTCCAAGCCTGGCAACATCCTGGTAAATCTCTTCTGAACCCTCTCCTACTTGATAATACCATTCCTATAACTGGGCAACCAGTTATTCCCAAAGAGGGTTCACCAATGTACTGTACAACTTCTATATGACTCCCAAATCATGCTGTAAGTGAAAAAGCTGCCCCTGATGTCCCTTGAATATCTTTCACCTCTCACCTTAAATCTATGCCCTCTCATTTTGTACTCCACTACCCTGGGGAAAAGACCTTGGCTATTCACCCTATGCACGTCTTCATGATTTTATAAACTGCTATAAGGTCATCCCTTAGCCTCTGATGCTCCAGGGAAAATAGCCCCAGCCTATTCAGCCCCTCCCTTCAGCTCAACACTCCGACCCTGGCAACATCCTTGTAAATCTTATTGGAACCTTTTCAAGTTTAACAACATTTTTCCTGAGGGCTTCACAAAACGCAATTGGCTCAAAAGCATCTTGGGACATGCTGAGATGATGAAGATGCAAACTGATTGCATGTCTTTCTTTTCAAAAACAGATGTTCAAATATAGACTGGAGAATGTGTGCCTAGTTTCATAGCGCAAGTATATCTCTGCACATGTTGCATCGCTTGAGCAACATTCTCCGAATAAACCTGATGATTTGATACTGCTCCAAAATTGGATTCAAAATTCTTGGAGCGGATTTTAAAGCCAACACAAGGCTATTGACCTTTTCTTCCCGATTCCAATGAAGGGATTTGAGTTGACAGGCCTGCTGTGTGATCCCAGATTTTAACACTTTGGGAGTTTGGCCTTTATCAATTCTAAATGAGCAATTATAAGTGCTGAATTGTGTTCAGGTTGGGCTTGCTGGGGGAAGGAGGTCACGAGGTGAGTGCACAGGGGAGAGTTTAGTGGGAGGGGTGTTTGCGGGTGTGGAGGTCATGAGAGAGTTGATTGGTCCCACACAGATGTGGGGTGGTATTTGACGGAGGTGCAATCAAGGAGGGCTGTGAATTGAAAGGACAGATCCTGGGTAGCTTTATAGATTAGCTTACTATGCCTGGGGGTAACACTCCTATCCTGGCCCACAACCTAGTGTTCTATTTGGCTTAATCACAAAGATTCAGTCTTCTCACCTCATTTTCCCTGCTGTGTTCCATGAGGCCCAGGTTAAGCATTGAGTCCTCGTTGCAATGGAGACTTGAAAGCTTTCTGTGACCAGCTGGCCTGTTACAAGCAGCTTTCCTGTCCTACCTTCCTGTTAAAACAGGAAGTGAATCCGTTGGAGGCAAGTTGGATTTGCAAAGTTTAAACTTCCTGCTGACCCAGGCCTTTGGGGTGATGTTTGGTGGTGGTGGTGGTGGGGGGTGGGGGTGGGGGTGGTGTTGGTTAATTTTCCCTCATAGATTCCAGCCATTGTTCACGCAGGTGGTGATATCTGGAGCCAGGTTATGAGATTTAATTATTAAACAGGTCTGTGCCTGGAGGCCATTTCTCCAAATAGGGAAATTCAAGCAAATGTGGCCACTTAGAAACTGCCATTGTTAATCAGTCAAAAGCTGTAACGAGTTGCACATTTTAGAATTCATGTGAATTACTGACTTCCCTTTTTTACAAAAAAAGTAGTTAAGATCGTTTTGTATTTTGTTTAATGAAGTGTGATGTCTGGAAAATAACAGATGTGGTCCAAGTGCATGGCATGAATATAAATACCAATGGATCTCCCATTGTACTTTTGGATAATACACTGCTTTATGATGACAAATGTACAAACCATGCAGTTAACTTATGTCTGATGGCACTCCTTTCAACTGCCCAGGGAGATTTTTACAGTGGTAAAGGCTCTTTTCAAATGCAAGTTCTTGTTGCTGAAGCACTTGGTATCTCTATTGTTAAGTGAGACCTAAATTTAACCAGACCCACTGCTTTGACATTGGAAAGCCTGGTTTCCACAAATATATTTATTCCTCTTTTTTGGCTCACTGCCCGACAGCAGGATCATTCCACAGCACTATGACCTCCTCTAAGGATTGGGTGAGGGGTCAGGTCCTGAAACAACGAACTTTGAGCTGTTGGCATTGGCCTAATCTAAGGCAGCCATTGAAACCAATGAGCCAACCTCAACCATCCAACACCCAACCCAAAGAAATGTGAATTGTTATGACAACGCACATATTTACAAAAAACTTGTGGCCTGGAGCTATGGGCTACGTGACCCTTCTCACCTCCTGTTTGACCATATCATGCATGCATCTTCTTTGGCTACAAATGTGTACATGCTGGCTATAATGCCAATTTCAAGCTTCATCAAGGAATTTTCAAGACTGCATTAGGTGGACTTCTCCCCTCTGTGGAGAAGCGTGAACAATGGCAAAAAAATGTTTGGAACATATAGTGAAAATTAAGAATCTTGACACTGAGAAACATTTTTCCTGATTTTCCCCTGCAGCTGTAAATGGTGACTTCAGAATCTCATCATTGATCTTTAATGCCTTTATTTTAAAACATTTGCGTCTCACTACAGCCCAAGCTCACTTTATTCATATGTTATTTCCGATTCCCTCTCCTTCACCGAGAAATAATTATCCACAAACTTCTGACATGTACTTCAGAGAGGATTAACCAGTGGTGGCCAATTGCAGAGTTCTGGGCCTAGTCGTCATTCCAACTGTCTTGTCAGCTGAACATGCCCAGCATGCTCCATGGACACCATCCTCCTTGACCCTTTGTCTGTGTAAGCCAGTAGCCTCACCACATCATCACCAGCCTGCTCTTGGATCAATTCAGGTACCATTTCAACCTTTTCAACCTTGAACCTCTGAGACATTGAGAATTGTGCAAAATGGTCACATATTCACCTTAATACATCTTACAGTTCTTCTCTTCATTTGTTAGTGCCCACAGTCCAGGGATTGGGCCACGCAGAGTCCTGAAGTTCAAGTACAAGCAGTTTACAAGTATGTTAGTCAGGCTGCTGTGGAAATTTAGCCTTGAGCAGTGGGCCATGGGTGTTCAGAATTTTATTGTGCTATGTGAGTCAAGACATTAGCCACCTACAACCTCAGGGAAATATTTTTAACAATGATGGCTTCCTACATCCTACAATCCCAACTCAGAGACTACCTCTGACCAACCTGCTTGGTTGTTCCTTAGCAGTTTGACCACAGGGGCATATATTCTGCCAGGATTTGAAGGTGCTTGGTCAATAGCAGTCCTTTAGAGACTTCCTTGCTCGACCACCAGATTGTGCTCCCATGTTTAATCTGGAAAGGGAACTTATTGAAGTGAAATTCTCTGAGCTGGTGGAGGGTACAGTAGAAAGCTTTGCCCGTGCATCCTCTGAGGAATTGGTAGCTTTCTTTTCTGAGGAAGACATGGAGCTGAGGGTCTCCGGTGTTGGCTCCTTTGTGAAGGCTTGCTAGGGAGGTTCAGGAGAGTGATTGGATATGATGCAAGCATTTGTGAGAATATGTGGTCCCATGAGCCTTGGTGACAGCAGTGCGCAGAGGCAAAATTCGAACAACTGGTGGCCCTTGTGTTTGTGAGGTAGCAGAGAGAGGATAGTAGCACTTATCCCTGCGGAGTGCACAGGATCATTCACCTGCTTTCTGTACTGCTGGCTGTCCTACCTCACTTGGGAGACTGATACTGACCCAAAGTGAAAGCTGTGTCCAGCTTGGCTATGTTTAAACTTTGGCTAATTATTTACGAATTTTCTGTTTTAGTGTTTTTCTTGACCGCTTGAGGTCGAGGACAATCTTATAGGCCATGTGATTTTTTAACTCACTTCACAGTTGCTGCACCTACATTGAAATATGAATAAAAATCTTTTCAAGTGACTTCCTCTTGTCTTTCCCCTATGGTTAGACAGGCTGAAACTACAAGACAGGAACTCGGATATAATACACATTCACTTACTCACGGGTGGGATAATCAGCTGTGGGTAAACAGACAGCTGCATAGCAATAGTTTCCCATTGTGTCTCTTTGAACAGTTGGTTTAGTAGGTCCAAACTCGGCTGGTTAACTGGGGAATTAGCCTAGATCGCCATCCCAGTTTCGGAACACCCACCCTCAGCCATTTGTGAAATGTCCAACATTTTTCAATATAGAAGAAGCTGATGGGAGAAAATTGTTACCACATTGGATCTGAGGCTTGCGGGATGGATGGGTGGCGTGGCCTACTGTGGTGGTCAGCTGGTAAAGAATTTCCTTTCTCTCCCTCACTTCATTCATCAACATTTCCAGGACGTGGTATGCAAAGTGGGGAGTGAGTTTCCCATTCCTTTGGGTCACATCTTGGATGCTGATGTTCAAGCACCACAATGTGAGGGGCCGTTCCTGGCTCACAAGCCTGTGACTCAATGCGTAGGAGCCATTCAGCCCATCGAGTCTGCTACACCATTCAGTGAATCTGATTACTCTCGGTTTGAAATAACCCTCTGTTTGATAATCCAAACTTTGAAGTGGTGCGAAGTTGGGCCTTTGACATGGTGCCAGAGGTGTGAAAGCCAGCTGGTTCTAGCAGTGGCAAGTACTAACCTCTCTCTGGTTGCACAATTCCCTGGCTATTGTGCTGAAGAGCCGATTGCAGGATGCAAAGTTTAACTTGTTTAGTCAAGCATCTTTGCAATTTGGAATATGTTTTAAGGTTCAGGCACTGATTGAAATTCCAAGTGTTTAAGCTTGTTTTATGATTGTCAAACAATGTGGCATCCCATGGGGTATATGATCATTGGATCTGCTAGCCGATTGGTGAAAGTGTCAGTCCTGGCTTATTGATAGCACCCTGAGCCTTGAGCTAGGAGATCAGAACCTCAGGATAAACACGAGCACATGATCATCCAGCGTAGTACTGTGTAGGTGTTGCACTCCTGAAACAGCAATTACTGAGGTGAAGAGCTGGCGGTCACAAGGGAAGAGTCATTCTATACCATTTGGGGGCCAGGTGCCAAGCATCTCACTCAATGATGCATTTTAACTGCAAATGGCAAAATTCAGCCCATTGTTTCCGTTGCTTTCAAGCTGCAGCTCAGAAATGGGAGACATAATTCCTGGATGACAAACTAACAAATTAGTTGGCCTGTCCTTTATAAGGCTTCCCACTATCCTCTGCATTTTTTCCATGTTGAAGTCTGACATTTTGCCAGTGTGCCATCTGTCCACTCCCTATGTGCCAATCTCAATACGTTACGAAGAGATCTCGCATTGCATCATTTAATGTAAGTTATGCAGCGCATTCTATTAAGAAAAGAATATGATGGCCTGCAAAATAAAAGGTGGTCTTCTGCTAATTGAGGCCTGCATCCTTCAAATGCTGTAAGTCATATACTTCTTACAAACTCAGGGAGGATGCAAAGATTAACTTGTTTAGTCAAGCATCTTTGCTATTTGGAATATGTTTTAAGGTTCAGGCACTGATCGAAGTTCCAAGTGTTTAAGCTTGTTTTATGATTGTCAAACAATGTGGCATCCCATGGGGCATATGATCATTGGATCTGCTAGCCGATTGGTGAAAGTGTCAGTTCTGGCTTATTGATAGCACCCTGAGCCTTGAGCTAGGAGATCAGAAACTCAGGATAAACACGAGCACATGATCACCCAGTGTAGTACTGTGTAGGTGTTGCACCCCTGAAACAGCAATTTTTCAGATAACCCTTAAAACTAGACCACATCTACTTCTGAGCTGAGATCTATTTTGATGGTGTTAGAGGAATTCTGATCAGTACTTATTCCGCAAACAACTTCCTCAGCAGAAACAAATTACCTCATCATATTGCGCCTTGTTGTTTGTGGGAACTTGCTGAGCAAAAATTAATTGCTGCTTTCCTGTACATTACAGTGAATATGCTTCAAAAATACTTCACTATATGCGAAGTCATTTGATACATCCTGAGATCATGGTAAGTGCTTGTAAATGCAAGCTGCTCTTCTCTACAATGCAGCTGATGTGCCACAGTGATATGTCACTTGATACACCAATGTGAAGCTCTACCATTTTGTAACAAAAAAGAATGTTTTGTTATAAATGTTCTTGTTATAAAACACAATGGACTAAGACTTCAAGCCTCCTCCATTGTCTGAGATGGGTGGAATTTAAAAATGGCATGTGGGATCTGATTCCAAGATTCCTGACCCCATTTCACTCTTGTGAGTTTTTGATGGGCGTTGGGTGAGACAGCAGATATTGAACTCAAACCCAGCAATTCCCCCCTTTCCTGCTCTGTTGTCGGGTGGACAATTTAGACTCCTCGATCTGTCTGTGAAATCAGGCCTTCTTCAGTCGTAGACCTAGTTCAGCGTATCTCAGACGAGTGATGAATCATGGGGTAAGCCTAGTCAGGAATCAGGAGCCTTTTGACTGGTAAGTTGATGACTTCACATCATAATATAAAGGAGTACCTCTTCACAATTACTATTTGGAAAGAACTGCTCCTCCCCCTGTCCCCAGAGATGGCCCAGAGAGGCAAATTGTCCCCCTGCCTTGCTGACAAGACCTGGAAGCCCTGGTGGATGCAATGATGGATGGGTAGTCATTAAGTCATAGATTCACACAGCATGGAAATAAATCCTTCATTCCAACTCATCCATGCTGACCAGACATCTTAAACTTATCTTATCCCATTTGCTAATATTTGCTCATATCCCTCCAAACTCTTCCTATTGATGTTCCCATCTAGATGCCATTTAAATGTTGTAATTAAACCCATTTCAATCATTTCTTCTGGCAGCTCGTTCCATACATACACTGTACTCTGCATGAAAAGGTTGCCTCTCAGGTCCCTTTTAAGTCTCTCCCCTCTCGCCTTAAAACTATGTCCCCTAGTTTTGGATTCACCCATTGTAGAAAAATACCTTGAGTATTCACCCAACGCATGCTCCTCATGGCTTTGTAAACCTCTGTATGGTCACCCTTCAGCCTCTGATGTTCCAGAGAAAAAAGCCTCAATGTATTCAGCCTCTCTCTATAGCTCAAATCCTCGGTCACTTTGTTCAGCAACACACCCCAGGACCCTACCATTAACTATATAAATCCTGCCCTGATTTGTTGAAATGCAACACCTCACATTTACCTCAATGAGACTCTGTCTGCCACTCCTTGGCCCATTAGCCCATCTGACAAAGGTCCTGTTGCACTCTGAGATAAACTTCCCTGTCCACTACACCACCAATTTTGGTGTCATCTGCAAACTTTCTAATCATACCTCCGATAGCCACATACAAATCATTTTTATAAATCACAAAAAGAAGATGGCTTTCCTCAGGACCACCAGATTCGATCATGATACTGGACTCTACCAGCCTGGCCTAAAGTTGCCACCAGATTTGCAGTCTACTGCTTTAGCTATTGGTAGATAAGGCAACAGGAGGATATGTAACCTTGACTTCAATCCAAATGTCGCTTCCTCACAAGGAGATGTTGCAGACAGAGAAGGAACAACATGGGTGGCAATTTTGGCATGGGCACAGTGCAGCAGTGCAAGAAGATTACTAATGACCTGACCTCTGCAAGGGATAGTGCCACCATCTCACAGCCTCTCTGACTGTGCCACTGCACACCTTCAAATAGGACTATTGGTATATCACCCTCCCTATTGCATGCAACATTTTCCCTCAATGGCTCTCAGCAAATTCATTCTGCAAAACTATTTATCCTTCTTACCCTCTGTGCTTAATACTCGCTCACTGGGAACATCTCACCAGCTTTCCTTCAAAAGCATCGAGACTAAAAGTTGTGGCTGCCATTTCCATCAAACCTCCAAAAGCTCCTTTTGTCTCATTGAAGGAGAAGTGGCACAAAAAAAGGCAGACTAGGAAAAGAATGGGATGCCTGACATGCTCTCCCCATGTGAGGAAAGAACCATTGCCTCAGTGGGAGAGGATCAAGAGTGTTCATGTGGGAATGCATATGTTGGGCACTTAACTAAGATTCATTATGAAGGACTGCATTGTTGTCCCAATCGGAATATAATCTTAAGAGGCCCAAGCATCCATCTTTATTTTGCAACTCATTCTGTTTCTTGCCTTCTGCACAGCCTCCAACCAAACCTCAGGGTATCATTTTTTCTTTAACCTCTGGGGATAAAGGTACAAATCTCTCAGGGGAAATGTTGGCAAGGCTGTCTCCTACACTCTTCTCTGGGTCAGATGCTGACACCTCACAATTGGTCAATTAGCTAGATTAGGGTTCAGAGTGCATTCTGGTCAGTGCATCTTTGCCATGAGTTTGCAGCTGCTGGGGAAAGAAATGCTCGAAGTTACTGGAACTTCGAAGGCTGCTGGAGACCGGGTACCTAATTAAACCCAGAAAAGGACTCCACGGTGTCAGCCATTGATAACCTGATGCAAATATACAAGCAGACACAGGAGAATTAAACAGGTTTGTCAGGTAATTAACAAATGTATTTAATAAATTGGATCAAATAATGGAAGAGTCAAACAATGCCATCTGTATCATACAAGCTTTGACATATATATGTTATGGGCAAGTTAGCAGGGAGCCAAGACCAGCAGAATGCTCAGTGTTGTTGAAGATGTATGCAGACTTGCAGTTCATTGCTTTGGCCACTGTTAGACAAGGCAACAGGAGGACAAGTGACATTGACCTCAATCCAAGTTTCCCTTCCTCACAAGGAGACAGCTTATTTGCAGCCAGAGGACAAACCACACACAAGCCTCTCAGAAGCATCCTCTCAGAGCACTCAGGAAGGGCACAGCACTCCACCCTGCCACTGACCCTCAGCCCTGTGGAGGTTCAGGCCAAGAAGGATGGGCTTGGCATCTGGTCAGGACATTCTTGACATGTCTGGGCCATATAGCCACAAAGACTGCTGAGGTTGTCTGCTGTCAGCTCCAAAACCAACAGGCTTCAAGTAGATAATAAAATGTGAGGCTGGGTGAACACAGCAGGCCCAGCAGCATCTCAGGAGCACAAAAGCCGACGTTTCGGGCCTAGACCCTTCATCAGAGAGGGGGATGGGGTGAGGGTTCTGGAATAAATAGGGAGAGAGGGGGAGGTGGACCAAAGATGGAGAGAAAAGAAGATAGGTGTGGAGGAGAGTATAGGTGGGGAGGTAGGGAGGGGATAGATCAGTCCAGGGAAGACGGACAGGTCAAGGAGGTGGGATGAGGTTAGTAGGTAGGAGATGGAGGTGCGGCTTGGGGTGGGAGGATGGGATGGGTGAGAGGAAGAACAGGTTAGGGAGGCAGAGACTGGTTGGACTGGTTTTGGGATGCAGTGGGTGGAGGGGAAGAGCTGGGCTGGTTGTGTGGTGCAGTGGGGGGAGGGGATGAACTGGGCTGGTTTTGGGATGCGGTGGGGGAAGGGGAGATTTTGAAGCTGGTGAAGTCCACATTGATACCATTGGGCTGCAGGGTTCCCAAGCGGAATATGAGTTGCTGTTCCTGCAACCTTCAGGTGGCATCATTGTGGCACTGCAGGAGGCCCATGATGGACATGTCATCTAAAGAATGGGAGGGGGAGTGGAAATGGTTTGCGACTGGGAGGTGCAGTTCTTCATTGCGAACCGAGCGAAGGTGTTCTGCAAAGCGGTCCCCAAGCCTCCGCTTGGTTTCCCCAATGTAGAGGAAGCCACACCGGGTATAGTGGATGCAGTATACCACATTGGCAGATGTGCAGGTGAACCTCTGCTTAATGTGGAAAGTCACCTTGTGGCCTGGGATAGGGGTGAGGGAGGAGGTGTGGGGGTAAGTGTAGCATTTCCTGCGGTTGCAGGGGAAGGTGCCGGGTGTGGTGGGGTTGGAGGGCAGTGTGGAGCGAACAAGGGAGTCACGGAGAGAGTGGTCTCTCCGGAAAGCAGACAGGGGTGGGGATGGGAAAATGTCTTGGGTGGTGGGGTCGGATTGTAGATGGCGGAAGTGTCAGAGGATGATGCATTGTATCCGGAGGTTGGTGGGGTGGTGTGTGAGAACTAGGGGGATCCTCTTTGGGCGGTTGTGGCGGGGGCGGGGTGTGAGGGATGTGTTGCGGGAAATGCGGGAACCATTTCCACTCCCCCTCCCATTCTTTAGATGACATGTCCATCATGGACCTCCTGCAGTGGCACAATGATGCCACCCGAAGGTTGCAGGAACAGCAACTCATATTCCGCTTGGGAACCCTGCAGCCCAATGGTATCAATGTGGACTTCACCAGCTTCAAAATCTCCCCTTCCCCCACCGCATCCCAAAACCAGCCCAGTTCGTCCCCTCCCCCCATTCACCACACAACCAGCCCAGCTCTTCCCCTCCGCCCACTGCATCCCAAAACCAGTCCAACCAGTCTCTGCCTCCCTAACCTGTTCTTCCTCTCACTCATCCCTTCCTCGCACCCCAAGCCGCACCTCCATCTCCTACCTACTAACCTCATCCCACCTCCTTGACCTGTCCGTCTTCCCTGGACTGACCTATCACCCCCCTACCTCCCCACTTATACTCTCCTCCCCACCTATCTTCTTTTCTCTCCACCTTCGGTCCGCCTCCCCCTCTCTCCCTACTTATTCCAGAACCCTCACCTCATCCCCCTCTCTGATGAAGGGTCTAGGCCCGAAACATCAGCTTTTGAGATGCTGCTGGGCCTGCTGTGTTCATCCAGCCTCACATTTTATTATCTTGGATTCTCCAGCATCTGCAGTTCCCATTATCACAGGCTTCAAGTAGAGTTTGCTTCCTCCATTCCAACTGTAGACCCCAGAACTGCACCTAGACATAGGAAGAGAGAAAGTAAGAAGAAAACCTTACAAGGCCTTCTGGTTGACTTGGATGAAACTTGATTGTAATGGAATATTACGCTTACAATTATTAATTTAGTTTAATACTTCACCTGTGTCATAGACTTTCATTTTAGCTGCAGCTACAATATTGAAGGTGGAGCGGATAGCCATCCTTAGCAACACACAATGCCCTAAACCTGTCTGAAGTTTACTTAAGATAGCTTACTTACTGAAGTTCAGTTTTTTTCTGTAGCGCCTATACCACCTTAAAACTTTGGCATATTTGAATGGTGGAGCATCAGATGTTGTGAGATCTTTCGTCATCTTGTAATGTTAACTTTTACTAAATTGCTTGAAAATGCAAAGAAAGAATTAAACCTGTAAACTGCATTTGCTATTGGGATTAAAGGAAAAGAGGATCCTGGCACTTCCAGTTTCACTACATTTACAGTCGGTGAAAGGCGACTTCATGCAATTCAGTTCCATTGAAAGCAGTTGTCAGTCAAGTCCTGAGATAACAAGGTGTAGAGCTGGATGAACACAGCAGGCCAAGCAGCATCACAGAAGCAGGAAGGCTGACGTTTTGGGCCTATACACTTCTTCAGAAAAATCAAGTACTGCCTGGGGTGCTGCTGCAGTGTTGGGCGGGGCGATGTTCCTTCCGATGAAGATGCTCATTTTCGCCTTGGTACAACATTGTGGCTCTCTCAGATCCTCATTTTCCATTTCGTACCCTTGATGCATCCTCCATTAGATCAGAGCAAAGCACAAAGGAGTTATGCAGTGCAATCTATCTGTACTGTGCTGCAAGAAAACCCCAGGCCTATTCAACGGCCAGAATATCATGTTGAGGAGACATTGTATGACCTTGATGTCATTGGTGCAGGATGCTTTTGCATTACATAGACACCAGGCCTCATGGTATTGTGCTCTCAATTTGCCTGTGTGCAAATTATAGTGCTCTGAACCTGGACTTCTGCAGCAAATGAAACAGTCTTGACAAGGTGTCTCAGGACATCCTCATTTGGTAGCATTACTACCTCTCTCTCATCTGGAGGATATACCATTGAAGTCAAACACTTTGGGGCCCCTGCACTTTCTCCACATCATGAGGACACCTTTTCAAAGAAGCTTTTTATGAAGACACTACTCCATGTTCACTGGACGTTGATGCTGGTCCTACATTTGCAAATAGATATGTTCCTTATTCATTTATATGGACACTCACAGTGCAATGGCAACAGAAACAACAATGGATTCTGTGCCTAGATTGAATTGGGATGGTTCCAATAAGCCCCTGTGGGCAATATCAGAAAGAAAACAGCTTCTCAGTGATATGATCAGTCAGTAGTCAGAGCAAATGCAAATTACAATTGACCATTATCATCCACACACTGGGGCATAGATGTCTCTGAGAAAAAGGTCATCGACATGGGCATTTTATACAGATGACCTGATTCAGATCTACCCTGCACAAGGTATTTGGCACACAGACAGTAAAAGTTTGTTAGTTTGGAAGGAAGAATGAGATCTTCTTCTTCCACTGCCACCTTCACAAGAAATGGATACAAGATGACTGTGTGCTTTTAACTGAGATTTTCTCAATAATGTGTAGATTCCAGAATACCACCTTAAATAAGAGAACTATATTTTCCCCCCAATATGCATGAGTACTCGTAGGTATTCAATGAGTTTGCAAATCATTTGAATGGCAGAGTGGTGACAGTGGAAGTATGACCTATGTTGGTACAGGGTATATGGGGCCATGGAGATTGATAAATTAGTATACGGTGGCTTAGTGGGCACAAGGGGTAATGGGAATGGTTAGGAAGTTTAAAGTAGCTCAGATGGGGTACTGAGATGTGTGCCTTGCCCTGACTAGGTAATATTGTCATACAACAATACATACCCCCTACCCACTGCAGCTTCCTCTCTCGTCTTGAGGTGATGTCCCAATCCTTGACATTAGGTAGGGTAACTGGACTTTCAAGTTTTTTTGGATCAACTTTTACATCTTTTCACCATTTAGGAAGTATCTTTTAGGGTCAAAGTCAATGACCTCATATTTACTGATATTGAAATCCTTTTGCCAATGATTTACTTGTTCATAGAATGTGTTAATATCTCTGTAATGTTACCTTCCCAATTGTACTGCTAATAATGTCTCCTATCTTTCTGTTGTTGGTAAATTTGGGTATGTGACTTTCTATCCCAACATTTAACCGATTAATAAGTAGCACAAATAGTTAATATCCCAATGTTGTCATTGTGGGAATTGCATTCTGCCAATTCTACTATTCTGCAGCAGTGTATCCGCCCATTATCCCTACTCTCCATTCTGCCAATTACCTAATGTGGTCAATACTATACATTTAACTCATGAAATTTAGTGTTGGCTAATAGTCGTTCATGAGAGACTATCAACTACCTTCTGGAAGTCCATACAAATAACCTCCACTGAGGTTCCCCTGTCTATTACTTTAGTCAACTTTTCGAAAAATTCAATCAAGGTCATCAAGCATGACCTACAAGTTAACGTTTGATATTGGCTTCCATTGATGAACTAAAATTTTCAAGCTGCTCAGTAATTTTACATTCAGTTATAAGACTGTACTGCTTCTACAAAACAGATGTTAGGCTAACTGGTATAATTCCCTGGTTTCCTTCTTTCATCTTTCTTAAATGGCAAAGTGTCATCTGCAATTTTCTGGTCTAAAAGAACAGTCTCTGAATTGAAAACACTTTGGGAAGATTGCAATTAGAGGACCTTCACCATTATCATGTACTTCATTTAAATCTTAGGTTGGAAACTAGCTGGCCCGAGTTATCTGACATGCATTTGCAACACTATCATCTTCACCATTGTTGACCTGGTTACGTTAATTTGGGTGAGTTCCCAAGCCTGACTCAATAGTTATATCTTTGGAATGCCTGGCAGGTTAATCTCTCCGCTTCCTGTAAATGCTGCTAAAAAGCAATTATTCAACTACTCCAACATCCATTTACTTTCATTGACACTATCATCAGTATGCATGGGACTCATAAAGGAATAGGAGTAGGCCATTCAACCCATCACCTGCTCCATCATTCAATAAGATCATGGCCTGACTCCATATGCCTGTCATGGGTTTATTTCCCTTGATATCCTTGCTTAATAAAAAAAACATGTCTATCTCAGCTATAAATATCAGCGTTGAAGTAACATTGACTGACATTTGAGGAAGAGAGTTCTAAGCCTCCAGTACAGTTTGTATGTAGAAGTGCTTTCGAATATCCCCCCTGAATGGCCTGTTCCTAATTCTTAGACCATGCCCTGGTTGTAGAATCTTCAAACAGTAGAAATAGTTATCTTTATCTGCCCTGTCTTTCCCTGAAAACCTTGATTCGATCACCCACAAGCTTCTAAATTCAAGAGAATAAAGACCTAATTAGTGGAGACTCTCATCATAAGAATTAGAATTAGAATTAGCTTTATTGTCACATGAAAAGTTTACAATGCTGCTGCTTAAGGTGCCATCTTAGGCATAAAATACCTAGGTATAGGTATTTGGTACAAAATTGAAAGAATAATAAATAAAAGTCCATCTTGGGAATAAAAAGGAAAAAAACATTTCTGAATTGCTGTCCTTTTCACCCAAGTCTGGGGCAGGCTCGAGCCTTAGGACCGCATTGGGCCAAGACTGCAGATCACAACAGGCTTCACAGTCCGAGGCCTTGCCTCCAGTCTGCAAGGGTCTCACCTCCCTGCGACAGCCTCCAGTTCAGGACTCGTCTCCCTGTGACGATCTCCAGACTGCCACTCTCTTCCCTAACATTTCTTCTGATGACCAGTTTGATTTTGTGAAAAATATAGACATTTTGATGCTCTTGCAAGATTCTTTTTGTGCTTTCTGTGGTATATTTTGCCACCTATTCTATCATCCTTAGCTCTTAATTTCATTTTCTTCAGTTATTAAACTCAGAGCTTTGATTTTGCATGTTTGTATGCTTTTTTTATTTGTTTAATGTAGTCATGGCCATGCTCTTTTTGGCGAAAGAACCCTAACCCTTTCAGGTAAGAACCCTGGGCACCCCTCGGTTCTTCTGATTCCTTTCTTGATCCCCTAACTTCCTCAAAATCTCTTCAACCCCATCCCCAGAATGACTACCTCATTTTCCCGACATCATCTCAAATCCTCAACTTCCCTGACTCCCTATGTTGACCCAACCCGACAATCCCTCCTAACCTGATTCAACTACCCACATCACCCACCTCCACCTTCCTTCCTCCCCACTCAGCTACCCCACCGCTAGCATTTTTAGCATCTGATTTAGTTCCCTCAGACAGACAACAAAGAGTAGTTGTTTAAATATCCCAAAGCTTTTCAATGTATTCGTGAACATTTGCCAAAACACCACAGCGAGTACAGTAAGAGGAAGAAAACATCGCATTGCCCCAGAATAATCCTTTATTTTGAAGATGTAGCTCTATTTCAGAATCATCCAAAGACCCGGTCAAAAATGCAAAGCTCAATTACAGTGCACAATTTTATGAACAGAGTGGCAAACCAATGGTGATTGCCTTTTCTTGAAGATTCAGGCCTTTGTATATTCACATTGTTCACTATTGAATAACACATTTCTGCGAAAATAAGTACTTAGAGAGTCAATTTATTCCGAAATGGAAACAGAGGAATTGAGAATCATTTAAATTTGCCAGAGCAGATTGAGTTCCAACCAATGTAGATTTGCACTTGGTGTCAGTGCTCATCCCTTGTTATATTAGTGACATTTTGAACCTGTTTAATAAGCTAGAAAATTAAAATATGAAACCAATTAATAGAATGCAAATAATGATGATCTTGTCTTGCAACAAAACCTTAATTTTTATACAGCAATTCGATTTGTTTCAAAATGTCGGATTTTGTTTGGAGAACTACATCAGTGTCGACTCAATACCTCCTCATGTCAGGGTATTTTTCAGGATATCCCAGTTTATCAAAATTGTGTGATGTCCACACTCTCAAAAGAATTGCAATATTTTATCCCATACCCATACATACACACACAAACACATACATACATGCACCCAAACTTTCAGCTGACAAACTCAAACTCACGCACAGATTCAAAGTCCCAAACACTTAAACTCACAAACACACACAGACACATACACAAAGACATTCACAAACTAACATTAACAATGCACAGTGCCCCGCCTCCCACAACCCTGTTGCACACAAGGTCCACACAGTCATTCATATTGTGATTTTCCTCTTGGCAAATTTGGTGGTGGGACAGCATTGTGACTCAGTGGTTAGGACTGCAGCTTCACAGTACTGAGGACGCTGGTTCAATTGTAGCCTCAGGCAACTGCGAGGAGTTTGCACATTGTCTCCATGTCTGTGCGGTTTTCGTCCGGGTGCTTTGGTTTGTTCCCACAATGCAAAGATGTGCAGGTTATGTCTGTTGGTCATACTAAATTGTGCAGGAATGTGCAGGCCAGGTGGATTAGCCATAGAAAATGTAGGGATTGGGTAGCGGAGTGGGTCTGGGTGGGATATTTTCCAGAGAGTTGGTGTGACTCGATGGGCTGAATGGCCTCTTCCCCACTGTAGGGATGCAAATCTGGGAGAAGACACGTTGCTGCCCTCAGCTCAATTAAATCAAAGGCAGACAGGTAGGTAGCTGTCCAAACCACCTCCAACTGAGGTTCTACTGTGGACAGCTTGCCTTCATTTCAAGGGCTGCTACCTGTTAGTGCAGATGTTATCCCAGAGGGAGCGTTCCTATATGGGCAGTATGGCAATCAAACTACTGTCATCCTTTGGATGTGAGTTTGCTCGCTGAGCTGGAAGGTTAGTTTTCAGACGTTTCGTCACCATTCTAGGTAACATCATCAGTGAGCTTCCGACGAAGCGCTGGTGTTATGTCCCGCTTTCTATTTATCTGGTTAGGTTTCCTTGGGTTGGTGATGTCATTTCCTTCGTTGGTGATGTCATTTCCTGTTCTTTTTCTCAGGGGATGGTAGATTGGCTCCAAATCAATGTGTTTGTTGATGGAGTTCCGGTTGGAATGCCAAGCTTCTAGGAATTCTCGTGCGTGTCTCTGTTTGGCTTGTCCTAGGATGGATGTGTTGTCCCACCAACACACTAAAACAGCAGCTAATGAACTTAAAAGACCCTATACAGACAACAAACAAAACAAACGTCATCTACAAAATACCTTGCAAGAACTGTGACAAACAGTACATTGGACAAACTGGCAGAAAGAATACATGAACATCAACTAGCCACAAAATGACATGACCCACTGACACTCGTATCCTTTCATACAGATGAGAAAGGACACCACTTTGATTGGGACAACACATCCATCCTAGGACAAGCCAAACAGAGACACGCAAGAGAATTCCTAGAAGCTTGGCATTCCAACCGGAACTCCATCAACAAATACATTGATTTGGAGCCAATCTACCACCCGCTGAGAAAAAGAACAGGAAATGACATCACCAACGCAGGAAATGACATCACCAACCCAAGGAAACCTAACCAGATAAATAGAAAGCGGGACATAACACCAGCGCTTCGTCGGAGGCTCACTGATGATGTTACCTAGAATGGTGATGAAACGTCTGAAAACTAACCTTTCAGCTCAGCAAGCAAACTCACATCCAGAACCTCAACCTGAGCTACAAATCTTCTCAAAACTCGCTAACTGTCATCCTTTGTTCAAAGCCATTCTGCGCTGATCAAAGGACCAGCTTCAGGAAGGGGAGGGATTCATGAAAGCAAGCCCCTCCACCTTGCAGTTCAGTCCTCTCCTTGTCCATTCTCTGTTACCTCCACTCTGTGACAACCATCACACGCTTGTGACTGGGTTCCTCCTCGATTCAAAATCTCAGGTCTCTATTCATCTCAGTAGCTCCCATTCACTTGCACATCTGTATATATTGATGTGTACATATACAAGTACACACAAACATATGCACAGTGGCAGATGCACAACCAGTGAAGGTTTATTTTAAGCTATTGAAAGCATTCTTCCCTGCTTCTAAGTGTGTTGTAAATTCTCCTTTCAGCAAAAGTGCAAGTGGAGGTTAGCATGCTCTCTTTCAGTGGAGTTTTACACAGGCCTTAAGATTCAAGACGTCCATTTGCAGTAAACATCACTTCAGGTCAAAGCAGAATGACATTATTATCTACACAAAATATTTAATTACTCTCAGTTGCAGGAGTAGTTAGTCCTTTTAGTATAAGAAACCCACTCTAAATACTTTACCGCCTAAAGAAAATCTTTGCCACAGATAGTGTGCAATTCAAATCGCCCTTGAATTTTCCATCACTTTTGTGAATAGTAGCCAACAAAAGGTAAACATTGCATTTTCTGTGTTTTTTCAGTGATTAACATATTGAATCTAACGGCCACATTTTAATACAAATGGTAATATGTCATGTATGCTGTATTTATTGAATTGGGCTGATATTAACCAGCATTCTGTTTGTTTTCATATCATATGGTGATAGAATTTATAATGCGCCTATAAAATGGTTCCCTCCACCATTTAGGAGAAAAAAAAGTGTTGGCTGAAAGCAAGGACTCTATATATTCACAATTACATTACAAGCCAGAGGCAAAAACAAAGTGTACAAAAACAGCAGAACGAGAGAAAAAAAACATTAGTCATATCACTGGCTAAAATATGCACAACTCAGGGTAGCAGAGCTGAGCATAATTTTATATTCGATTTTAATGCAGCCTTGCACTCCGCTGAGATTTTAGTAACTGACAGCAGCTTTTTCATTGCCCCTAGTCCCCCAACCTCTTGCATGTATTTGACCTTGAGCATTATTAGGTTGCTCCCGTGTGTGCTTTGGTGTGAAGCGAAACCATTTGCATGTCCTATTCATTCCTTGCAATCAAGCCAGCTCAAACACTGAGCTACAACTGAGACAGCGAGAGAGGAGAAAAAAATTCAATGCTTTCTTGTGATGGATGAGATCCTATTAGTCATTTTAACCCGTTTTTGGCGGTTACTGTCTCTGTCTCACACACACGCATACACACACACAAACACACAACACACACACGCACTTTTTTTTATCCTTCTCCTCTTAGACCTGAGTTTGAGAGACCACAAAAATTCCAGTCCTCTGCTTGGTACAACAGGGGGAGAAGGGGGTCAGGTTCACAAGGAGCTGTACCCCGGGATGCAGCAAACACCACCATGTGTTTAGCGCTTGATGAATTAAAAGGATGCTGCCAACTTAATTACACTGTAACCCTTCTATAAAGGAAGGGCAGAGCTGATTAACCAGAGAATAATTGGAGGCTGATTGATGGCTTTCTCCCTCGGTGCTAAAGGCTGTATATATAATTATTCCGCCCCGAGCCTAATTTTGTGCCACCACTGCTGGCACGTTTGTCATCAGCAGTAATGTATGCTCTCAGCATTAAAGTATTATGGATTGAGCCTGAGGTTACTTGAGGTGGTGGACGGGGGGGGAGGGGCTGGAAGGAGGTGGTGGAGGGAAGGTTGTGGGGGAGGTGTGTGGCATGTGGGGAGAGCTTGGAAATGGCAATGGAACTGTTCAGTCTCCCCTAGACATGTTACCTACAACGGCTAGTCTGCAGCATATCGAAGCACCAACAACGCTTAAAGCAGTATGGGCGCATTCTGTCACTGAGTCTAGTCTATGTGCTTTTGTCTTTTGTGCTGGAGTAAACATTCACATTAAATGGCAGTGGCATGTTTCATTTAGAGGATGTTCAAATACTTTGTTATTTAGTGAATTAAATAACAATTTCAGCAGGACAATGTCTTTTTAGGACAAACTTAGACTTTCTGTTTCACATATTTGTTGCAAGTGGCGCAATGAGGTCCACAATTAAAACTGCAAAATAAACTTGAAACAATTGCTTATTTGTAACTTGATGCTACCTTGATTTCTTAACAGAATATTTGCAATCGATATCTTACAAGTTGTTTGAAATGTGGAATAGACAATCAGCATGGAAATGTTAAAAGAATAGTTTTGTTAATATTGGGAGAACACAATGATTGGACATCTGACAGAAACTTAATGAGGGTAATTTTTGATTAAAGGAAACTCTATATCTCCAGTAAGCTGCTTGGATTGCCAATGGCCCTGGACTCTGTAGGAAGGTCAAATTTGAATGCAGAATAAAGGCTTAATAGCAGGATTCTTGGCAGTGTGCGGGAACAGAGGGATCATGGAGTCCACTTCCATTGACCCCTCAAAGTTGCTACCTAAGTTGATAGGGTTGTAAAGAAGGCGTATGGTGTGTTGGCTTTCATTGGCAGGGGAATTGAGTTTAAGAGCCATGAGGTTATGCTGCAGCTCTATGAAGCTCTGGTTAGACCACACTTGGAATGCTGTGCTCAGTTCTGGCCATCTCATTATAGGTAAAATGTGGAAGCTTTAGAGAGGGTGCAGAGGAGATTTACCAGGATGCTGCCGGGACTGGAAGGCAGGTCTTACGAGGAAAGGTTGAGGGAGCTGGGGCTTTTCTCAATGGAATGAAGAAGGATGGGAGGTGTGATAGAGGTGTGCAAGATGATGAGAGGCATAGATAGAGTGGATAGTCTGACACTTTTTTCCCAGAGCAGAAATGACTATTATGAGGGGGCATAATTTTACAGTGATTGGATGAAGGTGTAGGGGAGACGTCAGAAATAGGTTCTTTACACAGAGAGTGGCGGGCATGTGGAACGTGCTGCTGGCAGTGGTAGTGGAGTCAGATACATTAGAGACATTTAAGCGACTCTTGGATTGGCACATGGAGGATAGTAAAATGTAGGGTATGCAGGGTAGATTGATCTTAGTAGGATAATAGGTTGGCACAACATCATGGGCTGAAGGTCCTGTACTGTGCTGTACTGTTCTATGTTTTGGACAAATTAAAGATTAAACTCCTGCGCAGCATGGTGAACAATACAGGAGGAAATTCAGAGAGACATTCAAAAAGCCGTTTTACTTCTCAATTTAATAAAATGTGAGGCTGGATGAACACAGCAGGCCAAGCAGCATCTCAGGAGCACAAAAGCTCCTGACATTTCGGGCCTAGACCCTTCATCAGAGAGGGGGATGGGGAGAGGGAACTGGAATAAATAGGGAGAGAGGGGGAGGCGGACCGAAGATGGAGAGTAAAGAAGATAGGTGGAGAGAGTATAGGTGGGGAGGTAGGGAGGGGATAGGTCAGTCCAGGGAAGACAGACAGGTCAAGGAGGTGGGATGAGGTTAGTAGGTAGATGGGGGTGCGGCTTGGGGTGGGAGGAAGGGATGGGTGAGAGGAAGAACAGGTTAGGGAGGCAGAGACAGGTTGGACTGTTTTTGGGATGCAGAGGGTGGGGGGGAAAGAGCTGGGCTGGTTGTGTGGTGCAGTGGGGGGAGGGGACGAACTGGGCTGGTTTAGGGATGCAGTAGGGGAAGGGGAGATTTTGAAACTGGTGAAGTCCACATTGATACCATTAGGCTGCAGGGTTCCCAGGCGGAATATGAGTTGCTGTTCCTGCAACCTTCGGGTGGCATCATTGTGGCACTGCAGGAGGCCCATGATGGACATGTCATCTAAAGAATGGGAGGGGGTTCATGGTTGTTCATTATCGGAGAAGTGTTGGGAATGGGAAAGAAGTGCAGGTGGTGATCTGATGTGGGCTGTCAACTCTGCAGATACCCATTTGGCCACATGTTACTGTGCATCACCTCAGCGTATGGTGTAATATGACCTTCATATACCCGCATGAATGCAGAGCAGGTGTAGGTCATTCGTCCCTCTAGGGTGACCAACGATTTCGGGAGATCATACCTAATCTGGTAAATGAATCGTGAACTGGATTGCACCAACACTCATGCTGATCGAGGGAGCCATTGGAGATTGCTTTGAAGTTCAAAAGCATTTGAAGTGGAAGGGGGAGGATTGAGCAGCTAAGAGCAGGAATATCACTGAATATATTTAAAGAGGAAGGTGGTAGAATTTTGAAATATCGGGGTTCAGAGGACTGTGATGAGCTAACACAAAAGCGGAGTTGAGGCCTGGCACTGATCAGCCATGATATTACTGAATGTTAGGGTCAGTGTGAAGGGCTGAATGGCCAACTCCCCCTCCTATTTCTTATGTTCTTATAGGGTAGGGCAATGTTTATGGGGGCAGAAAAACATTAGAGATTGCCATGAGAGTGTCAGTTGATCGGTGCGGGTGCAGAAGGTTCAGAAATTAAAAGGAGGGGAAGAATCCTCAACATTTGATGCTGATAGGTGAAATAACTTTACAGAGGCTGATATCGCATCATCAAATCACCCCTTATTTGCACTTGAACAGTCCTTGACTATAGTACTGCCTCAGGCACCAGAGTGTCAGTATCTGTGACACTCACCCTTTCTATTTATCAGCCAGGGCTCCCTGATTGGGGCTGTTAATCTGGTCCAATCAGGGATGTTATATTCTGTGACGTCAAGTTACCTCGTTACAGCCATTGCAAAAGGAAGACTTAGACTTTTGAAAATACCAGCAGAGAAAACAGAAAAAAAATGAAGATGCTGCTTACTGCCTTTTTTGAGATTATTTCTTTCACTTGCACATTCTCAACATTATATTCTCAATGCAAACTTATTCATTAGTTAGAATGTTGCTGACGTATAGCAAATGTTTACTCCATATTGTTGATCTGGCATGAATTCCACACAACTCTCCTATTGATTGACAACAACAAACTCCATTTGTACTTTATGTTACCTTCAATGTAATGAGGCAGGTTCCTAGACCAGCTGTGGGTTGAGCAGGGGATGTTAGAAAAGACAAATCTTAATCAAAAACTAAAAAGGTAAACAGAATAGAGGGAGGTTAAACAGAGAAATAAAATGATAAGTGTGGAGAATTGAATAGGGTGATCATTGGGAAGTGATTTTGGAGTGAGGTGGAGTGAGCAGTGGTGCAGTGAGTTAAGCGAGAGAGGAAGTGGTAGATTTACAAAGGAAATCAACAGAACATTTAGGAAGGAGACGGGCCTAAACAGAGTGTTTATAAGTGAGGTAGGGTGACAATGTGAAATGGATGTGTTAAGACAAAAATAGCCTGAATGAGTGATAATTAAACTGAGATTGTGGCAGTGGGAGATTTATGAAGGAGATGCATTAAGGATTTAAGGGAGGTTGGAGAAGGTGAAGGTTTTAAAAAGATGTGAGGAACAGCCTGCGTCAAGCTCTGTTACCATTAGAAGGGCAATGGAAAGGATCAATGTGTCAGAAAACTAATGGATTTGTGTTGGGATGGTGGCTAGAGGTGGAGGCAAAATAAGTCTAGGCTGTTGAGATCCTAGAAAATGAAGTATGTTAAATCATGTTACAGTTAGAAATCACATAGAAGCTTACATTTCAGTTTAAAATGATATTAAATACATGCTGGTTTTCAAGTGAAGTCCAAACTAAGTTGAACAAGATTGGTCAGAACTATAGAGATACAGATATCTAAAGTTTTGTTAGAGCATCAAAGATCACACTCATTCTTAATATGGTATGAATATTTTTGAAAAACTATCCATTATTATATAAGAGAGATTGAAACATAAAAATGAAGAAAGGCAGGTGTGCATTTGTGTAGCAATTTTATGACCTCAGGCGATGACCATGTCCTTTAGAGTAAATAAAACTTATTTGATCGGTTATGTAATAGAAAAGAAAAGGGATGCAGATGTTAAATATTTTATTTTACATATATTAATCCTTCTCCAAAAATAGCAGAAAGATGAATTCCCAATGAATTCAGTGAATCCCATGGCCCTTTTATCTGGGTGACCTAGGGTTGCAATCTCATGATGTTTGAGCCGGGGAAAGAAATGTTACCTTTTTCATTAAAGTGGCATCTTTATAATTTATGCCAAGTGGGTGCAAGGGCAGATCCCATAATGAAGTGTGGCAGTTTTCATTCATTGCATGTAAAGTATGACAAGGACCTTGTAGGCATATTGAACAGCTGGCAGTCCATTTCTCCTTTTATACTCTATGTTTCATACAGATTGTTGTCATGGGTAACTGAAAACTTACAAGATCAGGAACTTAGATCAAATGGAAAAAAGGTACAAATCACAGACTTCTGCTTGCAATTGAGGACAATGCATTAAAACATTCCATTTATCTAAGGTTTTTTCATGTGGCCATGTAACACGATACTTCATTGACATGTATGGTCTTAATTAAATCTCAGAGTACATATGAGTAACTGCTGAATATTGTGCTTCAGTTGTACACACCATCAGATCTCCCCATGCCCTCATAGTATAACTCCGATGATATTTGATATAGGAGAGAAAGTAGAAACGGATTTACCTGCTTTTACACGCGTAAAATTGTAGGTTGATCTCCAATGCCCCATTGAGCTAGTAAGTGTGACTGATGCCAAATTAAATTGATTCACACCCCTGAATCAGACTGATTTGTCTTCGTAAATCTGGTTTTATATTCGTTGCAGAGACACAATGGAAAATTAGAAACAACAAGGGCCAGGTTGGTTCTTCTGAGGATGAAGCGACTCCTTAAAGGAACTGTCAAGGGTTACTGGAGTGAAGATACAATAATAAGGTAGAGTTTTGTATTATGTGGAGTCAGATGAAGCTCAGCACTTACAGCTGACTGAACAAAGCAAATACAGAATTCTGCTCAGCCTGCTCGCCTTTCACCACATTTAATCTTACCCCTGCAGGAACTTCTTGAGACTTGCTTCTATTGTGCTATATCAGCCCAACATGGTACTGGGAAGCAGCTTCTTGAAGCTCAGTTGGCTCCTGGTTGTAGGCTGTGGGTTAAATGCCTGAGGCTGAATTTGTCAATGATTCCACTAACATATCACCCATCAAGGGCTCAGTTTCTCTAATCCACAACACTGTTCTGCTATTCAGCCATAATGCCGAACTGTCATTTTGCAAACAGGGTCTCAAGCCTAAGTTTGACAATGGAACTATACTGGTTCAAAAATGTTTGTAGTTTTCACACGAAAGGCAAAATAACATTAAGACGCAGGGCTCTTTCTCCTTTTGTCTGAAGATCAATTTTACATCTGCAACAGTGGGCAATATCCAGTTCGGATCATAACGAAAGAAAAAGATGTTGTGTACAAACTCCTGCAGCTAAATCTACGGGAGGCAAAAGGGGAGGTAGGGAAGGGGGAGCCGGGCTTCGCAGATTTGTACAGTTCCTTTGCTTAGCCAGGGATGGGTACTCTGCTTCAACCTACTGGACCTGGCACAGAAATCTGCCTTTATTCTGTGACCTCCAATACTTGCAATGAGGATTCCATCTGACGAATTTACACATGACACTATGAACAAATGGAAATAATATGTCAGCGCAATTTTGGAGATAGAAGCAGGCAATGAAACTTCCCAAACCTGTTGCGTCATTCAATAAAGTAATAGGTGATACATATTAACATCACCTTTCCACCCAAGCACCATATGCCTTAATTCCCTAAGTGCCTGAAATTTTTTCAATCTCAGTCTTAACGTACTCTTCGTCTGAAGATACTGAGCAAAAGAAATTTCCCTTTCAAATCGACAGTTCTCTCATTCTAAGACTATGATTCCTGAGCCGGGAGGAATACGTTTTGCATCTCTATTCTGCCAAGTTTTCGATGAATTTTATTATTTCAATAAGATATGTTTAGTTATTGTCAATGAGCATATTGTGGGCGAGAATGGAAATATTATTATATCATCAAATTAGCTTCATTATTAAGAAATTATGCTTTATAAAGAAACAAAGAAGAATCTAATACTTCACAAGGTCAGTCAAAAACCAATAAAATGGCATTCTAATGGGAGTAGTCTTCTCAGATAGTCTCCATGATCTTACATGAATTCAACCAAGACCATCTCCAAGGCTAACTTCTCAGTAGTGGTTTAGCAGAAGTACATTGAAAATTAGGAAATGCATACAAGGTGAACTTTTCTTCTCCTTGAGTTAGAACTTCTTGTTACTGTGATGATTTGCAGCTGGCAATACAGCCAAAAATAAGGCAAAACAAAATGATCCCGTTGAAAGAAAACATTCTGAGGAGTGAACAATCCTGCACTAGGGTCCTGCATTCTTGCGGTTCGATGCTAGGCACTTAATGACTCAAACTTGTGGGTTAGGCAACAACCATAAAATCGATCATTAGAGCAGAATTTTACATGCAGAAAGAAAGCATTTGATACGTACTTCTGCCAGCTCTTTAAGAGCTATCCATTCAGATCTCCTTTCCTCTTCTTTCCCATTAGCACTCCATTTCTCCCTTTCTCAATATATATTCAATCCCCCTTTCCAAGTTGCTGTTGATATACTTTCATCACCCTTTCATGCCAAATAATTTATAAACTTTATCAGAGATAAATTAACCGAGGGGAAAGAGCCTGTGCATTACCAATTATCCATTTCCTTGGCAATGAACTGTATGACATGCATAAATTTACAATACTGTATTCAGGTTCCTGGTATAAATGCATTAACTGCTTCTGTGTGTTATCACCAACAGTAATCTCTAAACTTAGAGTCATATAGCTGTACAATATGGAAATTGCCCCATCGATTCAACTCGTCAATACCAACCTGAAATGCTAAATTAATCTAGTTCCATTTGCCAGCATTTGGCCCATATCCCTCTAAACCCTCCCTCCACTGCACCACACAACCAGCCCAGCTCTTCCCCTCCAACCACTGCATCCCAAAACCAGTCCAACCTGTCTCTGCCTCCCTAACCTGTTCTTCCTCTCACTCATCCCTTCCTCCCACCCCAAGCCGCACCTCCATCTCCTACCTACTGACCTCATCCCACCTCCTTGACCTGTCCGTCTTCCCTGGACTGACCTATCCCCTCCCTATCTCCCCACCTATACTCTCCTCTCCACCTATCTTCTTTTCTCTCCATTTTCAGTCCCCTTCTCCCCTTCTCTCCCTATTTATTCCACAACCCTCACCCCATCCCCCTCTCTGATGAAGGGTCTAGGCCCGAAACGTCAGCTTTTGTGCTCCCGAGATGCTGCTGGGCCTGCTGTGTTCATCCAGCCTCACATTTTATTATCCCTCTAAACCCTTCCTATCCACGTACCCTTCCAAATGCCTTTGAAATATTGTAATTGTATCCACCCCCATCCCTTCCTCTGGCAGCTGATTCCATACTATCCTCTATGTGAAAAAGTTGCTGCTTAGGTTCCTTTCAAATCTTTCCCCTCACAACTTTAAACCTATGCTGTCTAGTTTTGGACTCCCCTATTATGGTGAAAAGACGTTGGCTATTCACCCTATCCATGACCCTCATAATTTTATAAACTTATATAAAGATACCCCTCAGCCTCTGACACTCGAGGGAAAATAGCCCCAGCCTATACAGCCCCTCCTTAAAGCTCAACTCTCCAATCCTGGCAACATCCTGGTAAATCTTTTCCGAACACATTCAAGTTTCACAGCATCTTTCCTACAGACTTGTGACTGGAAGTGTAGCTGAAATCCTTTCAAAATGATGCATTTTATAAATTGTAATCATATTATATATTTGTCAAGTATACAGCAATAAAATGTATTTATCTATATTCTTGGATCTATATACAAGTACATAAGTCCATACGTTTCCATATATAGATAGCTATTTATTTGTATATGTGTACATACATGATACATAAAGTTAAAAAGGAAAGATGTATATGTGGATACATTATGCATATTTATTGTGTTTATAAAAATAAAGTGTTCCAAATTAACATATATGAATAGATATATCATTACATTCACATCCATGGACGTGTACATATACACTGACATTTACCTACACAAATAAACTAAACACATGGGATCAGCTTGGTTTGTTGTTTAAATATTACTGCCCTTTCCCACAGTAAGCTCTTGTATCATTTAGGATCAAAGACTATGGCTTGATAGGTTAAAAATCAGTAGAGTGCTCTGTGACTTGAGCAGAATGTAAGATTGATATTTGCCCTTGTTACCAATCCAACATTTGATTTAGAAGTCACTCTGAAGCTGCAAGTTTTAAAAAATGAGAAGACCTTGACGCCTCCCTGTGGGGAACATGCACTATTTGGACTGAAGGCACAAAAGTGAAGAAATTAATGGTAAGCTGTTCATCTGTCACTGCTGCCAGGCTGATCGTTCCACAGAGTAGGAAGGGAGGGAATGACATGCCCTCCAGTCAAGGGCACGGCTGCCCACTGTTCTGATGATATAAGTAAAGGCTCTGGATTCATAGAGAATGGATATGAAATGCAAAGCATTGAACATTGTTCACGCTTATTGTCCTTTTCAGTCGTTTAAATTGAGCTTTAGCCTACCGAAATGTTGGACACCGCAGGAACAGATTTACTGCAAACAAACACTATTCTTTTCTTCCCATGTCCCTTGTGCTTTTTAAACCTCTTTATAGGTTTTCTTCTCTCATCACAATTTTATTTGTTTGCATTTGTCAAAAGTATTTTTTTTGTGAAAGCTTGATCTCTTGAAAATACGAAAAGGTGCTTCTGAGAGGTGTTTAAGGTGAATGCCTTCAGCGACTTTCGGGGGAATCTGGAGAAAGGAGTAGAAGGTTATGCTGTTTGGGTTCAATGATTTAAGGTGGGAGCAGGCTCATGTGGAACATAAACACCAGTACAAATCATTGGGGTTGAATGGCCTGCTTTTTAAATTGCACACGTTTCCACATAAATATATTGGCTTTCATTCGAAGAAGCACATGGAGTTATATATGCTATCATCCCCAACAGATGTATAGCTCTGCCAGCAATTATCACATTCACTCGTCCTTAACATTTTCCTTTCCAGGCCTGTGATAATTTAATCAGAATAAATGATTTGTGATGTAGTCATTGCGATGGAGCATGAGAAGTTACTGGATGTTTTATAGGATTGTGCTGGATTTGCAAATATTGCAATAGAGAAGCTGAAAGTCATCACAACTGTGTTCTTCAATCCTCAGTAAAGAGCATTTTGATTGCTGTGCTCAACCTAACAAACATTTTGACAGAGTTTTCAGCCTTTCTAATCTAATATACGATAATAGTAATTTCAGCCTATTAGTCTTTTTCAGTTTTGAAAATATCCTAATCTTTTATCTGTTGGTGGAGTGGTAGTGGTTTTCTCTGTAAGCCCGATCGAGTTTTCTTGCCCTGTTCTTTGTAACTCAGCTCATTGCTGATGTAACACACTTCTGAGGCTTCCCACTTGTCCTAGCTTCCCTCTTGACAGGAGTGGAAGTACTCACCACTGCCAGGACTTTTGGGAATTACCATTACCATAGTTAAAGACCAGTTGCACATCCAGTCAAGTGCTGAGACTTAGCCTCTAGTGAGAAATGAACCAAAAAGAAATGAATCTCATAGCACAGAGGTGCTACAGTTGACGCTTCATTGAAAATACAAGTGCACCCTTGTAAAGGTATTTTTTTTAAGAATCAACTGCATGGGTTATCCATCCTTAGTCTCACCCCGTCTTAAAATCCTGTCGAGGTAGTGCTATTTGTGTCGAGTGCCCAGTGTGGTCTAACATGATTCAACTTAGCACCATCACATACCGGAAAGCTTTCAAATGCTCAACAGCTTTCACCTTTATTCTGTAATGGCAAAAATGAAGTAAAAATCAAACAGACAAATCATGCCGCTCTTTCGGGTTTGTTGTGCCTGATGCAGCACCACTCCAGCATGCAGAAGGCAATGTTGCTCCTGCTCAATATCCTCATCTTCCTCCTGGAAAACTACTGTCACTCACTCAGTTCTTCAGCATCCATCACATTCCCTCTTTGCCTGCTCCAACTGTGCAGAGCAAAGATTATGTGGCACACTCTATCGGGAATGTACTGCAAGGACTCCTCCTCTAGAATGATCCAAGCATCAGAGCTTAATCTTCAGCAGACCTACCATCAGCTCGATGATAGCCCTCCATAAAGAATGGACTGCACTGTATTCACGCTTGGTCTCAGTCAGGGGATTGCATTATGGAGCTATCAGCCATTCAAAAAGACCACCATCATCTAAGTACCTAAGAAAGCACATGCAATGTGCCTTAATGACTACAACCCATTCGCTCTGACCTCCATAATGATGAAGTACTTCGAGATGCTGGACATGGCCCACATCAATTCCAGTCTCCCAGCCTGCCTTGATCCCCCGCAATATGCCTACAGGTCCACAGTGGGCACCGTGCCCCTAGCCCTACATTCATTTCTGGAACATCTGGATAACAAGGGCACTTACATCAGGCTCCTACCCATCCACCCTCATTTCACCTTCACCACCTTAAACTCCAAGAGCTAGGTCTCGGCTCTGCCCTGTGCAACTGGATGCTCAGACCATCATTGGTGAAGATAAACAACAGCACCTCCTCCTCAATTGTCATCAACACTGGTACCCTGCAAAGATGCACCCTCCGTTCCATAATGTATTCTCTGTACACCCACGACAATGTAGCTGAATCCCATATAAATGCCATCTCCAAGTTTGTTGATGGTGCCACTGTGGTAGAATGTTTATGGAACAATGGTGAGTCAGAAAGAGATAGAAGGCTTTGTGTCATGGTGCAATGATAACAACCTGTCTCTCAATATCAATAAAACAAAAGAACTGATAACTGTCTTCAAGAAGAAAGGACGAGGACACGATCTTATCTACATCAACGGAGCTGAAGTGGAGAGGGTCAAGACTGTCAAGTTTCTAGGCGTGACGACAACCAACAATCTATCCTGCACCTCCCACCACAGATGTGATGGTCAAGAAAGCACAACAACATCTTTTCATCCTCAGGCAGCTTTATAAGTACAACATATCCATAAGGACCCTCACCAACTTTATCAGATGCACCACTGAAAACATTCTACTGGGAATATAATGGCCTGGTAAGGCAACTGCCTTGCTCAGGATTGTGAGAAAGCATAGAAAGCTGTGCGCATTGCCCTGATCATCACGGAAGCCAACTTCCCATCCATGAACTCAATTTACATTTGTCATTGCCACAGAAAGGCTGCCAATTTCATCAAAGACCGCTTCCATCCCGGTAATGCTGTCTTCAAATCTCTTCCATCAGGCAGAAGATATAGAATTTTGAACACATGCACCAACAGGTTCAAGAACAGCTTCTTCCTCACTGTTATTAGGCTGTTGAATGGACCTCTTTAACTTCAAATAATGTGGATCTTGCTTTGTGCACCTCCTTGTATGCCTCACTCTGTCTAAGCACCCTATGATGTTTATCTCTTTGTTGGCTATGATCTGCCTCTACTGCTTGCAAAACAAAGCTTTTTACTGTACTCAGGAACATGTGACTACAATAAATCTAATCAAATTAAACCAGAGCCTTCTTCTCCCAGTAACCATCTTTGTGAGGTATTCATCCCTTGGATACTCTACCGTACAAGTGGGAAATGGGGAAATCTGACAAAGAGAGCCATGGTATGTCTCTCGAGGACTTTTGGCATGTAATTTCAATAAGAAGAGTCAGCATTGTTTGTCAGAGAATGTTGGCAAACACTTACAGTTCAAGGTGAGATTGTCTCTTCAGTTCCATGCCTCTGTGCAACCTATGAGGTCTTGGATTGCTTTTGTGCTAATGGAATGTGGCACTAATCGTATTGCCTGTGATTAATCCTGCTTCATAGAGATAGCTATCTTCAATCTACAATGATCAATGAATTGGTCAAGTTTGCTTGCAATCATGATTTGTACCCCATACAGTAGAATAGTACATGGGTTCCATATACATGGTGCCATGATTACAAATGTCTTCACCCTGCACTGGGAAAGAGCCTGATTAATGGAATTGTCTGTTGAAGGGATTTACGTTACTCAGAAGTGGAGTCCACCTGCTCAGAAAGAAAAGAGACATTTACCCTGCCCACTACGGTATGGTCACAATCATTTTCTATTTCCAGACCACATTTATGGTTTGCCTTTGCTTGGATGACAATGCAGGTCATAGTTGGCACGGTTCCTGCTGCGTGCGCGCACACACACACACACACACACACACACACACACACACACACACACACACACACACACACACACACACACAATTACCTTTCCATTCGTTATTTAATCTTGTATATAAACTTTCTACATTTAGCACTAACCCATCTCATTCCAAATCTCTGGCAGTGCAAATGCAGTTGCTTTGGACCTTTCATATTTTTCCTCAGAATGCATTCTCTTCAGACTTGAAAGAACAATAGATCTCTTATTTAATGACTTGTCTGATCTGTGTGGATTATTTCTCTACAGCCGAACCTTTTATCTTTACTGCCATCCTTCACAGAGTATGTTATACCTTGAAGACATTGCTTTTGGTCCTTAATTCTATTTGGAAGATTTAATTTCCTGGACTTTTTTCCTGGAAGATGGTTGCTGTGTTGAAATTTCTTCTTTGTAGTATTCAGGATTTGTGGATCAGGAATTTCTGTTTTTGTTTCAAAAGTAACATAATTGATTTTGGGCAGTAAACACATTTTCTACTCTCTTATGCATTACATTGCAGAGCAACTTGTAGCAATCCTAAATTTCTAGCAAAATTTTTTTTTTGTTTATCCATAGGATGTGTGCATTATTAACTAGGCCAGCATTTATTGCCCAACCCTAGGCACATAATAGCTACGGTCCATGTGGTTGAGGTAGACCTAGAATTTTGCTAGGGAGGTAAATCCAGGGTCTTGACCCAATGACATAGAAGGAATGGTTATATATATCCAAGTCAGGATGGTGAGTGGCTTGGAAAATAACATGCAGGTGGTGGTGTTCCTATATAACTGATGTCTTTGTCCTTCTTAGGTGGTGGAGGTTGTGGGTTTGGAATGTTTCTAAGAAGCCTCATGTCAGTGAAGCAATATGACATAATAATGAGGATGATAATGCATAATAGTACATTCAAATAGATCTCTCACTGCTCACTAATGAGATTGACAACTCGCCGCCCAACACTTTGTCGGAAATGAGAGTTTGTAAATCAGCAGATTGTACTTTAAGTATTGCATTGAGCGCCTTGTGATTCTTTACATTTTCCTAATGTTGCTTCTTCTCCTGGACAATTTCACTAGGCTTCTTGAGATTTGCTCAACTTTCACTTAAACAAATTTGAGTCTTTCCCAGTTCTATATCTAAATTTATTTCGTGGCCCTTTCAGTGTCTCTGGCAGCTGTGCCTGGTGAAACCTCATGCTGATGGCTGTGATGCACACTATGTGATATAATAACTCTTTTTAATGCTCCGCTGCCTTCTCGCTATCATCTTTGCACCAGTTTTCATAACGCCATTCCCTTCTCCATTAAAATATCTAAGTTTACCACCTGGAGCCTTCAACTCCTTTCTGCAAACCTTCTTTGACTGAAAGCTCTGTCTATATCGGTTAACTTATTTTTCCAAGCCCACATGCCATATCCTACATTTCTTACCAGTTTGTGAATGAAGTTTTGCCTTTGCAGTGCTCAGCTTACTCTTCTGTTGCTTTGATAGCTGTTTCTATGTCTCTCTACCAATAATGTGTTTCAGCTGCGAATTGATTGTCCATGTCTTCTTAAAGTGGTAATGCTCACAAACCACTTTAAAAAATTGCTTAGATTTTTAATAAGTTTCTTCTGAATTCTTTTCTCTTCACTGTAGGAGGCACATCAACCCTACTGTTATCTTGTGGTACTGTGCTAAATGACCAGCTCTTAGTACCATATTGTATTTAACATCTTTACCGATATATGGTACTGGGTAAAATAATTGCTTAAGATAGTTTTCTGCCATCACCCCTCCTTTGTTGTTGCTGTCTGTGGGGTCTATCTAGTTGTAGAGAACTCATCACTGCACAGAACCTGGAGAAGAAGGTCTATTCTTAAACAATGAGAAGGTTTATTGCTCGATAGCAATACATACAACATTTGGTCAGGTATAATAAATGGAACCTTTGCGAGCTTGTACAGATATATCTCTTCCAAAGCTAGCGTAGAACTCTCTCAACAGACTTGCCCAAGCCCTACAGCAAGGTGGCTTAGTGATCAGCACTGCCGCCTCACAATGCCAGGGACACAGGTTCGTAGTCCAACTACGGGGAGTGTGGAGTTTTGCATTCTGCCCATGTCCATAGGTGTTTGTTCTGGTTTCCTCCCAGCCTCCAAAGATGTGCAGGCTAGGTGGATTGGCCATGATAAATTGTCCACATTGTCTGGGGATGTGCGCTAGCAGTGGGAGGTGCAAGGTTACAGGGATAAGGTGTGTGTGTGTGTGTGTGTGTGTGTGTGTGTGTGTGTGTGTTTGTGAGAGAGAGAGAGAGAGCAAGAGAGAGAGCGAGCCATCAGCAGAATGGGTGGAACAAATATAACAGGACCTTTCAGAACCACTTCCATAGACAATTGTACTCAGAGGCATTTGCCCACGTGCTTGTGTTCAAATAACACAGATGATTTTTGTAGACACAAACACAAACTTTGTCCACTACCGTTGCCAACAGTTAAATCGAGGACTACAGTCTAAATACTTTAAATGTAGATACAATTTAAGCCATAATTTGAGCAGCAAATTGTGTTCTAAGATAACTAGCAATAAAACCAATGATTTTGAAATTTTAGGATTTGCTTAAAAGTTTTAAGTAGGGTCTTCTTACGTTTATTCATATCTTGTGTTAGAGGAAGTTTTCTATTATATATGGCTTTGTTTATTTTTATAATTTGTTCATAATACTCTAATAGAGAGTCATACAGCACAGAAACAGACCTCTTGGTCCAAGTCGTCCATGCTGACCAGGAGTCACAACTGTACGAGTCACACTTGGCTGCAGTTGGCCCATATCCCTCTAAAGCTTTCCTATCCATTTACCTATCCAAATGTCTTCTAAATGTTGTAACTGCACCTGCATACACCACTTCCTATGTGTGGAAAAGTTGCCCTTCAAGTCCCTTTTAAATCTTTCCCCAACACTTAAAATTATATTCTCTAGTTTTGAACTGGCCCACCCTTGGGAAAAGACCTCTGCTATTCATCTTATCTATACCCCTCATGTTTTTATAAACATCCGTAAGGTCATCCCGCGGCCTCTTAAGCTCCAGCAGAAAAAAATCCCAACCTTTTCAACCTCTCCTTATAAGTCAAACCCTCTAGTCTTGGTAACATCCTGATAAATCTTTTTCGAACCTTCTCCAATTTAACAATATCACTCCTATAGCAGGACGACAGGAACTGTACACAGTGCTCAAATAGTAAACTTAATAACATTCTGTACAACCTCAACAGGACATCCTTACACAACCATTTACTCAATGGTCAGAACAATAAAGACAAGGCTGCTAAATGCCTTCTTAACCATCTGTCTACCTGTGATGAAACTTTCAAAGAGCTAGGTACCTGAACTTCCTAGGTCTCTCTGTTTGACAACAGAGACCTACCATTATCTGTATAAGTACTTCAATAGCTCATTTTACGAAAATATAATTCTTCACATGTATCATAATTAAACTCCATCTACCACTCCTCAGCCCATTGGTGCAATTGATCAAGATTTCTTTGTAATCTTAGATAACCTTCTTCACTGTCGACTTTACTACCAATTTTGGTGTCATCCTCAAACTTGCCAATGATTTTTCTTAAATTCTTATCCAAATCATTTATTACAGTAGACCCTGCACTGCTCCCTGTGGAACACCACTGGTTGCAGGTCTCAAGTCCGAAAAACAACCCTCCACCACCATCCTATGCCACCTACCATAAAACCAATTATGTCTGGCAATCAGCAAGCTCTCCCTGAATCCTATGTGATCTAAGTTTACCAATGTGGAAATTTGTCAAAGGCTTCACTAAAGTCCATATAGACAACATCCACCACTCTGCCTCATCAATCTTTTTGTTGCATCCTTAGAAAATATCAATCAAGTTTCTCAGACATGATTTCCCATGCTCAAAGCCATGCTGACTATCCCTAATCAGTCCTTGCCTCTCCAAATGCATGTAAATCCTACCTTTCAGGATCCCCTGCAGCAACTTACCCATCACTGATGAGAGACTATGGTTCCCAGGCTACTCCTTACACCTTTTCCTAAATAAAAGCACAACATTAGCTATCCTACAGTCCTCCAGCACCTAACCCATGGTTAAAAATGATGCAAGGTAGGAAGTATTCGGGCTCTGTGACCGTATTCTCCCACTCACCCTGGCTGGCCACACTCTTCTTTGCTCTTCTGTTTTGTTTCTTCGTTTCTCTTTCATATCAAAGTTCGCCATTTCTTCTTGTCTGAGGCTGCGGTGGTGAAAGGCAGTTGTGAAGGCCTCCTGTGGCGTTAGCAGTGCAGTGAATCATTTGTTCCTCATGGCTTTGGCAGTTTCAGGCAGTGAATGAAGCAGCGACAGCTTGAGAGTCAGTGACTTGGTGGGTCTGGTCTGCCCCTCCTTGCAATGGTGGTGATGTAGTGACTTTGGTGTTGGCTTTGTTGGTGGCAGCATGGTGTGTCTGGCCCAGCAATCCTTGCTTTGGCATTCTCAGGGGATGCTTTAGCAGCGGCATCTCACAGCCACTGCATAAACCGAGGAGGCATGGAGAGAACAGGAGTTGAACTTCGTCCTAACTTCGCCCCAGTTATTTAGTTTTATAATTTCTGTAATTCAATAGCACTGAGGCATGGCGACTTATACACATCTCACTGTAGTTTTCATAAATACAACTGGCAATAACTTGCTATTCTATGAGAGAAAAATATATGTGTTAGGGATCCTGCAATTTCTTCCCGAACTTCCCACTACACCCTGGGATACAATTGATCAGGAACCAGAGATTTATCCACTTTTAAGTTTCTTTAAGAACTTCTCTCCTGTAATGTGGACTGATTTTAAGACATGAAAATTTGCTCCCCTGAGTTCCCTAGCCTCCATGACTTTTTCCAGAAAAACCAATGTGAAATATGTGTTTAGTATCTCCCCCATCCCCTGCAGTTCTGCACATAGATAGCATTATTGATCTTTAACCAGCCATACTCTTTCGCTAGACAATGAAATGTGAGGCTGGATGAACACAGCAGGCCCAGCAGCGTCCCAGGAGAACAAAAGCCGACATTTCGGGCCTAGACCCTTCATCAGAGAGGGTCTAGGCCCGAAACATCAGCTTTTGTGCTCCTGGGATGTTGCTGGGCCTGCTGTGTTCATCCAGCCTCATATTTCATTGTCTTGGATTCTCCAGCATTTGCAGTTCCCATTATCACTTATTCTTTCCCTAATTGCTTTTTGTTCTTAATGTATTGTAGAATCTCCCTGGATCATTCTTAACCTTAGCTACCAAAGCTATCTCATATCCCATTTTTGCCCTCCTGAATTCCCTTTTGAGAATGCCCCTACACTCCTTATACTCTTCAAGAAGTTCACTAGATCCCAGTTGTCTATATCTAACACATGCCTTCTTTTTATTTTTGACCAGTGCCTTGATATCTTTATTGATCCATTGTTCCCTACTCTTGCCTGCCTACCCTTTACTTTCACAGGAAGATGTTGCCTCTGAACTCTTGTTTTCTCACTTTTGAAAACCTCCCAGTTGCCTTTACTTGCAAACAGACAACCCCAATCAACTTTTGAATGTTCCTGCCTCATACCGTCAAAGTTTGCCTTACTCCTCTGAATAAATTCAACTTTTATACAAGACCTGTCCTTTTCCATAACTATTTAAAAACTAAAAAGAGTTATGATTATCCATCCGAAAGTGCTGCTCCATGATCACCTCAGTCAACTGTTCCCTAATCTCCCACTTCTGACAGGAGGAGCATTGCACTCCATTGACAGTCATAATTGCTCCTTAATATTTGCTGACATCGCCTTGCCTATAAAGAATCACACTTTTCTTAAATCCATTGTATGTAGCCTAATTGCTGCTGCTGCATTATGCTGGGAGAGATTAACTATATTATTATAGAAATTAATTCTTCATTATAAGGCCTGAAAGAAGAAGCTCTAAATACAACCATTTAAAAAAAATCTTGGGGATTCTTGGCTGTTCCTGGAGATGATGTCCACAGGATCTGTCTCATATCAGACCATTTAGATCATTTATAGTCACTGAAGAACATACAAGACGGACAGTGTGTGGTGGTCTGTAGATTTAGACAGGCTTTCCACTACAGGGTCTGTCAGATAGATGGGTGACTGTCAGGAGAGGTAGGAAGGTAGTGCAGGAGTCTTCTGTGACTATTCTTCTCTCAAAAGGATGTTATGTTGTGTGTACTATTGAAGGGGATAGCCTCTCAGAAGAAAAAAGAACTGGCAGCCAGGTCTTGGCCCTAATTCTCAGAATATGCCCCCTTGTTCTGGAATTCCCAACTTGTTGAAATAATTTATATTTACCCTGCCTTCTCCTGTTAATACCTTGAAGGCTTTGATCAGATTATGCCAAAACTGACAAAAGATTTAGAAAGTTTAAAAAGGTTTTTAAAATGTTTGGAATAACAACCCTGCTTTTGTACATGTCAGCTCTAATCATGAAGTTCAAGACCTCATTAGCTTTATCAACCACATACTCAATTTTCCTGCTATCTTCAAACATTAATGTACGTGAACACTATGCACACTGTGCCAACAAGAACTGATCAAAAAGGGAAAGTGATCAGCTCTTTAGTGACCTTGAAAGTAGTACAAAGCTGTAGTCAGTGAAGGCTGAGATAGAAGCGAAGTTAGAAGTTATGGAGTACATGTCAGCAATACAGGAGAAGAGAGTTACATGGAACACAGAAGCTGTGCAACATCAATGTCTACTTTAAGCATAATCAACTAACATTGCTTGTTCCGATCCATTTTCAGAGCCACAGAGATCTACAGCACAGAGAAAGACTATTTATCCCACTATGTTCATGCCAGTTAAAACAATGACCTAACTATTCCAAACCCATTTTTCAGCACTTAGCCCATAGTCTTGTATGGCATCGCAAGTTCACATCTAAATACGTCTTAAATGTTATGATGGTGTCAGCCACGTTTACAGGCAGTGAGTTCCAGATTCTCACCACCTTCTGGTGAAAAAGTTTCTCCTCACACCTCCTCTGAACCTTTTGCCCTTACCTTAAATCTATGCCCCCAGTCATTGATTCCTCCATCTAGTGGAAATGATTATTCCTGTTCACCTGATCTATACTGCTCATAATTTTGTATATCTCAACGCCAGACACTCTCAATCTCCTCTGCTGAAAAAGAAAATAACCCCAGTCTGCCCAATTTCTCTTCATGGCTGAAAATCTCCAGTCCAGGCCATATTTTCTGATCGAAATGTTTACCAGTGCTGAATAATTTCTGTTTACATCTTCCTGTCAGCACTTTCTCCTGTTTCTGCTGCCTCTGTTCTATTTGCATGCAGGTCCTCACATCTCAATACCAGGCAAACTCAAAGAAACAGCTGGCAGCATTTGCATAAAAATGAAGGCACTTTTTTTTCTATTTATTTGTTCATCAGAGAAAGGCGATAATCTGTCTAAAATTTGCAAAAACAAACAATAACCAGAGCTCTTTCTTTGAAATCTGCATTTAATAGAATCAAATAATTTTGGCCAATTTTCTTTTAAGTAAAAAATTTGATCAGGGAGAATCAAATACATCCTTTCTTTTGTGAGCTCTCATTACCATCAAATCACTGATAAGATTAGCATTTCAATGTCTTTAGCCAAAATATGTGAACAGAAAAAGTTAACAAGCAAGAACATAGGAAATAGGAGCAGGAGTAGGCCTTTCAGTCCTTTCAGTCTGTCTGCCATTTAACAGCATCTTTGTTGAACTTTGACCTCAACCTCCATCTTCTCACACTGTCTCCATATTCCTTGATTCCACTATTATTCAAAAATCAATTGGCCTCTGTCTTAAATGTACTCAATTACTCAGCATCTACATGTCATTTCAGCACAGAGTTCAAAGCTTCATAACCCTTTCAGTGAAACATTTTCTCTTCACCTCAGCTCACAACAGCTGACCATTTATTTCAAGAGACAGTGACTGTTCTAAATTCTCACTCACAGTAAACATTTTACCAGTTTCTACCCTGCCAGGCACCCCCAAACATTTATTTGTTCCAATTAAACCATTTCTCAGCTTTTCCAATTTTTAGGGAATATAAGCCTCACTAGTTAATCTCTCATTATCAGCTAATCTCTTGATCCAATGAATTAATCTAGTGAACCTTTATTTGTCTCCATTTAAGGCAAGTATACCACTCTTTCAGTAAGAAGATCAAAATTGTACACAGAAGTCTGGACAAAGTCTCTCCAAGGTCCAATATAATTAAGTAAGATTTATTTTCATACTTCAAGTCCTTCATACAGGCTAACATATTATTTGTTTCATTATTCATAATTGCTGTGATTCATGTACAAGGACACCCAGATTTCTCTGAATGCCAATGTCTCTCAGTCTCAAGCCATTTAAAAAATGCTTTGCTTCTTTTTTCCTAAACCAACACGGACATTTACTGTTCTCTGAAGCAAACATCACATACCACTTTCTTTCCTGCTCATGCCAGTTGTCCAAATGCCTTGACAACCACATTGCAAGAAACATGAATTTTCTCAACAAAGGGGAAGAAAATGCAAATTGGGGTTTCAAATAGTCTGTAAGAATTTTTTTTTAAATTTCCTTGACATGTTGTTTCTGGAATGCCTGTTGTGTTAAACACCTTGTTAAAGGAATAAGTTGTTCTCAGATACAGATCGGGAAGCTGCAGAACCATTCAAATTGCTTTAAGGATGTGCTTAAGAAATAATGATATGGAATACCAATGTTGGAAAAAGTGTGCAAACTGTTGAATCTGTATTTTACAATCCTCTGCACACTATTTCACTGAAAATGCAAATATGCTTGAGCTGGAATGATGGATGGAAAATATGTGAACACATCATCATTACTTATGCCTCTGTGATATACAGAAATGTTAAATATCCATGTGTGTAACAGGTGTTTTATTCAGTACTTTAAAATAGCTATACTCATATAGTTATTGCAGCTTACCTCAGTTCCATTTTATTTCTGAAGTAACCACATCTAGCTTAGCTACTGTTATGCAATGAGCAGTCAACAGGAACTGCAAGTTGAGCATTCAGTTGGTCCTCATGATTTTACCCCAGGGTCTTAAAAGAAGTAACTAGTGAGATAATTGATGTATTGGTTTTATTTTGCTATAACCCCTGAGATTCAGGGAATGTTCCTTTAGATTGGAAAATAGCTAATGTAACTCCTTTACTCAAAAAGGGAGTCATAATGCAGGGAGTTGCAGGCCAGTTAATTTAGCATCTTCATAGCGAAAATATTGGACATTATTAAAGCCTTTATAAAGAGGGCAAATGGATAAGGTCAAGGCAATCAGACAATGCCAACACAGTTTTGACAATGTTTTACTCATTTACTGGAGTTCTTTGAAGAAGTGACCTGTGCTGTGGATAAAGGGTAACCGGTCAATATATTGTACTTAGATTTCCAAAGGCTTTTGACAAGGTGTCACAGCAAAAGTTATTACAGAAATTAAAAGCTTGTGGTATTGGAGCAGAAGGCAGAGGTTAACTGGTCAGCAGTAAGTAGACAGTGGAAATAAATGTTTCAGAGATGGGAGGAACTGCAGATGCTGGAGAATCTGAAATAACAAGGTGTAGAGCTAGATTGTCACAGCGTCAGAAGAGCAGGAAGGCTGACGTTTCGGGCCTAAACCCTTCTTTAGAAAAAGTCAGAATAAGTGTCTCCTTTTCATGCTTTAGGATGGCACAAGTGCTGTGCCGTAGCGGTCAGTCTCAACAGTTTACAATTTACAGACGTGGAATCCCTACAGGACAAAAGCAGGCCATTTGAGCCTTTGAGTCCACACTGACCATCTGATGAGCATCCCACTCAGTTGCACCTCCCTACCTGTAACCCTGCATTTCCCACAGCTAATCCACCTAGCCTACACATCCCTGGACACTATGGGCGATTTAGACAGTCAATCCATCCTAACCCTCACATCTTTGGACTGTGGGAGGAAACTGGAGCAGCCAGCAGAAACCCATGCAGCTATGAGGAGAACATGCAAGCTCCACACAGACAGTCACCCAAGTCTCGTATCAAACCCAGGTCTCTGGTGCTGTGAGGCAGCGGTGCTAACTGCTGACCCACTGTGCCCTAATTTATAAAAGTCATTTGGATGAAGGGACCAAAAATATGGGAGCTAAATTTTCTGATGACATGAAGATAGCTAGAAAAATAAATTGTGAAGAGGACTTAAGGAGCCTACAAAGGGTTATAGATAGGTTAACTTAAAGTGGATTGCAAATTTCTGAGGTGCATAGAGATCTGGGCATCTGAGTGCATGGATCACAGAATGTTGTTATTTAGGGACAGCCAGTAATCAGAAAGCTAATAGAATGTAATCGTTTATTGCAAGGGGAACCGGATGGAAGAGGTGGGAGAAGATGCTTCAGTTATACAGGTATTGGTGAGAGCTCATCCACTATGTACAGCACTGATCACCATACTAACGGAAGGATCTTAATGTGTTGAAAGCACTTTAGAGAAGGTTTACTAGACTAATGAGATAACACAGTGTGAAGCTGGATGAACACAATGGGCCAAGCAGCATCAGAGGAGCACGAGAGCTTGACGTTTTGGGTCAAGACCCTTCTTCAGAAATTACTAGACTAATACCTGGATTGAGTGGATTGCCTTATGAGGAATGGTTAGACAGGCTAGGCCTGTATTGCCTGAAGTTTGGAAGAGCCAGAAGTGACTTAATGAACTATGTAAAATCCTGAGGGGACTTGACCAGATGGATGTGGGCTGTTTCTTCTTGTGGGAGAATGTAGAACTAGGGGTTATAGTTTAAGAAGAAGTGGTCACCCATTTAAAACAAAGGGTTTTGAGAATTTGGAATTCTTTTCCTCAGATGGATGCAGAATATTTAAATAGCTTTAAAGCAGGAGTAGATAGCTTCCTGGTTTGCAAGGAGTTGAAAGATCATTGTGGGTATGTAGGAATGTACATCTGAGATTATAATGGGAGAACAGGCTTGAAGGGGAGACAATAAGGACAGTAGATGCTGGAAGACAGAGTCTGTAGATGTGAGGCTGGGAAAGCACAGCAGGTCAGAAAGCATCAGTGGAGCAGGAAAGCCAACGTTTCAGTACGAAACCCTTCGTCAGGGTCAAATGACCTACTGATGATCCTTGTTTGTATGCTCATATTACAGAAATAGCCAAAAAGCAGACGGTTGAGTATGGCAATCCCACATTTGACTGCTGGCACCTGAATAATAACTTTGAGCCATTAATATCATTTCAGGATATTGCCAGTAGAAAATTTGGAAACTACAGACCTTTAAGAATACCTTCAAACTCACTTTTTCCTCCGCATTTGTGGAATACCGGGCAAATAATTCCCAGGCAGATTATCAGCCTATTAAACTGTGGCATGAATACTCCTTTTCTGACTTACAAGTCCTAGTGTGGGACCTGAATTCAGAGCTTCTGGCTCATAAGTTGCAACATTTGTAGCTGGAGGGGTGATGGCCTGGTGGTATTATTGCTGGACTATTAATCCAGAGACCCAGATAACATTCTGAGGACCTAGATTTGAATCCTTCCATGGCAGATGGTGGAATTTGAATTCAATAAATTACCTAGAATTAAGAATCTAATGATCATCACGACTCAATTGTCAGGAAAATCCCATCTGGTTTACTAATGTCCTTGAGGGAAGGAAACCGTCATCCTTACCTGGTCGAACCTACATGTGATGCCAGACCTGCAGCAATGTGATTGATTTTGGGCAATCAGGGATGGGCAATAAATGCTGCCTACCAGCGATGCCATCATCCCGTTGATAAATAAAGGAAAGAAAACATCCACTGTATTCACTTCTAAGTTATGTCAGGGAAGCTTTAAATGACCAAAGCCGAAAAGAGTGCCCAATTACCATGGGAAGAAGAGACAACAATTTCTTAGCATGTCCAAGAAATTAACATTGGGATATTTTGTTGACCAACAGCTATGTTTTTGTTCTAAAGGGAAGCGCCATGGGTAATAATCCTGCTATAATCTTCTGAGAATTCTCTTTATGCCATCTGGTACCCTACTGCATGCCTGAAAATAATTTTAAAAACTTCCCATTTCCTCAACTGTGCATTCCAGTCAGCATTTAAAGATAGTGTCATTTATTTTATCTGATTCCTTTGCTTGCAACAAGAAAAGTTATAACGATGAAAAAAGAAATCAGGTCAATCCAGTCCTTACCATTGAATTAATTGTTATTGAGCAAGCAATTATGAAATTATAAGGGACCTTAAATGAGAACTGGGTATTGCAAAACAGCATTTACTATCGTCAAATTAAATAGATACATGCACAGATGCCTCCTGACAGAGGCTGTTATTTTGTATATGTTTTTGCATGGCAAATGACTTGTTTATCCTTTGGCTTGTGCCAGCTTTGAACACTGTCAATTTACACATAATTTCCACTTTACTGCTTTCTCGACCTTCGGCTGCACATGTCTTGTAGCCTTCAGTCTGCATTCTAATTAATATTTTTCCTTCAGGCAAATCTTTGTTTCTTCAGATCTAAAGCTCCCTTCCGTTCCGTATGTGGGCATTCTGCAGATGTTCACCATTCTTTGCTGACATTTTAAGTGGCTTTAAAGCTGTCTCCTGTTCTCTTGCTCGTTTCAGATGCTCAATTATAACTCGGAGGGAGGAATTTGATCAATCTCTTAATTCATTGACTGAAGCACTCATTATTCTGAGAATAATGACCTCAGCTTGATAAATACCTTGGATGGAAAAGAATCAAAATATCAGTCAAAATTCTGTGCTTATTTTCTTAAGCAGTTTTGGAAATAAATCTTGAATTTGAACCTGCAAACATATAACCTTTATTCAAACCAAAGTGGACCTTAACAAGCACACAAAAGTCTTGCGGTGCAACAGCCTTCCCAAAGGTCTGGTTTCAATTCCCATCTTAGGATGTGATGGGACCAGAAGTGAGTTGTAAATGTCCCAAATAGGTTGCTAAAATAAAATTAACTTGCATAAGTAGCTGTGGTAGAGATGAGTGGAAATGGGCAGTGAATAAATTTTATTCATAAATTAATTCTACTCCCCTCGTGAAAATACACTTGGACTACAACCTTTTGAGAAAACCCTTCTGAGAAAATAATCACAAAATATTACATGTAGGCCAAACCAGGTAAGGACAGCAGTTCCTTCTCTGAAAGACATTAGTGAGCCGCAAGGATTTTTCTCACAATCGACAACAGCTTCAAGGTCACCAGTAGATTCTTAATTCCAGATTTTTTTAAAAATTGAAGTCAAATTCATCATCCACTCTAACAGGTATTGAATAATGGTTCTCAGAATATTAGCTGAGCTTCTGGATTAATAGTCTAGCAATAATGCCACTTGGCCATCACTTCCCCTGTTAAAAATTCTACTACCAGTTAATTTCAAGCAGTTCACTCTGGGCCTCTGCAACAGACCTATATTGAGTGGTCAGTCAAATTTTCAAAGTACATCTTACATCTGGACAATTCATCTGAGCCACTTTAAACTGCTTCTCTAAACAATTCAAAAAGCCACATCCTGCAGCATGCGAAAATGGTAAGAATGTTAAAAGTTTCTTTTCTTTTAATTTTTTCAGATTAAGAGAAGAAGATTGGCTAGAGCTGCAGAAAATAAATCTTTGTTAATTTTCAAATCTTCAAAAAAGATTTAAAATGAGAAGTATCTGGCTGAGTCTGGGGCGAGAGAAATAAAGTTCATGCTTTTGGTCAATGACCTGTCTTCCAATGAAATGTCACGGCATGAAGTATTAATTTGCTTTCCCTGTCTATTAATGCTGCCAGCCCTGCTACACAATTCCAGGGTTGTTTTTATTTCACCTTGAGTGCCTTTACAGTCCAGTATTGTCACAGTTTAAGTTAATGTGGTGACTATTTTATGTGCAGTGCGATCCTGAAAACAGCGAAAGCTGAAAGAATCTGTCAATGGAGAAACTGTTTGAAGGAGAAATATTATCTGCAAGAATCAGAGATGACCTCCTTTTCCTTTTTTAATCATACCGTGGAATTTATCATGGGCATCTCAACAATGAAACAGGTAACATTTCAATGAATGTCCCACGTTGCCTCATACTCGGTGAATTTATTTGTGAAGCCCATTGTCTGTTATTAAAGCGGTCTAAGCTATACACAGCAATATCTAAGAAAGAGCAAGAACAATGAAAGCTTGTTTTCTTTTGGTTATATCAATGAAGTGAAGAAGGTTGTCCGAGAAATCTTTGCCATTCTTCAAATCATCACATGGCATTTTCCATGATTGATAAAAAAGGGGCACTTGGCTTCACAGGACCAGAACTTTCATCCATTTAAGTGTTTAACGATCTGAAAATTCAGTCCACAAAACTACCAGGGCCACCTAACTAATACAGTGTTTTAAAAACACTGACAAATCAATTCACAAAACTGCAAACTCTATTTTGAAGAACAATATTGATCAGGATCTTTGATTCTGATTTTATTTCTACTATGTCACACAATCAAATTAACAATGGAGAAAATTTGTTCATGTGAATAATTACAATGATGAACCTAGATCACCTCTATATTTCCTTCAAATCTCGTCATTTGTCGAGGAGTACAATATTATATGAAAACACATTTCATTATTTCAGATGTTGCAATCTTACCTTTTATTATTAAAAAATGGATGACTTGCAGTGTGAAATTATGTATTCAAGTCTTTCTCAAGCATTTGTAAATATTTTTAGACTGCAATCATTCATGGTTGTTTAAATTCAGCATGGGTATCTTTGATCATCAAGTCTTATTTTGGTGTCATCTTTTAACTAATAGTAACACAATATTAAATGTTGAAATCTTGGCTTTTTTTATTTTTGGAAATGATCCTTTCACATTTGCCTTTCAATTATCAGGGACACCACAATGAATTCTGATATGAAGGGCATCTATGTCACATGGGAAATCTGGCATAACTGTAGGATACTGGTAAAATGGGTCAGTACAGAGGGAGACACCATCTTTGGATCACTGATCATGTACTATAAGTCATGGAAGCTTGCTCCACTAAACCAATATTCACAAGCGACGTACATCAGCCACAGTTTATGTATCCTTCCTGCATTTGAGCTCACTGTCCCTCTAATTGCAGTGGATGGAACATTTAATCCAAAGGTTAGATGTGCAACGTAGTTGTGGATTTCGTGAAATATATGCACGGGACAGAGTACATTGTTTGATATTTTGTCATTTTGTGGTATTCAGTTCAGATAGTAAGATGACATGCAGAAGGTACTGCAGGTTGCATACTCGTAACTTCCACTTAACCAACATTTGTATCATGGCATCAAGCTGTTTTTCTTTAATGAGTTCAATGGCCTGGTCTTAACTGTCCTTCCTGATAGTTGATTCCAACTGCAAATCTAAAAGAATTGTTGTGATTTTTGTGATTCCAAATAAACTTTGGGCTCAATTTACAGTCAGTTCAAGTTTGTGAGTTTTGAAGTGAGTAAAATCTCACCCTATATATATCTCTGTCTCCAAAGTATTCTAGCTGGTAAATGGCAAAATCACCAAGTTGAAGACCTTATGATGTTATTCCTGACAGATCCTCCCTTTGATACCAGCTTTGTACAATCTCTTAAACTTGGATGACCTCTTTACGATGTTGCAACACCCAATTCTCTGAGTGTGGTCTGATGCAAATGTGCGAGAACTTCATCTGGATCTCAGTGATTTGGGAGCATAACCTAACATCTTGATTTGTTTCAGAGATAATGGGAACTGCAGATGCTGGAGAATTCAAGATAACAAAGTGTGGGGCTGGAAGAACACAGCAGGCCAAGCAGCATCTTGGGAGCACAAAAGCTGACGTTTTGGGCCTAGACCCTTCATCAGATGAAGGGCCTAGGCCCGAAATGTCACCTTTTCTGATCCTAAGATGCTGCTTGGCCTGCTGTGTTCTTCCAGCCCTACACTTTGTTATCTTGATTTGTTTATTGTGCATATGTTTAACATGTTAAGACATGGTGAACAGCCAATTATCTTAAAGTTCTTGGCCTATTTCACATTCCTCCATGGGTAAGAATGACTTCGGCCATATGCCTCGGGTTTTTATTACTACAAGCAGGGTTTCCATTCATTTCAGTGCAACACCTCTTGCTGCCACACCCTGCTTGCTTACCTTGAGTACATTGCTAATCCATACCTGAAAATTTAGCTTGTACAGAATTCACTCATGTGATACTTTATCAACAAAGTTTTGTAGCTCTCAGTATACCGTCCCTATGACAGCTCACAACAATTTCTGATATCCTGTGCTGAAAAACTTGATGAGCCTGATCAGGAATGATCACTATCTTCTGCAACTGTGCCAGCTGTCATTATTTTGGGTTATTTTGATTCGAAATGGTTTGATAATTCTGAAAATGGATTCAACCACTTTTGCAATTATTGTGGTCAGGATTAATTTTACTTATTTCTAGACTGTCTTTTTTAAACTTTTCTAAACTGCTTCCCTATAATATTGTACCTTGTTATCATACTCAGATTTTTCCATTAGCCTAATAACATTGCAAATCTTCCTCCTCTGTAATTGTTGATGCGTTTCGGAATATTTTTATTGACACTGACTCCACTGCCCTCAGATAAATACTCACCATGCAAACATTAATTATTTATTATGATAATTTACTCCAAGTGTCTAAGGATATATTACCAAGTTGAATCTCTTGTGTACTTACTGTTGTTCCTCCTGTTGTCATATACCTGGGATTTGTTGCAGACTTGAACTGATTCTCATTCACCCAGTTCCGGTCAATATGATGGATATTCCCCTGAGACTCCAGCTGTGGATCCTGATACTATTTGCCACATTCAGGCCGTTATAAAGTTTCCTGACAAACATCTTGATGGGTGTGTTATGGTAACATCCTCCAGTGTTGTGACTAATATGTCACTCCAAACCTTAAGGCAATCCAGCGAAAAATATTTACAGTAATAATTCCAATCAAAGCTCAACCGACAGTGAAATCTGTAACACATATTGAAAACTGGTGTTCATCATGTTATTCTTTGAGTCCCTCAATGAATTCAGAGTTATTACCTTAGTCTTTCTCTCACGTTAAGGTTTTACTGTGGTCCTCGTTTAAATTTCCAAATGCATTCAGCGAAATGTACAGGAGACGAAGCTTCTTGTCGCTCTAGCTTGATGCAGTGCACGGATTCTCTTGGTTGGCTGAGTGGCTCCCTGTTCTGGTGGTGGAGATGCTCCCAATATTTTCATTGTGCAGACGTCTGTCTGTGGCCTGAACACAACTAAAGCAGAGGCAGCGGAATCCTTACCCTCACTAACACCGCCTCTTCAGAGATGTTCACATTGGCATATCTTTGGGGGGCGGTGAGACGAGGCAGGGATCCTGCTGTGTGGAATTGGTAGGCTATGGCTACGTGTTGAGCTGGTTCACATGATCCTGCTCAATGCGGATCAACAAAAAAGGATATAGAAACATAGGAAGTCGAAGCAGAAGTAGGCCATTTGGGCCTTCAGGGCTGCTCCACCACTCAATATGATCATGGCTGACTGTCCAACTCAGTCCCCTCTTTCCGCTTTCTCACCATAGCAGACCATGAAGAATATTACCTCAGAGGACAACAGACCTTGATCACATGGGCCACCAGTTCGAGGAGTGGCAGCTGGAGTTTAACTCAGATAAATGTCAAGTGTTGCATTTTGTTTAGGCAAGCCAGGACAGGACTTATACTGTTAATGGTAAGACCCTGGAACCAGTAGCCAAACAAAGAGGCTGAGGGGTGCAATTGCACAGGTCCTTGAAAATTGAGTCACAGGTAAACAGGGCGGTTAAGAAGGTGCTTGGCAAGCTCGCCTTCATTGGACAGAATGTTGGGTATAGGCGTTAGGACGTCATGTTGTGTCTGTACAGGATGTAGATGAAGCCACTTTTGGGATACTGAGTACAGTTCTGGTCCTGTTTCCATAGGAAACACGTTGTTCAGGGTGAAAGGGTGTAGGAAAGATTTACAAGGATGTTGCTGTGACTAGAGGGTTTGAGCGACAGGGAGAGGCTGAATAGGCTGGGACGTTTTTTACCCTGACCTTATAAATGTTAATAAAATCATGAGAGGCTTGGATAGGATGCGTAGCCAAGGTCTTTTTCCAAGGGCAGGGAAGTCCAAAAGCTGAGGGCATAAAAAGGGGAAAGATGTAGTTGTAAAAAGGACCTGAAGGATGCTGTTTTAATGCAAAGAGAGGTGCGTGTGTGGAACAAGCTACCAGAGGAAGTGTAGAGGTGGGTATAATTGCAACATTTAAAAGTTATATAGATGGTTATATGAATAGATTTAGAGGGATATGGGCCAAATGCTGAGAAATGGGGCTAGGTCAGATTAGGATGTTTGGTCGGCAGAGATGAGTTGGGCCAAAGGGTCTTCTTCTGTGCTGTATGACTCTATGACTCGAGAACTATATCTAACTCAATTGTGAAAATGTTCACAGTTTTGGACTGACCTGCTTTCTGTGACAGAGAATTTGACAGATTCACTGCTCTCTGGTTGAAGAAAATTTTCTTTATCTCGATCCTAATTGGCCTATGCTGTATGCTCAAACTGTGATGTGGTTCTGAAATCCTCACCCATTGGCAACATCCTACACTGCCCAGTGCTGCTAAAATTTATAGGTGTCTACAAAATGGTCCCTTATTCTTCTAAACTCCAGTGGATATTGTCCCAATCGATTCAGTCCCTCCTTACATCAGCCCTGCAGCCCATAACCAGAGCATCCTTCTTCAGATAAGGAAACCAAAACTGCATACAAACTCCAAATGTGGACTCCATAATCCCCTGTGCAATTGCAGCAAGACATCTCTGCTCCCATTCTCAAATCTTCTTTCTATGTATGTCAAATTACCACATATCTTTCTCAACTGCTACTTGCTTTCAGCGACTGGTGTACAAGGATAACCGGGTTTCATTGCACCTCTCCCTTTTCCCAATCTATTGCTATTGGGAAAATAATCTGCCTTCCTTTTTTCCCACCAAAGTGGATAACTGCATATTTATCCTCGCTATACTTCACTTTGCCCACTTAGTCAACTTGAACAACTGATTAAACATTTCCCAGCCATTTCAAGATCAGAACATCAAAGGCCACAGGCACTTGTGTTGCAGTTTCTGTCTGCCTTTGTGTCGCTTAAAAGGCACCTTAGTGTGGTCTCAGTTTGCATGGGAAGCAACCCTGTTTCAAGCTGTGGCTTATGTCCCTTTGAAAATGCCTGTGGCTGGAGCTGCGACTGCAATGAAGCAGTAAATCTATCAACTCCACCTTAAGTTCATCACCACCCTGCCCAATAACCTCCTCCAGCAAAGAGGAGCCATTTCAATACCCAGGCCTGGTACAGATGTTGGAAACATTGCCAAATCTAAATGATGTGAGAAGCTTTTCTGCCAACTGCAAATGTTTGCAGCCTTTCAAGGAGGCTCTTCAAATTGAACTAAGTCACAGAGAGAACAGTCAGTATGTTTTAAAAATTTCAGCACTGTAAGTTTTTGCTATGTGACTCTTCTTCTTGGGATGCCCCTAAGGATTGAAGAAGACTGCTCTGTCTGGAGGAGTGCTTTTGCACGTAGTGTACTGACTAACTTTCCATAGCCATGTGACTGCTAGCTCTACTGTAAGTGCTTTCACTTTTAGTTTCTGGCAACAATTAAATCTATTACTTGAAACTGGTGTCAGGAATGTGAAGCTAAGATTGAATGAATTTTCAGCGATGCAGAATATCTGCAGCCAGACAGCAAAGAAGAAATACAATCACAATCTGCAGCTTGGAAGTGATTGATGTTCAGCATGGTCGTGGCTCTTCCACTCCTTACTGCTTTTAGTCGCAAAATTATAATAACTGCAGAATCGAGAAAAAGGTCTGAGAAAATAAGAGTAGCAACCCTAGAATTAGAATTAGAATTAGCCTTTATTGTCATATATACTCAGTGAGTACTGTGAAAAGTTTATATATTGCCGCTTGCAGCCCCACTTAGGTATGAAGGTACCTAGACACAGCTTCTTTTAATTACAAAATCTTAGAAAACAGAGGAATAGAATGTCCAATGTTGCACAAATAAAAGTTTAGAACAATGGTCTTTCATAACAGACCACGCTGACACCTAGCTTGCAATCTACTTCAGACTTCACTTTGAAGGTCAATTATCAGAACTGGGGAAACAGTACAAGTTGTAGCGCTGGAGGTCGGACAACCCGCACAGCAGAGAATTTGAAGGCTTTGAAAACATACTTTGAACTGTCTATTAACATTACTTATCATAGAATTTCTACAGTGTGAAGTCGGGGCATTTGACCCATTGAGTTAACACTGCCTCTCTGAAGAGCAACTACCCAGACCACTACCCCTACACTATTCCTGTGTTTCCTATTGCTAACTCACCTAGCCTGCAAATCCCTGGACACTGTGGGAAATGTAGCATGGCCAATTCACCTAACCTGCAGATTGTTGGACTGTGGACGGAAACTGGAGTACCTCGAGGAAACCTGCGCAGACACAGGGAGAGTGTGCAAACTCCACACGGGCAGTTGCCCAAGGGATTGGACTCAGGCTTCTGGCACTGTGAGACAACAGTGTTAAACACTGAACTGCCTGTGCTGCCTCTAAGAGTAACCACATTGTTGTGAATCTGGAGTCATGTGTAGGCCAGGTGCAGATTTCCTTCCCTAAAGTGACCCAGGTGGGCTGTTTTAATAGTCATTTTATGGTCATCAGTAGATTCTTAATTCCAGTATGTGCTCATTTTGATCAGTATCTGTTGAGGCTGATACATCTTGCTGAACTCTGTGAATTTGGACACATGAAAGATGATCTCAAAAGGCACAGGATTGTTTTAGGCATAACAGATCCTGCCTTGAAAGGGCATCTGCTGAGAGAGGACTAACTTACTCTCAAGAAAGCTAGTGATGTGCAGAAGCTCTGACATTGTCATTCATCAGTTAGTGCATGTAAGGAGAAAAACAGCTAGATTTTCTTTGCATGTTGAACTTTCAATATTTCTGTGGGATGTTCTGTCCTGAATTGGAACAATATATTGCTATAAAGGAAGAAATAATTGCAGAAAGGTCAGCTGATAGATCAAGGCTAGATGGCAAGTTGTAAATATTGTGCAAGATGTCACACTAAAGAAAGGAAAATGTGTCCAATGTGGAGAAAGCAGTGTTTTAAATGTGTTCTGCAATAACTTGCATTTAAGCGTTTAGCTGGAAAGAAGTAAGAAATAAGCTAAAAATAAAGCTGCCAAAGTACTGTCAGATGATTCTGACAAATCACTGTACACCATACAGTAAATTAGCATTGTCAGATCTAAAAGTGATAAATGATTTGTCATTGCTGGAAAGATGATGGCATAAGGAGAATATCAAGTGAATATAATGTGTTAGATTGAGCGTGGTGCGTCATGCAACACTGTGAGGTGTGCAGAGATTGATAATGTGGCACAAGATAGTGACACAGAAATGAAGTCTTCGAAGGTAAGTCTGAGCTTATGTGATGGAATGATACTCATCTTAACAGGACAAATGCAGCTGAGATCCCCATGCAATGGGAAGAATGAAGATCCAGGGTTCAAGATTATAGCATATAGGAAAGTATAACACAGGAACAGGCCCTTTGACTCGGGAGTTTAGTAAAATCCACTCATCTCAGCTGAAGCAAATCTAAAGCTTGCACTGATAACCTTAAATGTACCTAAAGAAATTTGCAGCATTTCACACGCCACCAAAGTATTCATTGCTTCATATATGCCTTAGGATTATTCAGCCATTTCTAGACATCCTGAATATTTTCCTGGTGAACATCATCTCAAACTAAATGAGAGAGTGAGACAAACAACATACGAGGAAGATGCTTCCAGTTATATTCAGGTCCAGCCTGAAAGGCAAGCTGGAGAAATCAGTGGCCCCATTGACTTGATGGGGTTGGATGAGAATGCAGAGGTCCTCAAACTGATACTGTAAAAGTAAGAAGACCAAGATATCAGTCTTGAAGGAGCTGACAGCTGATTTTTAAAAAGTGACAGTACAAGATTCAGTCATCAACAAACAGAAAGAAGAAAAAACATAACAGGAAAAAGGATCAGAACCAAAAGATGAACATGCAATTAAAGATGCCTGAAGTCAAATACATAGTTAACTGATAGTGAATAACTACATTAATAAAACAACACTCAACACTGTTAAATACAGCAAAGTTTTTTTTAGAATAAAGACAATTACATTGTTTTAAATTGCTGCATTGTGCTAGTTCATGTTTACCATTGAGATTATGTAGATTATCTAGGGTGAAAATTTGAACACTGCCGAAAACCAGAACAATCTCTCATGCAAAATTTGTGCCAGTTTCCCTACTGTACCAAAGGCAGAAACTTAAACAGCAAGCATCTATAAGCAAAAGGTATAGATTTCTTGCAATACGTAGCTATAAAAATTTACAAGCTCCCACAAACAGTGGCTTTGAAATGAATTAAACCAGTTTGTTCACTGTGATGGCTCCACACTCCTCAAGTTAGGTTTTAGATTTTTTTGTAGAGTTTTGGATTTTAGATTTTACTGTCATGCGTACTCACGTACAGAAGTACAGTGAAAAGTGTATAATGTCACCGCACACAGCAAGTACCATCTTAGGTACAAAAGTACCTCGGTGAAAAAAACTCTGGTGTAAAGTAGTAAAAAAATTAAACATTACCTTCACAGAATAAGTAGAAAAATAAAGAAATATGGTCAACAGTTATCACACAAATGAATACAAAGAAACATAATCAGACTTTGGAAGTGTCAATACAAGTATGCTATTCCAAATGGAGGCAAGTCTGTTGTGGTTTTCTCCTAGGGTAGCATCTCTTTTGTGATGGGAAGTATTTAATCAAGAAAACTAATGGAAGTGAGATTGCACTGGGAGTTTTGTGGCATTAGCAATTACACATTGAGGTGCATTTTAGATAAACGTCAGGCATACTTTCGGAAATATTTTGAATACACAACATGTGGCCTAATGATGAAAAGGTATGCAGCATAAAATGATAAATGGTTTGTGAGTTAATAGAAGAGGGAAGCAGAAGAGGAGCACAGCATATGAGAGGAGAGTGACGAGCAGTAACAAAATAGTAAAAATGTAAAGAAAAGCCTTTAAGAAGAAGAAATGTATGAACGATAAAGGAATCTAGAGGTATAGTCTTTTACCAGAGTCCAGTGGTCTTGCTCATTATAAATCCTAGAAAGTATAGCACAGAAAGAGGCCATTCAGTTTTTCAGGCCCATATATATGCCATTACACTTCCCAAGATCCTAATGACAAAGGCAATGAAGTTGACTTTGTGGTTCACTCATCCTAAGACAAAGAAGCAGTTTCTAAACTGTGAAAAAAGTGGTGTGATGTCTGACTCTTTTCTTTATCAGCTGTTGGCTATCCTATTAGGCTGCATTAATGTGAAGTGTGACATGATATTTTAACTGTAAGATCTCAATCTGGAAAAAAATGTAATGCAGCCTGACAGTGACAGCCTGCAAACAGCATTGGGTCTAGTTGGTCACCTCTGAGCACACTGTTGTGGAATTCCAATATAAAACCTACCGAAGACAATGGTGAAAATAGGGATTTCCATTGGACAAGTCATTCCATAACAGCTGTTATTATAGTAAATATGTCTTTACAATATTTAAACTAATATTTTAAAGGAGAATTTGTTATGTATATTTGAATGTTGATATGATAATGGAGATATTGGCAATGCTTGTAGCTTGTCGAAACCCAGGTTTCAGTCCAAAAGCCTGTTTACTGAAACCACTAATACATTCAAATGACTAATAATTGCCCTCAACAATTAATCTAATTTAACAATATAAGATCATTACATGCTAATGTAATTAATAGAGTAATGATACTTAGGTTCGTTTACATGTGCCCTGTTTACCAATCTCATTTGCAAGAGGGTTGACAGGGAAATAAATATTTTATATAAATGTTAAAAGAAATGTTTTAATTTGCCATAGTTCATCAATCTTTTATTCTTTAATTAACCAAGGCTCCTGCTGTACACTCATTATACCGGGATTGATTCAATGCAATACAGTGTTCAGTCTATACACTTCATGTTTTCACACTCTCCTATCTGGGACAGGTATGGGGGTGAACTTAGAAACCTTCTACCCCCAACTGTCAAAAACAAGTACCAGATGCCTGAAGGAAAACAATTTTCTCTTTGCAGAATAGCCTTTCTTTACCAGTAACTCGACAACATGAAGCACATCCTTAAAACGAGGAATTGGAAATAAGACACCAGGAAGAAAGCTGACAACTACATGGAGCCCCTGGGCTTACTTGAAGACCCAGAAATGTCAAAGATTGCTGTTGAAAATCTATAGACCATAACAGTCTGTAAAATGCTGTGTTCAAATATTATGGTCTCTGTTCTGTAATGCAGTATGTGGTTTCTCTATCAATATTCACTTTAGCCCATTTCATTTACATCTACGTGTATAAAAAGTTTTAAAAATGCATATTAGGATTTCTTTTTGCAATGATCACAATTCTTAAATGTCAGGTTTGCACTGTGGCGTAACCATCAGGATGTGATAGCAAGGATAAAACAGTTACGTTTTTAGATAGCACTTGCTTTGTGTTATTTCAGTTTATACTGTTTCTTTACATATTCAAACAAATTCACATTGAACCAGTTGCCATTATGATTAGCAGTGAACTGATGACCTTGAATGAACGGTTTGACCCAGGGTCAGCTATCATTGTTGGATCCTGACAATAGTGAGAATCTTAATTTCTATTCATCGTAAGCTTCAGTCGGAAGATATATTTGACAAACCAACTTGTACTGTTTTCTTAAGTTTCAAATCTTTAGTTTCCACCTGATAATCACTGAAGATGTTGACTGAAGCAGATCATTGACGATAGCCTGTCATTTTCAGAGCTACATTGAAAAAGAAATGCTGTTTTTCTTTGTGGAACGACTGATAAAAACAATGACGGCACCTCAGTGGAATTCTGCTTGAATGGAATCCCAGGGTAGAACCTCTAAAAGATACTGCAAAGTGAAACCAGAGCGGGGAGCCATTACTCAATAATGATGCAATATTATCGGCAAACATAGACACAGAGGATTTGTATTCTGTTTGTTTCGCAACGCTGGTTGTAGCATATAAACTGGCACGCTGGTAAAGATGATGCATTTAGTAAACCCCAGGGTTCCACAAGCATAGCCTCTCTAGGAAAGCAAAATTGCACTGAAAGGAAAATTAAAAATCCTCTCATGCATGAAGGATTCTCTCTGCTACAGTTGACAGCAGTTTGTACTTTGTACTGTTATGAATAATTATAACGGGGAAGCTTCAAAGCCATTTATCAACAGAAGCAACTGGAACAGAAATCTTGAGATGTCGGTGGAGATGGGATGTTCCATTCATGCCTGCCATCGACTGAAATGGTGGAGGTTTTTGTAGGAAACTTCAGGCTGACTCAGGAGCCTACCCAAAAATGACACGATTTCCCCATCAGCAAGCAAAAGAGACTTGTTAAGCAACAGTGTGGAGAGATTTCAGATGGCAGCGCATATTCAGAACCAGGGCAACCTGACTTTAAAGAAATATGGCGTGAGAACTCCTAGACAGGGTGAATCGTATTGGTGATAATGGGAACTGCAGATGCTGGAGAATCCAAGATAATAAAGTGTGAAGCTGGATGAACACAGCAGGCCAAGCAGCATCTCAGGAGCACAAAAGCTGATGTTTCAGGCCTAGACCCTTCATCAGAGCCTCAGGAGCACAAAAGCTGACGTTTAGGGCCTAGACCCTTCATCAGAACCTCAGGAGCACAAAAACTGACGTTTCGGGCCTAGGCCCTTCATCAGAGCCAGTTGCTTCTGTTGATAAATGGCTTTGAAGCTTCCCTATTATAATTATTCATAACAGTACAAAGTACAGTGCTGATGAAGGGTCTAGGCCCGAAACGTCAGCTTTTGTGCTCCTGAGATGCTGCTTGGCCTGCTGTGTTCATCCAGCTTCACACTTTATTATCTAGGGTGAATCGTGTTGCTTTTTTGTTGTGACACCTTATTGAATGTAAATCTATTTAGTTGTCAAAACTTGCTACTCACTCAGTCAGCCCATTGGATGCTCTTTGTCAATTTAAACTTTCAAAGAGGATGTTGTGAGGTGACATATTTGCTCTTGAGCCAGATTTAAGCCTTACTGCTGGATGTCAGCCCATAATGCAGGCTGGCACTCCAGTGGAAGTCCGTCAGGGTTGCTGCATTGGCTCAGGTACCACCGCCTGGATGAGATCTTTAAAAGTTTTTTTCCCCCTCTCTGGAGGATCCAAATGATCCTGTGTTCAAAGAAGGCCAAGCATGTTCTCCAACATTTATCTTTCAACCAATATCATAAATGAAGATAATCTGGCCACAACCATATTATTGCGCAAGAACTTCCTGCATGCATATTGACTGCTGCATTTTCTAAATTACCATAGTAACTGCACTCCCAAAGTACTTAATTGGCAGAAAGAATTTTGGTACATCCTAACTGTAGAAACACAATAGAATTGCAAGTTCTTTTTAATTTGTTTTTATTTCTGAGGTTGGTTGCATGTTGATTGTTGCTGCTGAGGAGGTTGGTAAATTGTGGGCCTCTAGAACCTGCAAGAATGACACTCAGTGATTGGGCACTTTCCAACTAACACTGTTAATGTGAATGGGGCTGTTTGGCTGACCACCTTCATTTGGAAGCCATCCCCACTCCAGTGGCTTCAACTAAAGTCACTGAAAATCAACTTTGCATCATTTTTTTAAAAATTACCAATTCGCTGAAAGTACAGCATGGAGTACAGCACAGACACACTTAAAGTGCTGGTCTGAAATCATGTCTCTCTAAAGTTTAAAAACAAAGCTGCTATCTGATTTAAAATAAACCTGAGCAAAGCTGTGCTTATGTTTTCAGAGAGTGTTGACCTCAACTTGTCTGAGTCGATTATTCAAATGCCACAAGAAATCAACCAGCTCGATTGAACATATACAAAGCTTATATTTTGCTGTGTGGTGATGTTTGTTCAGTGTAAGCAGTGACTTCCTGCCGGTTTGGGCTCGTGGCACAGTAATGACTTAATGTTCCATGTTTGTATTTCAACCGTCATTTTCAACAAACTGAAGTTTATGTCGACAGAATAATTACAAGTTGCATGGACCGAAGGAAGACAGATATGGGATCGACCTTGTTAACAATGCAGCGATGAACCCTGGTCTGTCAGCTTGTTTTGTATTCCTCTTAGCCTTACAACATAATTATTAGTCACATGCTAAAACTTCTCTTTTTATTTGCCTTTGGCTGTCGTTTTTCTCCTGTTAAACTCATCTACATGCCATTTCAAAGTTACAGCATTAATTTACTTTTTTTTTCCATTTGTCTTCAAGCCTGCACCAAAAAGGATTGTTACATTGTTTTGCATCCTGAACAGATTCAAATTGACTTCTGGACATGCTATTTTGTATTTTGTTTCACACACTCCTTATACATGTGTAGAGTCAAAACTGGATAGAGACATTTACTAAGACAGCCAAAACTGAGTATTCAGTGATGATGTATAGCAGAAAAGCAGAGTTCAAATAGTTGCATACTACATCTTTACCCAGCGATTAGTGTAAACAATAACTGATTCTATCTTAAAGGGTATATAGTTTTATTCCTTTTTACAAGTTCAGAATTTATAGGGACATCATAATTCCCTCCTGTATAATTCTATTTATGTTCCAATTTCACACGATAGGATAAGACAAAGTGACAATGACAGTGATGCTACAAAGTCCAAATTAGATTCGGTAAGGATCAGGAACAAAAGTTTTTTTAAAAACTGATCACAAAGTAAAGTAGGATTAGCTCTTGCGTTGTTTTGTTCATGTGGAAATCCAATTGGTAATTTGTCTTGGGCTTCTCACAACCTAAATGTGTTGCATGCCATGCTTTGTTTTAAAATTTTCATAGGTGATATGGCTGCTCTAACATTTACTGCCCAGAGTCAAACACATTATTTTACAGTCTGGAGCGACATGTTGGCCGGATTAGCATGGTGGATTTCTTTCCTTAAAACATGCTAGCCGACCAAATCGGTTCAAGTGAGAGAGATAATGGGAACTGCAGATGCTGGAGAATCCAAGATAACCAAGTGTGAAGCTGGATGAACACAGCAGGCCAAGCAGCATCTCAGGAGCACATGAAGGGTCTAGGCCTGAAACGTCAGCTTTTGTGCTCCTAAGATGCTGCTTGGCCTGCTGTGTTCATCCAGCTTCACACTTTGTTATTTTGGGTTCAAGTGACAATTGACAATGGCTGCATTGTTGCCATTAGGTTAACTCTTTATTTCACATTTCATTGAAATTAAGCTTTGTTATCTGCCATGGTGAGATTCAAACCCATGTTCCTCATAAACTAGCCTGGGACTCTGGGTTGCTAGCCCTGTGACATTGCCACTGTGCTACGACCTTCCCTGATAAAATGGATGTGAAATCAAGTTCTAGCTACTGTGTTAATTTGCACAAAATTCTCCATTTATTTAAAGAGAAACAAGGGATATATCCTGATGCAATGGCAAATATTAATTCCTCGACCAATATCACTAAAACAATATTAAACAGTCATCCAGCTCATTGATTTCCAAGGTTCCTCTACTCAAATTGGTTGCCGTGGTTTTCCTATATCACAATGATTATCCTTCAGGTGGAATTAATTATGTGTAAAGTGATTTCTGAAAGCTTGAAGTTGTAAAATATGCAAGTTGAATACAAAAATATTTTCTTTTATTCGTTTTTGTGAGGTGAGGAAATGGAAAGCACATCTTGAGAAGTTTAATTGCATGTTGCATATTTCATTCGATGCCAAATCTTCATGCTATTACTTGACAACATTGAGGCTACTTTCCTTTTTGAGTAGTCTTAAAGGGAAAGTTCGGGTTAAGTACAGCTTCCTGTTGGCAAAGTGAAGGAGGTCTTGTGGTGCAGTGGTTAATGTCCCTGTCTCTGAGCCAGAAGAGCCCCGGGTAAGTATCACTCCAGGAATTGATGGCCAACAAAGATGCCTTCATAACGTGGTAAAATAGGTTGACTATCCACCAGTAAATTTTTTTAACACAGTCTAATAGTGGAATGAACAGTAAGAGAATGGTTTGTCAGCCACAAGGTGGAAAGAAAGTTGAAACGTCTAACATCATTGTCCTGCGACACACATGTAAAAGTACACATTGCCATAGCAACTCAGATTCTTCTAAAGCCAGGTAGGTGGTTGCTTCGTGTTGATCAGACCTGTGTCAGCCGCACAGAGCTCAATTCCCATTCGTCGGGAGTGGATTCGGGACCCCCTCATTGTTCTACCCAGGGTGGAGGTCCTGGTGCTGTGATGAAGACCAGTTAAACATTGCAATCATGGTCTGAATCCCAGATTAGCAACATTAGGAACGATCTGAAATTACAAACACAGATTTGCCTGTAGCACAGTCATTGAAAATGTCACCCTGAAAAAGTCAAGAGGACAAAAGAGTCCCAGTGGCAACCTCCTTCATCGAAGCATCCAGGCTGAGAATCTTTGCGTATTTGCACCCAGAGACACAGATCTTTGGGAATCAAAGTGAATACATAGCTTGAAAAGAAATCAAAGAATTCTAGGGCCAAACTCATTTGATCTTTGAAGGTAGAAAGTCAAACCCCCTGACTGCACAAATCTCTTCCATAATACTGGTCCCATAAGTCACAGAGTGTGATATATGCGAAATGCCCACAATTATTATTGTTCAGATTCTCTCTTCAAATTATAATATGGCTTTCAGGTGCAGTAAGAAACAATCTTTTTCCTGGTGCTTTACTGCTGTGTTTGGAACCTTTTAATTTAACCACTTTGACGCCTGCTTTGTATTGCTTTGCATACATTTTTAACAGCGTCAGTATAAATAAAATTTTAAAAAGTGAAATGCTGCCTTGTTTGTAAGTTCTTAAACATGCTATGCCTGAAATGCATGAATGATAGATAAACGAGTTGACACTTTAATTTTCACACCTAAAAGATGAATAAATGATGTACAGTTGATGGTATCATTGGGCCTCAATCTCTCAAACAGTGTACTGATTTACACCTACTTTTATGTTGTGGCTGAATTGTAATGTGATCGGGAGGATATTTAAGAAACAATTGAGATCAGCAACATGGATGCAGGAATTGGCGTGTTTTTGCATCAAACTCCTACTTTGCATTTGTGGAGAATATGACAAGTGCTGAATTTCCCTGCTTGCACAGAGTCCATTTCTCATGCTTATCTAGCAAATCTGTGACCCCTGGAAGGTCAGGCACAACAAGTGCTTGGGGATAACATCATTTCTATAGATACAGGGCAAAATCTCATCGAGCACTGACTGATGTGGGCTATGGTGAGATGAGCGATAGAATCGGGCAAGATTACTAGCAAGCTCCAACTCAATGTTGAGAATGTCCCACTGCACTTTGTATGCTCTTCTCAAGCGACACAGTGAGATTCTCACTCGGCACCAATGGATGCTCATTATTGCTGGTTAAGCAATTTGTTAACAGCCCAACTTCATGTGGTTTGTGACCCTACCTCATTTGCTGTGCAAACTAGCCACTAGATTCAACTCACTATTCACTCCAAAGGTCCTCCATTTTGAACGTTGGGCGCCATCATCTCAAGGCACACTCACTCCACTTCCAATGATGTTGACATGCAATATGTGCGTGTTTGAACCCTCATGGCATGTCGTCGATCCACTTACAGGACACTTCTGCCCTTCAATGCTGCACCTCGGCTGCCCTAGTAACTCTCATTGTAATGCTACAGCCAGGACACAGTGTGCTTGGGAACACTCACCCAGCTCATGGGCTGAACTAAGTTCCATCTCCGAGCCCTTCACCAGTCCTCATAGTGCTCAGTTGCTCTGAACCTACATGAATACTCGCGGTATTGTTACATGGCCTTGCCTAGTCTTGACGTTTTGCACCTTGCCCCCTCAGCCCAAGATAACAGGCTCATATTACTGCTGGTCCAGACCCGAAATGTCAGCTTTCCTGCTCCTCTGATGCTACTTGGCCTGCTGTGTTCATCCAGCTCTACACCTTGTTATCTCTACAAAGGCTGGCTCCCTCAAACATTAACAGTGATATCCTCCCAGACACACAACTCCACTTCCCACTGACAATTCACCTACCTGATCACATGACACGAGCAGCAAGCCCCACTCCCACAAAAATTTCCTCCTCCGAATGCACAAACATCACCTGGCAATGACCCATCACACCTTCTTACCCACTTCCCTGCCACCTGTTCTGCCTCATTTGCCATCCCACCCACTTGATACCCTATACCATTAGCCACTTGGCACCCTACTCTCTCATCCACTTATAAAAATACTTCAGGATCTTCCAACTATGTTCACTTACTGAAAATCAGCAATTATTGCAATAAAAAAAGGAGAATGGCTGTCTCCATGGACTTTAGTGAGGACAATCCTCTAAGAATTTGAGCCCTGGTTGCCTCTTTGCTACATGTACAGCATGCTTGCTGTGTAAGCTGCTGGTACATGGAACAGGGTGGGATTGACATAGTGCACTGCCATACAGCAAGATGTATGCCCTCTTGACAGAGGACTCCTGGCCAGTAAGCCAAGTTGTTTGTTGGTGTGACTGAGCTAATTAGCACAGTGAGGCAAGGTGACGCATAGATGCTATGAGCATTCAGAGAGGTGCTCAGTGAGCACAATCTGAGAAAGCAAGTGAGCAGCAGCCCTGAACTAATCTTGTGGGCTAGGGGCCTGACTTCATCCACAAAGTGTCCCTACTGCAGCTTTTTAATGCCAGCTGCTGCTGTGCAGTACAATGCATTCCCCAAACACCCTGCAAACGGAGCAGAGAGTTGTCGTCATGGCCATGAGAGGTTAGCAAATGCCCAACACCATCATTGGTGGGTGACAGGTGTGCATGGCTTCTGCCTGTGCATCATATTCTGAGATGTTGTGCGTTGTTTGTAGACAGCAGTGAGATGGTACCTGCTTGGGCTTCCAGCTGGAGAATTCTCAATGTCTAGCTTGTTCACCGCATTTGGTAAGTAGGACTGAATATTAATGTGCAACTTGTGGCATTTAAGGAACTTTAGCAAGCTACAATTCTTTTCATAGTCAACTCACTGCTGCCTACTGAGAAACCCACCTCACCGCCCGGCAACTGAATAAAAGTTGGATGTAGTTGTGACTTCTGTTTAGAGAGGTGTCACCAAACTTCTCATCAAATTCTGACACAAATCTTGCCAAACTCCATGTTGTTTAGACCCCTATATGATTCCACGGAATATTTTTAGTCTGTGAATCAAACACCATTTTAATCTCTGACACCTTTAATAGATTCCTGGACCAAGGCTAAGGCAAATCTCACAGTTATAGCTGAAAGACAAGAGTAGCTGAGGATGCAAATGGAAAAGATAAATTACAATCTTTGTCCTCTTTTGGTTCTGTCCCTGCTTGTATCCAAAGTAATTCCACAGAAATATTATTGGACAAAACCTGGCAGCGACCCACAGAAAGGCGCCAAACTTTTTTTGAGTCATTTATAAGATTTGAGCAATGCTGGCATGGTAAACACAAGTTAATTATTCCTACTGGTGGAGAGCTGTCTTCTTGAACAGTTGCAGTCTATGTGATGTAGATACATGGGATTTGAATGGAAGGGAAGATCATCTGTTATGGTCCAGCCACAGTTAAGGAAAAGTGATCTATTCCCACGTCAGGATAATGTGCAGCTTAGAAGGAACTTAAGGTGTTCCATGTGCCTCATACCCTTGTCCATCTAGGGGTCCTGGGCTTAGACATTGTTGCTGAGAAGGTCCTTCTGCGGGATGGTGATCACTGAACTCGCTGTAAATTATTGACGGAGGAAGTGAGTGAATCAGCGGCTAATCCAACATGCTGCTTTGACCTCCCTCTAGTTTATTGAAGCTGCACTCCTGAGGACAAATGGACAGTAATTCACCACACTCCTTACTTATACCTTGTAGGTTGGTTAAAGCTAAAAATGCAATTAAATGAGTAAAGAGAGAAGCTGAAGGAGTTTAGGAAAGGAGTTCCAGAGCTGAGTACCTCGGTATTTGAAGGCATGGAGGCCAAGGGTGAAGTGGTGGAAATCTCTGATGTGCTTAGGGTTGGAATTGGACAAGCATGGATATCTTGGGTATTTTAGGAACAGAAGGAGGTTATGAATAAAGGGAGAGGTGAGGTCATTGATGGATTAAACACTGGGATGAGAACATTAAAAACCAGGCTGGGAAATGTAATGTCAGCCAACATACTGAGAAGTGAGAGGTTCAATGAGATTTGGTGCTAGTGACAGCAGAGCTCATGTCTGTGCAGGATGAGAAATGTGAAGACAGACAGAACCGAATTGGAATGTGACATTCAACTTTATATGACTGAGGCACATTTTTATAAATTTAGTTTAGGGAAGCAGCAGTTACCAATTGGATAGTCAATACCATCAAAGGATAGAAAGAACAGCTCAATGCAGTCATCTTTCCATGTTCTGTACCAAATGTATACAGTTCAATAAAAGGTTCTGGTTAGCATGGCCAGGCTCACGCACAGCTTTGGGCATACTCCAACAATCTCCTCTCTTGCTTGTGTTTGTTAAAGTTTAGCCATCTGGTCAAAAGGCTCACCTTTCATTTTGGGTTAAGGTCATCAGCTCATGGTTTCTGGGTGATAAACTTTAAACTGCACCTTGACTACATCTGAGTTGTTGAGAAGTCTGGACGATAGCAATTACTGTGACAGTAGAACCACAACAAAACAAAAAAAAGATAAATCACCAAAACAAAGAAAATAGTTTAAGTAAGTAAGTTTTAGTTTCTATTGGAGTTCATTTCATTTCAAGCAAACTCTAGCCAGTTTTTGAAAGTCAAGCCTACAGGTCAATGACGATACTTCCTATCCCCCATGGCAGGCAGGTTATCACATGGTCAACACTGTTGAGAAACATTAATCACTGCAACTGAGAGAAGGAAAATGGAAAATTCTGATGTCTGTGGAAATGACTGACTGTGGCACTTAGCTGCCATCATGAGGATTTCACAACTCTCCAAAATGATACTGAGCTGAATGTTTAAATACATATTGTCTTTTTCCCCAACATTTTCAAAGTCAACATGTTAGGTTTAATTCAATACTTCTACAGTGTGAAATACTAACATGTAGCTTCAAATGCTGAAAAACAAAACTCATACTGAGAACATGTTCGAGCACAAACTTTCACCATTAGTAGATATAACTCACTTTGTCAAGACCAATATATTCATTCCTCACTGTTGCTGCTTATGTATGAAGCTTACGTTTTCAGGCTCACAAACAATATTCCTCAGTGGTGATATTTATTTAAAACACAGGGGAAGAAATGGCCTAATGGTATTATCGCTGGACTGTTAATCCAAAGTCCCAAGTAATGTCTGGGGACTCAGGTTTGAATCTCACCAAGGCAGATGGTGGAATTTGAATTCAATAAATATCTGGAATTAAGAGACTAACGGTGAACGTGAAACCATTGTTGATTGTCAGGAAAAGCCCAACTGATTCACTAGTGTACTTAAGGGAATAAAACTGCTATCCTTACCTAGTCTGGCTGACATAGGATTCCAGGCCCATGGCAATGTTATAGACTCTTTAGAGATAATGGGAACTGCAGATGCTGGAGAACCCAAGATAGCAAAGTGTGAAGCTGGATGAACACAGCAGGCCAAGCAGCATCTTAGGAGCACAAAAGCTGACGTTTTGGGCCTAGACCCATGAAGGGTCTAGGCTTGAAACATCAGCTTTTGTGGTCCTAAGATGCTGCTTGGTCTGCTGTATTTATCAAGCTTCACACTTTGCTATTATAGAGTCTGAAATTGCTTTCTGTGGAGTATCTTTGAAATGAAATGAACTCCACTAGAACCTAAAACTTACTTACTTAAACTTTTTTCTTTGTTTTGTTTACTTACCTATGATTTGTTTGCTGTTGCTGTGGTTCTACTGTCACAGGGATGGGCAATAAATGCTGGCCTAGCCAGAAATGCCCACATCCTGTGAATGAATTTTAAAAAAACAGTTAATCTTTGAAGCTGCATTAAGCTCCACCCAATCTGAAGCTGCCAAACATATTGGGTAGTAGATGTCTTAGGATTTTGTGGAGTGCAGACAGCTACTTACAGGTCTTTTTGTAGTCTTAGTAAAATATTTATCATACTAATGTAACCTGTACCTAATTGCTCTCATTGCAACAAACTACATCTTGTTAAGACTCACTAGTTGCTGTTCCCCTGTAGGGTCTTAGAGACAGTCAAGGAAAGAGGGGTGCTAACAGCATCTTTTTACCCTTAAGTACTGTCAAGCCTAAACTCCAGACTGGGTGCACTTCATATACAACTCACTTCCTCAAGACCACCACCCACATTCCATAACTGGTGCTGGTGTAGTAACTCGCTTTGTCAAACCCAGCAGCCATATTTCTCAATATTGTTGCTTACATATAACTCACCCTGTTGAGCCCACTAACCATGATCCTGACTGATGCTACTTATGTACAATTTCCACTGAGGAGCCCACTACCAATACTCCAGAATGGTGCAGCTTGTGGCACAATGAAAGTCTTACGCGAGTAATGATTACTAAAGGATTTTGTTTTGTATTTTTCTCCCACCCTAATCTCAAGCAAGCAGGCAGTACTAAAAGTGTCCAGCCTTGAGAGTAAAAGAAAATTGTGTGCTCTCTTTATTCGCTTACCACTTCTTTTAACCAATCTATTGCTTGCAGTGAAAGGGTTTTCTGTTCTTTTCCACTGCATTGATCCTGAATGTCAGGAAATGAACCCCTTTTGTAAGGTTAATTAATGGCAGGAGCAAGAACCTCGACACAATCCTGGGGCAGCATAGCTTTAATCATTACTTTGTCTGCCTGAAACAGATTTCAGCTTCAGGATTTCTTTTTTGCTGGCTTGTTTGGCGAGCATTTTTTTCAGGAATGGAGCAGGCTTCAGTTCAGTGAATGAAAGCACATCATGCGAAGTGGGATGTGAATAATTATTTTGAAGTCACATTCTATTTTTGCATTTTTTTTGGGGGGTGGGGAGGAGGACTGGGAACTTCGCTTCCAAAAGGATACAGCAGCTATGAAGCAAGCAGTTTGTACAGCAGCAACTTTGTGCTCAGCTTGGGGGAAAGAGAGAAAGCAAGCAGCCATTGGCGTCCCTGCCCCCTCTCACATCTCGGGGGGACTTTGCTACCAACTGTTTTGTGTGCCTGTTCTCGCTTTCTTTTCATTCTTTTTTCTCCCCCTCCTGACGCTGAGCAAGGATAAAAGATGACACTTCTTTTTTGACATTTGCAGAAAAAGGAAAATATGGCACTCTCTGTTTAAGGCAGACGCTTGTTGGACTGTCACGCCGCTGCCTTGTAAATAATAGATCAATCCTGAGTTGTCAGATATATCGAACCGGCGCTATGCAAATATCCAATGCCCAATGATTTCCACGAGCAGTCGCCTGACAGTGTGTTCGATACGTTTCATGATGTAGATCAATATTTCTAAGACTGGCAGCTCTTTTAACCTTAGGATATCATAATTAGGAACAGATTTGAAAAAGGCGTGAGTCAGTGATAAATGCCTATTTAATATGTTCCCCTTCCCCCCCCCGCCACACTTGCTCATCCCATGCCTCCTCAGCAGCAGCGATTCCTTCTGACACTGCAGTTTTGAGCAGAATATTTGCATTTAACTGGGTACTTGGAACCCCGTTGCCACATTGGCCTCTGCACAGGGGGAAATGCTTCGAGCCATCACCTTTCCTTTTCTCATCGAATTAGTTTTGGGAGAAGCGTTACTTGAATTTGAAAAAAAAATGAGGTTGAAGCTGAGGCAATTCATGACGAAAAGCAGCCCAGTCCCTCACAATGGTTGATTTTTCTGGCCTTAGTCGGAAGAGGTTCTAAGAAGAGTTTCCGTGCTGTACGACTTTATGACACTATAAGAGGTACAAGAATCATTCTGATTCTCCGCTGGACTGGGTTTCTACTTCCAGACAGGAATTTGACAAGAGATTGGTCTTGAACCTTTTTTTGCGTCCCCATGCTTTTTCCAGGAGGTAACACAGTTCCCAGGGGGACATGTGCGGCTGCTCCCAGGAGCATGAATAAGAATAGAATTGATGCACCAAGTTTGGCTTTTCACCATTACAGGATGTTTGCCAACAACGTGCAAATCATCACCTTCTAGTTATGAACCTCCCCCGCATTTCTTCCCACGAATCGTTCAATAACATGAAACAGTACAATTCCCCTTCTAGGCGCTCAAAGAATGAGAATATTGTCTGATTAAAACATATTTGGTGTTTTTTTGACGGAGTGTGTGCAGAAAGGACATTTCCCCCTTCAGAGAGTCTCCACTCTGGGGCGGGACGGTGCCTCAGCGGTCAGCTTTGCCGTCTCGCAGCGCTAGGGACCCAGGTCGATTCCACCATTCGAGCGACTGTCTTGAGTCATTCTCCCCATGTCTGCCGGGTTTCTTCGAGGTACCCTGTTTCCTCCCACAGTCCAAAGATGTGCAGGTTAGGCGGATGGGCCGAGCCAAATTGCCAGTTGTGTCCAAGGAGCTGCAAGCTGGGTGGATTGGCCATGGGAAAGGCAGGGTTACAGGGATAGGAATAGAAGGATTAGTCTGAGTGGGATACTCTTTGGAGGGCTGGTGTGGACCCAATGGGCTGAATGGCTTGCTCCTATGCTGTAGAGATTATATGATTCCATTTGGACAATAAAGTTTGAAAGTTAGAGGTATACAATTGAAGACTAAATATAAGAGTCTGCTTTCAGAGGGTTGTTAGTTTGTGGTACACTCTTCCCCAGAGAGCAGTGGGAAGGGCTGGAAGTAATGAGCAGGGTAGACAAAGAGAGTCAATGGATGTCATTTACCTGGACTTCAAGAAGGCCTTTGACAGGATGCTGCACAGGAGGCTGGAAAGTAAGATAAGGGCCCATGGTGTTAGAGGCAAGGTTACTTGCATGGATAGAAGATTGGCTGTCTGGCAGAAAGCAGAGAGAGGGGATAAAAGGGTCTTTCTCAGGATGGCAGCCGGTGTTCCGCAAGGGTTAGTGTTGGAACAGAGATAATAGGCACTGCAGATGCTGGAGAATTTGAGATAACAAGATGTGGAGCTGGATGAACACAGCAGGCCAAGCAGCATCAGAGAAGCAGGAAGGCTGACATTTTGGGCTTAAACCCTTATTCAGAAAATGTGTTGGGAGCACAACTTTTCACTTTATACATTAATGATCTAGATGAAGGAACTGTGGGCATTCTGTCTAAGTTTACAGATAATAGGTAGGGTAAGTAGAGAGACAGAGAGCATTGAGGAAGTGGGGAGGCTAGAGAAGGATTTGGACATGTTAGCAGAGTGGGCAAAGAAGTGGCAGATGGAGTAGAATGTGGGAAAATGTAACGTCATGTACTTTGGTAAGAATAATAAAGGCACGGACTATTTTCTAAATGGGGAGAAAATTCAGAAGTCTGAAGTGTACAGAGATTTGGGAGTTCTAGTCCAGGATTGTCTCAAGGTAAACTTGCAGGTTGAGTCAGTAGCCAGGAAGGCAAATGCAATGTTGGCATTTATTTTGAGAGGACTTGAATATAAAAGCAGGGATGTACTATTGAGGCTTCATAAGGTGCTGATCAGGCCAAATTTGGAGTACTGTGTGCAGTTTTGGGCCCCACATCTCACGAAGGATGTACTAGCCCTGGAGGGGGTTCAGAGGAGGTTCAGGAGAATGGAACCAGGAATGAAAAGCTTAACATATGAGGAACATTTGAGGACTCTGGGACTATACTCATTGAGCTTAGAAGGATGAGGGGGGTTGTAATTGAAACTTACGGAATATTGAATGGCCTGGACAGAGTGGAGGTTGGGAAGATGTTTTCATTTGTAGGAGTGACTAGGACCCAAGGGCACAGCATTAGATTAAAGGGAAGACCTGTTAGAATGGATATAAGGAGAAACTTCTTCCTCGAAGGAATTAGATTCACCACTCTCTGCCACAGAAGGCTGTGGGGGCCATGTCATTGAGTACATTTAAGATGGAGATAAATAGGTTCTTGGTTATCAAGGGGGTCAAAGGTTACGAATAGAAAGCGAGAGAATGGGGCTGACGAACTTATCAGCCACGATTGAATGGCAGAGCAGACTTGATGGGCGGAATGGCCTAATTTCAACTCCTATGTCTTATGGTCATTTGATCTTATATATTCCGTATTAAGTTGGATTCCGATCAATGTAAGGATTCAAGGTAGTGGGGTGGGAGGTGTGGGATGCAGGGCGTTGGAGAGAGGGTGAAGCACAGACAAGAAAGTGGAATTGAGGTGATGACTTGGTCATCCATAATCTTATCAAAAGGCAGAATTGCAGGATAAGTTGAAGGAGATGGATGACCTACTCTTACTCACAATTCTTGTCTGTCGTGTGTAAGCTGGTTAAAATAGGACTGTCGTGATGCAGTAGGAGTATCTCTCCCTTTGACCCACAAGGCCTGAGCTTCAAGTCCCACCTGCCCCAGCGGTGTGTCATAGCATCACAGTCACACACCAGGTTACAGCCCAACAGGTTTATTTGAAATTGCAAGCTTTCGAAGTGCAACCCCTTTGTCAGGTACAGTTAGAGGGAAGCACACAGACATAAAATTTATTGGCAGAGAGATCAAGGGTTGAGGGATCAAAAGATCATTCAACTGGTGTAAGTGGAGTGGTAGATGATAAGTCTCAGCAGGGTTTTCACTGCATCTTGGTACAGGAGGTGAGTAAAGTGTCAACAGCCAAATAACCGGAGAAAGGATGACTTATAATCTGATTGAGTGAGGGAGAGGGAAAATTACAAAAATATTAAAAATAAGGTGGTGCTGGAACTGACTAAATGACTGGAATAACATGATAGATATAAGGTTCACATGCTGAGGGTCTAACCAAAGTAAAAAGTAATTGATAGCTCTACAAGCTAATTAAGGTAGGCAGATTGTAACAATTTATCAAGGTGATGGTGTCAAAACAGGACAGAAAGAAGGTTTTAGAGACACGGAACAGTGTGGTGGGGTCATGTGTAGTGCGACATAAACCCAAGATCAGGTTTGGCATGGGTATGGAACTTGGGTATATGGCAGCCTCCTCAGGACGTGTCAGATCGTTGACACGGCTACTACCTTTACACGTAGGAACACCCATCACTTGCACGGCAGATACTATGTGACTCAGCTAACAGTGTCTATCTCATATGCTGCAGGGCGAATGGCCTGAGGCATGGTATTTTGGTGAATCCATGCAGATGCTATGACAATGAATGAATGGACACTGCACAACAATTGCTGTACAGGAGTGTTCTCTCCCAGCCAGGGAACAGTTCAGCGATCAAAGACATTCAGCATCCGATCTTCAGGTAAGCAATTTCAAAGGCGGACTTTGAGATACACAACAGCGCAGAATCACTGAGCAGAGGCTGATAGCCAAGTTCCATATCTATGAAGACAGCATCAACCGTGATCCTGGGTTCATGTTGCACTACATGTGACCCCACCATACTGTACTGTATCTGTAAAACCTTCCTTACTGTCCTGATAAATTGTTACGATCTGTCTACCTTAATTAATTTGTACAGTTTTAAATGACTTCTTACTTTGGTTAGACCCTCAGCGTGCGACTCTTATACCTATCGTGTTATTCCAGTCATTGAGCCTTCAGCACTACCTTATTTTAAATCTTTTATAATTATCTCCCTGCTTCATTTAATTGGATTTTAGGTAATCTCTTTACTGGTTATTCGGCTGTTGACATTTTACTCATTGTCTAACACTCTTCATCACCTGGAGAGACTTATTATCTGACACTCCACTCACACCAGTTCTGTGATCTTTTGATCTCTCTGCCCTTGATTTCTCTGCCTATAAATTCTGTGTCTGTGTGCTTCTCTCTCACTGCATCTGATGAAAAGGCTACACTCCAAAACTAAACCTGTTAAACTATAACCTGGTGTCATGTGACTTCTGACTTTGTCCACCCAGTCAAACATCGGCACCTCCACATCATAACACCAGAATGACTTGATGAGGAAAATGTCTACAAAATTTTGAAGGATTGATTTTCGCAGTAGAGCAGGGTCCTATTTAACACTTGCAATGCTATATGGGACATGCTGAAGAGTCATGTTTTGCTCAGACAGTGTGTGAAACTTGGTATGTCATGTCTGAAACTGTTTCAACTTTCACTTGTAATATATCATTTAATGATCCAGGCGTCAGTTTGATGTGTACTTTGAAGAGCTTTCTACTGCAACAGTAGCTTTTAAATATCTGTATGCGCTTTCCTATACTTCACTCTGAAGGCAGCTAATTTCAATGCAACTGTATGATACTTGTTTTATTTTTGGGATCAATGCTCCATTCTAAGCCAAACACCAAATTTCACAGCCAGAGATAGCACCTAGCAGAGTGGGCACTTGGTGTTTGCATTGTAAGTCCAGAGCAGCGACAAATTCAGTGTAATAAATGATCACAATATACCTTGCTAGGAGTTGTCTTAAAGATTGATACAGAGAACACTGTTCTACTTGTGTTGTATACATATTTGATTTGATTTGATTTATTGCTGTCACATGTACCAAGATAGAGTGAAAAGTATTGTTTGGCATGCTGTCCAGACAAATCATACTTTACATAAGTGCATCAGGGTAATAGAATGGCTACAGAAAAGGTGCAGAGAAAGTTCAAGTCCAATATATGAGAGGTCTATTCTTATGTCTGATAACAGCAGGGAAGAAGCTGTTCTTGAATCTGTTGGTACACATTTTCTAACTTTTGTATCTTCTGCACGATGGATAAGGGTAAGGAGAGTATAGCTGGGATGGGAGGGGTCCTTGATTATGTTGGCTGTTTTCCGAAGGCAGCCGGCAGTGTAGATAGAGTCAATGGAAGGAAGTCTGGTTTTCTCAATGGACTGGGCTGCGTTCACAACTGTCTGTAATTTTTTGTGGTCTTGGAAAGAGCAGTTACCACAACAAGCTGTGATGCATCCATTCGGATGCTTTCTGTGGTGCATCTCTAAAAACTGATAACTGCAGGCATACCGAATTTCCTTAGCTTTCTGAGGAAGCAGAGGCTTTGATATGCTTTCCTGATTGTAGCTTTGACATGAATGAACTAGGATAGGTCATTGGCAATCCTTACTCCTAGGAATTTGAAGCTCCCAACACCTCCACCTCAGCACCATTGATACAGATAGGAATTAGCGAGTTTTGAGAAGATTTGTATCTCAGGCTCTGGATGTGAGTTTGCTCGCTGAGCTGGAAGGTTAGTTTTCAGACGTTTCATCACCATTCTAGGTAACATCATCAGTGAGCCTCCGACGAAGTGCTGGTGTTATGTCCCGCTTTCTATTTATCTGGTTAGATTTCCTTGGGTTGGTGATGTCATTTCCTGTGTTGGTGATGTCATTTCCTGTTCTTTTTCTCTGGGGATGGTAGATTGGCTCCAAATCAATGTGTTTGTTGATGGAGTTCTGGTTGGAATGCCATGCTTCTAGGAATTCTCGTGCATGTCTCTGTTTGGCTTGTCCTCGGATGGATGTGTTGTCCCAATCAAAGTGGTGTCCTTCCTCATCTGTATGAAAGGATACGAGTGATAGTGGGTCAAGAACAATGAACATCAACTAGCCACAGAACATCACAAGCCATTAAAAAGGATAAAATCCAAGGTCCAGTTAGATTGTGCCCTCAGATGCCCAAATGAATTAGTGAGAAGGTAACAAAGACACTGGCATCCATGGACGCAAGCTTGACAGTAAACAGAGCAGCATCTGATATTGGTGACTGCAACTCCTGTCATCAAAAACATCATTCATCCATAGAAACCTAGAAAATAAAAGCAGGAGTAGACCATTCAGCAGTTTGAGCCTGATCTGCCATTCAACACTATCATGGCTGATCATCTGATTCAGCATCCTACTGTCGCTTTCACCTTTTACACATTAATCCCTGTGGACCTCGATCTAACTCCTTCCAGAAAACAGTCAATGTATCAGTCTCTACCACATTGTGTGGCAGAGAATTCCACAGGCTCACCACTCCCTGAATGTAGAAATTTCTCCTCATTTCAGACCCTGTACCCTTACCCAAGGAACTACAGCGCCTTTCCGTTAATGGTCAGAACAGACTAAACAACGTGAAAATAAATCTGGAGAAGGAGAACATAATATAAAGTAACCATCATGGATTTGCAAAACAAATGATGTTTTAAACATAGCTAGCAAGAATGCAGATGCTAGAATCAGAGGTAACGCAGTGCGGAGATGGAGAAACACAGCAGGTCGTGCAACAACAGTGGATCTGGAAAACAAAGTGTGGAGCTGGATGAACACAGCAGGCCAAGCACCATCTTAGGAGCACAAAAGCTGATATTTCAGGCTTAGCCCCTTCATCAGAAAAGGGGGATGGGGAGAGGGTTCTGAAATAAATAGGGAGAGAGGGGGAGGTTTACATTTCAGATCGGGAAGCTTCTTCAGATTTCTGAACAAGTGCCCCAACCCGAAGCATCAATTTTCCTGCTCCTCTGATGCTGCCTGGCCTGCCATTTTAAACAACCTTCTAATGTCCTTTGAAGAATCTACAGATCATATAAACAAGGCAATGGATGTGGTGTGCAGTGCTGCATAAAGCCTCGTGAGATATGTGGAGGTAGAGGCCTGGAGCGAAGATGGATTGGAAGATAAAAGAAAGAGCAGAGTGTGGGAAGGAAAGATATTTGCTTGGGTTAGCAGAAGGCACTGCCCTACAGTGTTTTATCTACTGTGTCTTCAGGGATAACTCATGCCACATCCCCACCAGTGAGAAACCCATTTAACCACCCTGGTGAGATTCCCTGTGTATCATGAGTTTCGACACTGAAATTACAATTGGCTGGCTGATTAAAAGCTTCTCCTGGATTCTGTTGCTGAAAACCAAGGCTCAAGGAGCTCAAATACCGAGAAGACAAATGCTTTTCTTTCAGATCTCATGGCATGGGAGGATGGGGCATCAAATGGGTCAGAGCAATGTTGCAGGGTTGACTTTTCCCCCTTGCTGTCCAGTATTCTGCCCAGTTGGCTTCAGATTGAGGCATATGGAGGCCTCGCCTAATCCCCATTAATCCACCAGGCAGATTGTCCTTGTTTTCCAGCCAGAAAGCTAGCCATTGCCTGCTGAGAGGATAAAGATCATAAAGCATGCAAAAAAACTGGAAGCAATTTTCAAATGAATAGAACAGAAATCAGGGATGCAATGATAGATTTACATAATGCTTTGGATATTCCACACTTTTGGAATGCTGTGTGAGACTTCAGTCTCCATACAATTGAAACCGTGGAACAAATGCAGAGAATCAGAGTGATATATGAATTTTCAGATGGAACTGGTAGGGAAGCTTGAGAAGCACAGTGGCTTAGTGGTTAGCACTGCTGCCTCACAGCAGTACGGGGCCCAGGTTTGATTCCATGCTCCAGCAACTGCCTGCGTGGAGTTTGCATATTATCCCTGTACCTGCATGGGTTTCCTCCACGTGCTCTGGTTAATTTCCACAGTCCACGGATTTTCGGGCTAGCTGGATTAGCCATGCTAAATTGCCCAAAGTGTCTAGGGATGTGTAGCTTAGGTTCATTAGCCACACAAAATGCAAGGTTACAGGGAAAGGGTAGGGGTTTGGCTCTGGTGGGATGCTGTTTGAGGGGTTAGTGTGGACTTGTTGGGCTGAGTGGCCTGTTTCCACACTGTGAGTATTCTATGATAAGAGGAAATATCAAAGTTTGCAACACTACACAAGTAACTAGTTGTTACTTTTCTCAAATGACCTAAGCATGTGCATGTGTTTTCTGTCAAAAATAGAAGGATCATTGAAACTAAAAATTATATGATGCCTGCCAGTGGTTAAATTCCTTGCTGTTGAATGAGGGTACAAGCCACTTCCTGCACCAATTGTGTCTCATTATTTGGGCGTCATGGTGGCTCAGTAGTCAGCACTGCTGCCTGACAGCGCCAGGGACCTGGTTTTGATTCCACCCTCAGGCAACCGTTTGTGTGGAGGTTGCATGTTCTCCCTGTGTCTGCGTGGATTTCCTCCAGGTGCTCCAGTTAATACCTACAGTCCAAAAATGTGCAGGTTAGGTGGATTGTCCATGATAAATTGCCCATTGTACCCAGGAATGTGGAGGTTAGATGGGTTATGAGTGATGAGTCTGGGCGGGTAAAAGAACTGTTTCGGCCTGGAAAGAACAAAGCATGTTTTGAGGTAAGTGTACTTTGGAAGTGGGATGGGGAGAACTGCCCCATTCAGCAAGAGATCCAGAACTATGCCCAGAAAATGGGGTGAAGATTTCTCCTGATTTGTCATGTCCAGAGCAATTATAAGGAACAGGGCAGGTTCAGAGAGACCAGCACTTATGGATACACAACTTTTAAAATTTGGCACCACCATACCAGTCAATTCTCAGATCCCCTGGAAATGGTGTGTGGTAAGCTAGTCAGAAATTGGACATGATACTCACCATAAAGGGTATGTATTTCCAATCTGAAAAAGACTCAATAATGCAGAGTCTTTGTCTCCTGTGGATTAACCAATCCTCTATCCTCGTTAATGTAGTTCCCCATTTACCGTGAGCTCCTACCATAAGCAACAACATTTTAATATAGCACCTTATTGAATACTTTCCGTAAATCCAAACATACTGCATCTACCAGTTGCCCTTTATCAGTTCTGCTTGTTATATCCTCAAAGAACGCTAGAAAATTTATGAAACATGATTTCCCATACACAAAACCATGTTGACTCTGTTTGAATATGTTAAGCTTTTATAATCGACCTGCTATTGCTTTGTTGATTGCTCCTAGAATCTAGTGAGTTCTGAAATATTTTGACCAATGTCTCCACTTCTTCTGCAACCACTCCCATTCAAATCCTTGGATTAGGGCCATCACATCCAGGTGAGTTATCTGCCTTTAGGCCCATCAGTTTGTCAAATACTTTGTCCTCGTGATACAGACACTTCCTTCCATTAGCAGATCTGATTTTGGTCAGATGTTAATAATGCCCTCCAGCATGAAGACCAATGAAAAAATATTGGCTTCACCTAACTTCCAACTCTCTGTTCATTTGGTTAATGCCCCAGTTGCATCTGCCCACACTTATTTTACATGGCTCCCTTTTTTACATACATAACTGCAAAGCTCTTGTTTGTTTCAACATTTCTTGACAATTTGTTTTCATAATTTGCTTCTCTCTTTATATTAACTTTTCTTCTGTTGGTTTCTGAAAATAATTCCCAAGCCTCTGGCATACCATTAGCTCTCACCACTATTTATGCTTTAATTTTTGATTGTGTAGCTCCCTTGATCAGTTAATTACTGGATTTTCCTTCTCCTTCTTTTTGATGGGAATAAATTTTTGTCGAGTGTAATGAAATATCTGCCAGTGCTCATCCACTGACATGCCCCTAGCTTGCTTTCCCACCTCACCATACACCACTGTTTCTGCATACCACTGTAACTGCTCTTGATTAAGCTGAAGAGCATTATTTAAGGCCTGAATTGCTCTTCTTTACGCTGAATTTGAAATTCTATCTTATTGTGATCCTTAACTGCAAGATCGCTTGTTAATCATACCTCTTTATACAATACTGGATCTAAAATAGTCTGTTCCAATGAAGGTTCCACAATATGTTGCCCTAAGAAACAGTTCCTCAAGCATGATACAATTTGTCTTCCATGTTAACCTTGCTTATTCTGATATGACCAGTCAATATGCATATTAAAATCATCCATGACTGTGGTAGCACTACTTTTACGCACTCTGTCATTGTCCTACAATAAGGAAAGACTTTGGGGAACTATAGCCGACTCTCACCTGTCATTTCTTTCCTTGACTATTTGCACACAAACTGTTTCCACAACAGTGGATCTGGAAAACCCTACCTACCACCACACTGGTACATCTTTTACTAATAAAGCCATCCCACCTCCTGTTTCTTTTTACCTACTTTTCCAGAACTCAAATATACATGAATATTGAGTTCCCACTCTGGGTCATGCCGTAACCAGGTCACTGCAATAGCTATTAAATCATATTCATTTGTTATAATCTTTTTCGTCAATGCATCTTTCTTATTATATATACTGACTGCATCCTTGACTTTTCACCATTATCACTTATTCTGTTTTTAATTTCTGCTGCACACTTATGTTTATTCCTTCTTGCTACTTGTTGATTATCGTTTTCTCTTCACTATACTTTTTATCTGCTCTCTCATTTCATTTTGATATTAAAAATTATGCTTCAATTGAACACAACCCCTCAGCTAATTAGTTTAAGTCATGCCTACAACCTTCGTTATACAATTTACCAAGACATTGATCCCAGCATGGGTCAAATGAAGACCATCTCAGTGGAAGATCTCCCTCATTGCCCAGGTCCATGAGTCAGAATCTATTTCTCCAACATCAATCTTTGAGTAATGCATTTATACCTTTAAACTTATTTTCCGTTTGCCAATTTGCTTATGGCTCTGGCAGGAATCCTAAGATTATTACCTTTGTGGATCTGCTTTCTAATTTATCCCTGAGCTGCTTGCAATCCCTCTTTCTTACTACTACTCATGCCATTGGTACCTGTCTAGACCATGATAACTGGATGCTTGCTGGCTTCCTTCAAGACCAAAAGCGATATCCTGCACTTTGACATCAAGTATTTAGGTACAATGCACAATCTATTTCCCTAACTATGCTCTCTCCTACTCCTATTACATTTCTTTTTGCCTTCACCTTGCACTTGAGTTGTACCATGCACCATGGTATTTGGCTAGTTTGCTCATCCTCTTTGCAAACTGTCCTCTCATCCACATTGAGAGCAAGAGTCTCACACCTCCTGAGTAAAGGCACTGACTGAGGCCCCTCCAAGCTAAATTCCAGATTATCATATCTGCTTCACTTGTAGTTACATTCACCCATCTCCCACCACAAACCAGATTTGATACAGTGAATCTAAGGGGTGTGAAAACAATGCCTCCCGCTCCGTGCAGCTCAGACTCTAACTCATCAACTCTGAGCCAAAGTTTCTCAAGAAGCCAACACTTGCTGCAAACACTCTGCTGATCATACTGGTGTCCATCAGCTCCTACACGCTACAGTTGCAACGCATTGCTTAGCCAACCATCTCCATTCTAGTTTAGGAATTAATTTGGATATTACATATTTTAGAAATATTAGCTATTTTAGAAATAAACCTCCCAATTGTACTATTTGGCTGTAATACTATCTCCTATTCCGAATCATATTTGCAATCAAAAAAGGTATGGAACCTATCAACCACTACCTGTTTTCCTGTGATGTCGTACTTTAGCTCCTACAAGTAGAAACTGTGGCTCTCTTCCACCAGTTTTTAATCTCCAACTGCTACTGCTGACCTTCTCTCATAATCTTCTTCATAGTCTTCTCTCACAATCTGCTTCACAGTGGTGCTGACTTGCTGCATGCTCTTCCCAGCCATGTGTTGTTGGCAAGTATTGAATGCCAATGACTGAGGATGAAGGGTGTGTGTGCATGTGGCTGGTGCCTGTGGATTGTGTCCTGGCACGTAATTAGATGCTGAGGAATGTGACCAGTGTCAAACTGAAACCACCAGGCATCTGCTCTGATTTCCATGTTGAGAGTTTTCAATGTCTGGCTTGTTTCGTGCGTTCAGTAAGATAGGGAACTGAATATTAACCAGGTGAGTGAGGGAGATAACAGAACTTTTAATAAACTCTAAGTCCCCTGAATTGGCAAACTACTGCTGCCTGGTGAGAAACTCACCTCGCGGCTGCATGACGGATATTCCTAACGTTGAGATCAGCCTTACCAGACTTCATGTCTAATTCTCCAGCAAATCTCATCATAGCTCTCATCACTCAGACACCACAAGATTCCACCCTATATTTTTGTACCATGAATGAGGCAGCATTATTGAAATTCTTAGCTGCCTGGGAGTTTCTGGAGTCGACTATTTACGGTGAGATAGAGTTTAGAGTGAACAAAAATGTAGGAATGGTGGGTTCTTGTCCCTAAAGGACAGCCATTCCATATGAATGGTTACCCTGCTGCAGCGGAAACCATGTTGTGCGCGGCGTATATGTCAGACCAATTTGAAGGAAATACATACATGTCACTGCTTGACTTGGAAAGATTGTTTGTGACATCTCCAAAGCTTACATGGAAAGGTGGGGTCGTGTGAAGGAGATGGAGTACTGGGGGTGAATGGGAATGGATCAGGGTGCCAAAGAAGAGTAATCCCTTTAAGTATTTCACATGAACTTGATGGAATTTTCAGTTTCTTGCAATTTTGACCAGAAAAAAGTTCATACTGAAAGTAGGACAAAGTACCACATTATATAAATGAACAATTGATATACCAACCAAGCAATCCATCATAGAGCCTGGCAACTTGGCATTGGTACATTCAGTATTATTTTATTTGGCAAAAGATTAACTTTTAAAGTATTAGATGATGTCTTGTGACTGTTCATGGAAATGTAATGAAGTAAAATTACTTAAATAGTACATGGCACAACTTAAAATGTTATATCCCTTCCTGATATTGAAAGATACATTTCTGGTAAAACATTAACAAGAGCCTACTGCAGCACTAAACAATCATTACTCCATAATCAAGACAAAGGCATGTCTGTAGGATTCTGGTTTGCAATCAGTAATTTGTTGATTTTAGGCGGTTGGAATCACCCCCAGATCCTTCGTTCTGATAATGGACTTACTTCGGGAATTTGAACTGAAGAAGGCAGTAGACAGGAACTTCAGGGCAAAATAATTTGTGTATATATTTATAATACAGAAAAGTAAGTATAGTACAAGTAATGCAGATAAAAGCACTAAACTCTGAAATTAACACGATCAATTATACAGAGGATAGTAATTAAATACACAATTAAATTAAACACAGAGTAAACACTATTAGCACCTAAACAGCCATTTTAATCACATAAACTTTAATGAGGCTTCCTATCCTTGGAGTCCCATGCACTGTCGTCACCCACTTTCCCCTCCCTGCCAGCTAAGTGGGGAACTTTGGGGTCTTAGGAGTTTAACTTCACCACCGGGCAAAAACACAATTTTGAAGTACAGCTGGTTGTTCATAGAATTCCTATGCTGTGGAAACAGGCCATTTGGCCCACCACATCCACACCTACCCTCTGAAGAACATCCCACCCAGACCCATCTCAAGATCCCTACCCTTTCCCTGCAACACAAATGGCTAACACACCTAATCTACACATCCCTGAATACTATATGGCAATTTAGCGTGGCCAATCCAACTAACCTGCACATCTTTGGATTTATGGGAGGAAACCAGAGCACCTGGTGCATGACTCCCATGCAGACACAGGGACAACATGCAAACTCCACCCAGACAGTCACCCAAGGGTGTAATTGAACCAGGGTCACTGGCCCTGTGAGGTAGCAGTGCTAACCAGTGAGCTCCTGTGCTGTCAGCTCTCTTGGTTTAGGTCAGGCCTGTGTCTGGAAGCTCTTGTTTGGATTGTGCTTGGTTGGCCTCCCCCATCTTGGATGTCCTTTTTTATGACACCCTTACTTTGGCTTCCCAATGCAGCTTCTCTGTTTGGTCTCTAAAGTACTTGGTTCCGAAGTTGCTTGTTGGGGCTAGAAGCCTGTGGGGAAGCTATTTCTGCAGAAGCTTGTTATGGAAACATAAAGCTCCCTCTCAGGTAAGATCAGGGCTGGCAGTTGTATAAATGGTGTGCCCCATTATCTCCTCTCAAACCTGTGGTGTCCAATATGTTTCGCGTGTTCCCTTTGAGGCCAATTGGTTTCCCAATAGTTAAGGGTATGTGTGAATGGATTTTGATTGAAGTTGAATGTCAGGTATATTGTCGGCCCCATACTGCGTCGCCTGAGGTATAAAAATTAGTTTTAGCCCAGAGTGTTAGTTTTAGTTGATTATTCTCTTAGAGTAGAGGTGTAAATTGGAATTCCAGGCTGAACAATAATCTCAGGCTGAAATCATTTTGGCTGTCTATATTTGCTGCAGCCTGAACTCAGGATGTTGCGCAGTATTTTAGATATTAGAAAAGTTCAAGATCTTGCCCAATATTTTAGATGATGGCAATTTTTGTTCAATCCAACATGCTTTTCCAATTTGATTGAGTTTTTTGAGGAGATGACAAGAATGATTGATGAGGAAAGGGCAGTGGATGTTGTCTACATGGACTTTTTATCAGGAATTTGATGATGTACCTCATGGTACCTAGGGGGAGATGATGGTTTCGTGGTATTATTGCTGGACTGTTAATCCAGAGCCCTGATAATGTTCTGGGGACATGGGGTCAAATTCCACCACAGCAGATGGTGGAATTTGAATTCAGTTTTTTAAAAAAATCTAGAAATAAGAATCTAATGATGACCATGAATCCATTGTCAATTGTCAGAAAAACCCATCTGGTTTACCAATGTCCTTTACGGAAGGAAACTGTCATCCTTACCCAGTCTGGCCTACATGTGACTCCAGGCCCACAGCAATGTGGTTGCCTTTTAACTGTCGTCTGGTCAATTAGGAATGGGCAGTAAATGCTGCCTGGTGAGCGATGCTCTTGTCCTGTGAATGAACAAATGAATAAAAGAGGCAGGCTGGCACAAAAGGTAGAGTCTCATGGGATCTAGGGTGTGCTGGCTAGATGGATACAGAACTAGCTAGGTATTAGAAGGCAGAGAGTATCAGTGGAAGCGAGCTTTTTGGAATTGAGATTAGTGACTAGCGATGTACTTCAGAGATCTATGCTAGGACCTTTGTTGTTTGGATTATCTATAAATTATGTGGACAAAGTAGTTTGTTATAGACTAGACTAGACCCCCTCAAGATATTTTACTAGGTAACCTAGACCCTAAATTTTTATTATTTTAAGGGCAAATGTGAAGTGCCTGCTCCAGATGCAATGTGACTGGTCGAACTACTTGACATTAAGCAAAACATAATTAAATACAACCAAAGAAAGAGCATTTTAGAATAACTTAACTCTATTAGGAAACTTAACAGAATAATAGATACCATAACCAATACTAATGAACTCTTCCAATACAGTAACATCCCATAAACAGACTCCTCGGCAAAATGATAAGTTCAGATTCAGATTCTCACATGCAGTTCTCTAATCCAGGAAGAAAAAATATCAAGAGAAAATTCAGAGAAATTAGCAGCCAGGATATATTCACTGAAGCTTCCAACTATGCCCAGACCCCAATAGCTTCTGCTTAGAGCTAAAAACTCAGAAATCATGATCCGTGAGAGCTGGCCATTCATGCTGTTTTAAAAACTATCCAAGGCTTCCCAAGTTGTTTACTGTAGTGGTTCTGGTAGGCTGGTCATCACGTCTGCCTTGCAAAGAGGACAAAATAACTTCTCAAAATCACAGCATCATTGCAAGTTGATTTGATTCGTAAGTTTGTTGATGGCACAAAAATTGGCAGCGTTGCAGATAATAAGGAGGTCTATCAAAGGATACAGCGGGATGTGGATAGATTGCAGCCTCAGGCGGAGACTTAGCAGATGGAGTATAATGCGGACAAATGCAAGGTGGTGCATTTTGAAAGATCAAATTCGGTTGTGAATTATACAATAAATGGCAGAACCCTTTGGAGCACTGATATAGTGAGGGACCTGGGTGTACCGGTCTACAGACCCCTGAAAGTGGCAACACAGGTAAAGGCCTACAGCACACTTGCCTTCTTCGGTCAGTGCATCAAATATAAAAGTTGGAAAGTACAAAACTATAGTCAAGCCACATTTGGCATATTGCATGCAGATCTGGTCACTTCACTACCAGAAGGACTTTGATGCTTCGGAGAGGGTGCAAAGAAAGCTAACCTGGATGTTGTCTGGTCTGGGGGGCTTTAGGTATGATGAGAGTTTGGATAAATTCAGATTGTTTTCACTGGAACGATGGAGGCTGAGGGGGTGAACTGATAGAAGCCTGCAAAATTATGAGAGACACAGATAAGGTGGATAGTCAGAGAGGCTTTTTGCCAGGGTGGAAAGGTCAAACACAAGAGGGTATAGATTCAAAGCGAAAGGGAGAAAGTTTGGGGGAGAAGTGTGGGGAATATTCTTCACACAGAGGTTGGTGGTGCTTGGAATGCCCTGCCGGTGGAGGTGCTGAAGCAATTTCGCAAAGTTTAAAGTGTTTCTTAACAGAGACATGAATGTGAAGTGAACAGAGGGATAGATACCACATATGGGCAATTAGCAGTGGGTCTAAACAAGGATGAAGACTTGGTATAGGCTTGGTGGCCTGAAGGACCTGTTCCTGTGCTGCATTGTGTTGCAAATTGGATTGCTGAACACTCCTTTTAATCTGGGACTTAGTGCTGGTCCTGTCTGCTATTTGGTTCCAGGTTGGCTGCGTTTGATGGCAATGTAACGTTCCTGCAGGCCAAGGGTAAGCTATCAGGACATTCAAGGCTACAGGAAAAAGGACTGCCCACTTTTTCACCAGCCAGACCAACAACATTTCCAGGTCTCTGTCAGCAGAATTGGTTCAGCACACCAGGAATACATTGTGCGGTTTTGTCTCCCCCGGGAAAGTTATCGTTGCCATAGAAGGGATGCAACAAAGATTTGCTTTGAGATGGTAGCACTGTCCTATGAGGAAAAATCTGACAAGCTGGGCCTGGTAATCTACATTCCAAAGGGCAGTAGAAGCTCAATCTTGAGTATTCTTCAAATGCAGGGTGATAAAATTTTGATTGCCAGCAGCACGAAGGGTTTTGTGAATAGTATGGGTAAAGGGCATTGAAGTGTTTGATCAGTCCTGGCCGTATTAAGTGGTGGAGCAGGCTCCATGGGCTGAATGGACCATCCCTGTTCTTATCTCCCTGTATGTGTCATCAGTGGCATACCTGATACCTGCAGTGTCCTGCATTTCCACTCATCCTGCACAGCAACAACACAATAATTATCCAAAGAGACCAGTTGCATAATTAGCAAATCGAAGAATGGGAAAATATATGAGAACAGTCACTGCAAGCCATGGTGGTCTGGTGGACTATGAAGATCACTCAATAAAACACTTAGCTGAAGAGGGTTGATACTTAATGTCAAATAGAATTCCTTCAGTTCCAAATTTCCGTGGAAATTTTCAATGCATTAAATACATGCCTTATTTGGGTACCTGAAACTGATAAACTGTTTTGAACTTTGTAAAATTATACTTGGAATTTCCAGGAAGCGAAGTACTCGATCATTTCTGCATAAAACGTTGGAAAAGTCTCATAGCTTTTTGCACTCTCAATCCTTACAATAGATTGAACCCTTCTAGAGGAAGAGCTTCTTAGTGAGAGGGGAAACACAATATTACATTTCACATGTTCCTTTTGCAGAAGATCGTTGTTAATAAATGGTTTTCAAAGCAAAATTTCATCTGTACTTCCTATTCCTGGCAGATTGTTTGGTTGGATGTATTATCAGTTGTCAAATCAATTGATTAGCACCCTCTACAGGATATCTGTGCAAGAGTCTGCCAAATTGTGTTTGAAAATGAAAGCAGTGAAACTGAGGGAACGTTGAAGTGTGTATATAACTGGCAAATAGCTTTATTGTGATGTGTATTTACATTGTTCTCTTCTGTGGCAATGGCCTGTTACCACATAAGGAAACTTTTTCTAGTTATTTAGAAATGTAATTTATTCACATTTCTTTGAAAGAAAACCGCATTGACAGTTGAAAATATTTTAGGGAGAGAAGGAGCAATTATCTTGTCACGGTGTCTATCTAACAGGTCCTGGCATTTTTCCAACATTAAACTCCATCTCATGATAAATGTGCAGATTACATGCCTGGATGTGTTGTGTCAGGATCCCACTGTTTGACTTTGCCAATGAGGCCATTTCATAGATACATGGAAAATAAGAGCAGGACTAGGCCATTTGACCATTCTGCATTCAATGTGATTATGACTGATCATCTAACTCAGTATTCTGTTCCCATTTTCTCCCCATATCCTTTGACCCCTTTAGCCCTAAGCTCTGCTTCAAACTCCTTCTAACTTCCAATGAATATAGTCCTAACCGATTCAGTTTCTCTTCATACATTATTCCTGCCACCCCAAGAGTCAGTCTGGTAAAGACTCGCACACCCTCCATAGCCAGAACATGCTACCTCAGTAAAGGAGACCAAAACTGCACACAGTATCCCCAGGGATGGTCTAAGCAAGGCTCTGTACATTTGTAACTAGACTGCTCATGTACCCTCAATCCTCTTGCTCTGAAGGCCAACATACCATTTTCCTTCCTCACTGCCTGCTGCACCTGTATGCTTACTTTAAGTGACTTTGAAAAAGGACAGCCAGGTCTCATTGCACCTCCCCCTTTCCAAAATTAAGTGAGTAAGCTCACATTTATCCACATTAAATTTCATCTGCCACGTTTTTGCCCATTTATTCAATTTGTCCAAATTACACTGAAGTATCTCTGCATCCTCCTCACAATCACCCTCCCACCCAGTTTTATGTCATCTGCAAGCTTGGAGATACTACATTTCATTTCCACGTCTAAATCATTAAAGTGTGTTGTGAATACCCTGGGGCGCAAGCACTGATCCCTGCGATACCTCACTGGTCACTGTCTTTCACTCGGAAAAAGACCTATTTATTCCCAGTCTTTGCTTCCTGCCTGCAAGTCATTTGTTTATCCATGTCAGTATGCTACCCCCAAACCCTAACACTTTCGTTTTACATGCTGATCTGTTATGTGGCACCTAATCAACAATATTCTGAAAGTTCAAGTAAACCACCTTTTCTGGTTCCCTGTTATCAACCTTACAAGTTATATCCTTGAAAAATTCCAGCAGATTTGTCAAACATGCTTTCCCATTTGTAAACCCGTGCTGACTCTCTTCAATCATGTCACTATTTACCAAATGCTTTGCTGTTCAATATTTTTTAATGGAGTCTAGCATTTTCCCCACTATTGATGTTAGGCATTTCTTCACTGTTGTGGATCACAGATGATGTTTGTGCAGTTCTTTCCTGTTCCATTTAGTCAAATGTACCAGGACACTTGATAAGTCACCATTCGAAATAAAGAAGCCACTTTCTTTTAATTGTATTTGCACAACAGTATGCAGTGCTGATATCAGAGGAACAATCTAGAGGTAGTGAGCTCACAATCTCCATCATGGAAAATTGAACTCAGTGCAATGGAAATTTATGGACTTCCACAAGATGAAGTGACTAAGATCATTATAAAATGCCAACTGATTCACTAATAACTGTCGTGAGAAAAAATGTGTCATTCAAGTCGATAATTTCAATCCAATTTACATAACTCATGGAGGTTAATGTCTAGTGCAGCATTAAGTGTTAGACTGTGAATATCCAGAGAAGCTGACAATGTGCAGACACCCACGTCCTGAAAACAAATATGTGAGAAAAGCAAAATGTACTGGCATGGGGTAAATTGTTGGCTGTGAAGAACATGATCAAGATATATGAGCAATCACATTGAGACTGTAGAATCAGTTTGGCCCCAAACTGACAGGGCAGTTATAGTGTAAATACAACATGTATCTGGAGTATGGCAACTTTGAAACTGGAATAAACTCACACAACACTCCTTATTGGAATTAATCTTATTTGACTTTATTTCACAGTCAATTCAGCAGTGTGCCTTACGACATAGACATCAATATTTCCTTCAACACTGACTGTGATAATGGCATAAAACTATGGAATGAACATCCCCAATCTCCCCTGAGATTATAAAGACCTTCACTCTACGCTTTGCTACCTCATTAAATCAAATGTATAAATTGTGAAAGAGTGTGAGAGGAGACAGACAGGTTAAAGAGGAGGGGTTAGAGTCAGTGAAGGTGAACGTAGGTGCGGAGTTAGGAAGGGGATAGGTCGTTCCATGGAGGATGGACAGCTCAAGGAGGTGGGATGAGGTTAATGGGTAGGAGATGGGGCGGAGCTTGAGGTGGGTGGAATGGTTAGGGAGATGGGGACTAGCTGGGCTGGTTTTGGGATGTGTTCGGGAGAGGGGAGATTGTGAAGCTTGTGAAGTCCACATTGATATCCTTGGGCTGCAGGGTTCCCAAGCGAAATATGAGATGCTGTTCCTGTATCTTTCGGGTGGCGTCATTGTAGCAATGCAGGAGGCCCAGGATGGACATGTCATCTGAGGAGTCGGGGGGTGGGAGTTGAAATGTTTTGCGACTGGGAGATGTAGTCGTTTGTTGCGAACTAAGCGTTGGTGTTCCACAAAGTGGTCCCCAAATCTTTGCTTGGTTTCCCCGACGTAGGAGATGCCACAATGGGAATAGCGGATACAGTATATCACATTAACAGATGTGCAGGTGAACATCTGTTTGATGTGGAAGGTCTTCTTAGGGCCTGGGATTGGGGTGAGCAGGGAGGTATGGGGCAGGTGTAGCACTTGCTTTGGTTGCAGGGAAAAGTGCTGGGCATGGTGGGGCTGGAGCGGAGTGTGGAGCGGACAAGGGACCCACTGACAGAGTGGTCCCTCTGGAGAGCACATAAGGGTGGGGAGGGAAAAATATCTTTGGGAGTGGGGTCAGATTTCACATGGCAGAAATGTCGGAGGATGATGCGTTGGATTTGGAGGTTGGTGGGGTAGCATGTGAGGATGAGGGGGATTCTGCTTTGGTTTTAATTGCGGATAGGCGGTGTGAAGGATGTGTTGCGGGAAATGCGGGAGACATGGTTGAGGGCATTTTCGATCACTGTGGAGGGGAAGTCTCCATCTCTGGCATCCACCTGGAAACTGATATCCATTTTAAGCCTACTGGCTCCCACAACTACTAGAATGCTCCTCCTCTCACACACCTTCCGTAAAGTGGCCATCCCCTATTCCCAATTCCTTCGCCTCCACCACGTCTGCTCCCGAGATGAGGCATTCCACTCCCGAACATCCCAGATGTCCTCTTTTATCAAGGACCGCAACTCCTCCTCCACAGTGATCGAAAATGCCCTTGACCATATCTCCTGCATTTCCCGCAATGCATCCCTCACACCGCCTATCCGCAATTAAAACCAAAACAGAATTCCCCTTGTCCTCATCTACCACCCCACCAACCTCCAAATCCACTGCATCATTCTGCGAAATTTCTGCCATGTGCAATCTGACCCCACTACCAAAGACAGTTTTCCCTCCCCACCTTTCTGTGTTCTCCGGAGGGACCACCCTCTCAGTGACTCCCTTGTCCGCTCTACATTCTCCTCCAGCCCCACCACCCTCGGCACTTTTCCCTGCAACTGAAGCAAGTGCTACACCTCCCTACTTACCCCCATCCCAGGCCCTTAGAAGACCTTCCACATCAAACAGATGTTCACCTGCACATCTGTTAACGTGATATACTGCAGCCGCTGTTCCTGTTGTGGCCTCTACATCGGGGAAACCAAGTGGAGGAATGGGGACCGCACTGTGGAACACCTACACTCAGTTCGCAACAAATAACTACACATTTCAACTCCCCCCGGACTCCTCTCACAACATGTCCATCCTGGACCTCCTGCATTGTCGTGATGACACCACTTGAAAGATGCAGGAACAGCATCTCATATTTCGTTTGGGAATGCTGCAGCCCAAGGATATCAATATGGACTTCACAAGCTTCCAAATCTCCCGTCCCCCGACCACATCCCAAAACCAGCCCAGTTAGTCCCCGCTTTCATAACCATTCCTCCCACCTCAAGCCCCACCCCTCTCTCCTACCCACTAACCTCATCCCACCTCCTTGAGCTGTCCGTCCTCCCTGGAATGACCCATCCCCTCCCTAACTCCCCATCTACATTCACCTTCACTAACTCTAACCCCTCCTCTTAACCTGTCTGTCTCCTCTCACACTATCTTCTTCTTCATCCATCTGCTATCCACCTACCCCTCTCTCGCTATTTATTTCAGAATCCCCTTCCCCTCTCCCATTTCTGAGGAAGGGTCTCGACCCAAAACGTCAAACTTTCCTGCTCCTCTTATCCTCCTTGACCTGCTGTGTTCATCCAGCTTCACACCGTGTTATCTCAGATTCTCCAGCAACGGCAGTCCCTATTATTACTGTACAAATTGCAAATCTTAGTCTCTGCAATTATTCAAAAGTTTGTTGTTAACACTGGTCACAGATTATTGAGTAATTCAGAAGAACAATTGTACACAAATTGTTAAGTAACAACAATTGATTACCTCCTGATTGAAGGTTAAGTTCTTCACATAATGCGACTGAAACCTTTGTCTCTCCGGTCTGCTTCATCTTGCACAAATTGTATATTAAGTCCCCATCTTTTGCAACACACAGATCATACACTGGGTTACTCTAGAGAACAGGATAAAATGCCCACAATTACTAATTGCTGAATTTTGCCATGGACAAACTGAACAAGGTAAAGTTTCTCAGGTATTGCCTCCTTTCACATCAGAATTTAAACCAACTCATTCAACAATCTTAACATGCCAGTGTAAGTGAGACAACAGCTGGCAAAAATGACCTGGGTTCAAACTCTATGGTGCCTGCCAGGAAATGTTGGCACATTTCCCAAATTCCAATTTTAATTTCCCTAACACAAGGTACAAAGTATAAAAGGAATGCCATAGACTAGATTTGACGTAAAGCCTCCACCTTATGTCTCTGATTTATATTCTGAGCCTGCCATACAGCATGATTCACTAACAGCATTGGAACAATACAGGACAAGGCCAACATTGACATGCAAACAGACAAGTATGCAAGGACATGCATTTTACAGCTATTTAACCTCTCATGAGAAGCACTGACTTTTCTCATAAACTACTGGAAATGAATACTCCAAACTCAGTCATTACTAGATTGCGTGAATATTGATTGGCTCCTTGTTTAAAGCATATGTATTAATAGGCTCTTAATGTACTTAAGTATTGGAAACCATTTAGTTAACTCTGAATTGATGCACCGACATTGAAGTTGTAACCATAAAATCACTTAATTCAGCATTATTTCATATAAATGACAAAAAAAGGAACAAATGTGCTAAGTACCCTCTAGACAGAAACTGCTAGAAGTTTCTCCATGGGCTCAATTTTGAGCTAGCATCAGCTGAATTTAGGGCAGGAGAAATGCCAAAAGCAATAGAACATCCCATTAAGATGTCCAGTGTAAAGTCAAAGAAGTTAAAGGACAGTCCCATGTCCCATTAAATTTGACACATGGGCATTGAGAGAAATACTGAGAGAAAAATCATACCCAACCTTGCTCTGATCTTCAAGAATCCATTTGAGATGGGATATTTATACCAAAGGACTAATAGGTGGATATACCGGCATAATGATTAGCATTGATAAAAGGGTACAGTGAACAGATAAGGTGAAAGCCAGGGTATTTATCATTTGTGGCAGCCAAATATTTGGACAGAACTTGTGAATCTAACCATCTGCGTTGATGTACAAGGAGGCAAAGCCAAAGAAACTTACAGCAACTCCTCAAGGAAAGAACCATCCCTCTTGATAATGCAAAATGTGGCTATGATGTATCTAGACTCTAGCAAAACTTTTGCTGGTATGTGCTAAAGATGATCGACCTACATTATTGGAAGGCATTGAAATGGGGAGTCAAAGGTGAGTCAAAAATTGGCTTCTCCATAAAGAGCAAAAGGATGCTAGTGACTGGTGCAGCATTAACAATGGAAATGTGATTAATTAAGATAGGCCATGGTGAATGGGAGCATTTGGGACCAATGTTTTCCATTGAAAGGACTGAGAGATGGGAATGAATAAAGCTGTTTAAACTTATAGATGCTGACCCAACTGCCAAAGAATAAGAAACAAATTGAGCTAATACAATAGGCATCTCTGTTTGTTGCGAGGGAACATTGATGAGTCAAATTTGAAGTGGAGAGACGAAAGACAATGAGACTGGAGAGGAGAAATAATAACGGAAATATGAACAGGACTCACCACAGATTCTAAGGATATTTTTCTACTGAAGCTAAAAGCACAATATGCAGTAGTGAAAGGTAAATGATCTTGACATGCTTACAAATGTTTTAGTGAGATGAGACCAGACGTGAATCATTGTGAATTTTGTTTTACAAAAAAATTCTCTTACCTTCAAACACATCCTTCCAAATAAGGAGAAGAAGAAGTTAATTAACGATTTTGAACAGTCCTAATATTGAAGTCGACAAACCTTCGACGGGCTTGCTTAGCATTAGTCTGATGAGAAAATGCCCTGAGCATTTCTGTCCTTTCTCTCTGTGGACCGTCCACAAGAAATTGGAATTGTTGTTTTCTCCAAGATCTTTGGTAACTTCAGAGCACAGAGGTATGTGAGGATTCTCTCCAATTTAATGTGCATTCAATGTTCTTGGAAGTAGGTGTGGTGCTAAAATTGTTAAACTCTCCTCCTGGGATAAAGGGCATACCATATTTGGTCTTATAGTGTTAAGTGGATCTTGGAACATGATTACTCATGTTCCTCAGTGAGATGGGGAGGTTGTTATTGGCTTCAGTGAATGTTGGAGTGCCTGCCAAAAGGAATTTTACCTTGTGGGAATGTGGCGTAGCAGAGTGTTGGTGTTTGAAATGATATAGTTCCCTTATTCACTGCACTGCTCTAATGAGCAAAGAGATTTACTTGGAGTTCTGTTTGCTTTTGGTATGTGTATATTTGAATGTTGCAAGAACAGAGAACCAAGATTCTCATTCTCTCTTGTCCACTTTGCACCATTAACTTGCTGCAGCCAATATTCATGAATGAGGGTCACTTGCACAAGCTAGTGAGAGTTGTATCCCAGCAAACAATTGACATCTGGTTGGAAGAAAGCTCCACAGAAGAATCTTGGTGAAGACCAAAGTCTTTCATTCAATCCCTGATCGATCAGATTACTGTAAAGATTCCATCTTCTCAACCTCAGCCCTCTCCTGAGGCGTGGTGTTCCTCATGTCAAACGCACCACCAGTGGTCTCTCTGCAATGAGAAAGAGGTCTGTGGTTCTGTGCGACTATTCTGGGACATTCATTGATCAATGCAAAGTTAGCAGATCACAGCAATAGCAAGGACTGGAGTACCACTAATCATGTAGAAAGGAATTAACAGTCAGAGCACCTTTCTTTAAGCAAGAGGTTCTGTCTCTCACTGTTATTTTGCACAGGGATCTATTCTTTAATGTTGTTTAGTAGGATAACCAGTTCTTTGTTGCTGTTTAACAAGGCTGCTCATTCTCTACAAAAGTGAAATAAAATGCTGGAAATAATCAGCAGCCTTGGAAAGAGACAGAGTTAACATTTCAGGTTAATAAGTTTCTCTCAGAACCAGAGTTCAGCATTTCATGGCATTTTCTGTTTTTCTTTTGGATTTCTAGCATTCACGGTTTCGTTAAGCTTTTGTGACATATTCTTTGCTCTAGGTTGGCATCTACTGATCCTGAATGGAAAAGTCAATGTCTTGAACAGGGAGTTATTTCCTTGGACTGGTAACACATCTCACATTAAAATAGTTAAAGGTTGCTACTGGTTGGACTTCCTTGCTTCAGGGTAAATGATTATATACTTTGTTATAAGCAGTTACTATCTGGGCATCATATCCACAGTGGAAGCTTTTCCAACATAGTTCACGGATCAGTAGACAATACATTTCCTCACAACAATTTCTTAAGGACGCAAGCTAATCAAGATGGTCATCTGCAATCCAAGACCTGCGTGCCAAAAATCAATTGAATTTGACAGCACAATGTTAAATATCTCCTTTGAAAGCTTGGAACTAGGAAAGCTTATAACATCAGGAATGCAATTTCAGATACAACATGTTTCGCTGAAACATTAGCCTCATCTGTCCTTACAATTACAGCGATTCCATTAAAGTGCACAGGAGCAAGCACTGAGGAAAAGTCAAAGTCAATTCTTGTTAGTTACATAATCCTAACAGCCAATCAAACTTCATAGAAAAATTGATCAATATAAAGGTATTAGATCTATTCAAATGTAAGATTTTGATATCCAACCACCAAACTGATTAAACTTAACAGGAGATAGTGATAACTTAATTTGAGTATTATATATAAATCCTTTGCTACAAAAAGCAACTCAGTTGTTCAACTGTCACTGCATGCCTGGCAGACTCAATCCATCTGGTTCTTGCAGTTATTAGAAAATAAGGGACAAGATATATTTACAGCAGATGAAATAAATGGACATATCTCACGATAGAGTCACTAAACAGTTACCAATTGGGTTTCATAGCAAATTAGCTGACTTCATGGTAAATTAGGCCAGAAACTGAATGATTCTCTTGGCGCTTGTCAACATTTTAGCAATAATCAGTGATGTTTCTCAAGCTCAAAATGTCAGTCCTTTTCAGATACTTTTTACGGTTGAAACATTTACAAGTATTGATATCCTCCAACAGATAAACAAATAATTATGTGCATCCAAACAAGTATTAACCCGTCCTACCACTCAAACTTCATTTAAACCTGTGTCAGCCTACCAAACCAATTATCTTCTTGTGTCGTAGGGTGTATTTTTTTCAAAGAAAGAAAGGCACCCCCTCTCTACAGGCAAATCCTTGAAAGGCAACAGCTTTGCCCCGTTAACATTTTCTCCATTAGTCTGCTGTCCTTTTTTTGTGATTATTACTGTATGAAGGTTCTTGGTATCTTGAACAACATGAAAAGCCCCATACAAATTGCAGTTATTAATTTCTGCAGCATTGCCAAATAGCAATTAAGTAGTGCCACGCTGCCTTAAAACTGCACCAAAGCATCGTTCTTGTTGATAAAGTACTAGATTGGGGATTTGACCTTTGACCTGTGGTCCTCTGGTCAAAGGTTACAGTGATATCAATGAAGCAAAGGCAAATACATTATAGAAGTTGTTTTAGGCTCAATATGTGTGTTTACCATAAGCTACAGAAGTTTACCGTAATGAACGGTATTTACTTTGTGGAGTATCCCTTACGGACGTCGGACGATGAACACAGAAATGATAGCCAACTCAGTACAAGGCAAAAAATCTACACTGACAGAGACTGAAAATTGCTGCTCACTCTCAGCCTTAATTTCCCATGTTACCAAATTAGAAGGATTTCCACATTCCCAGTAAACATATAACACCTGTTGCTTCCAAAGCAATTTGTTATGAGGCACTTTAGGACCTAAGTTATATTGGTATGAAATCATTTTCCATATAGAGTATTATTACCCCAATAAGAGCCACAGTCCTATGAATATGCATTGCTGCGCAACTTGTCTGCCACGCAGTTCCGATAAAGCTTCACCAAAGTCAATACTTTGCTTTCTCCCCTGAAGTACTATTGGACCTGCTGAGTTTCACCAACAATTTCTGTTTTTGTTTCAGTTCTTTGTTTTATTTTATTTGTCTGACCTGCATTCTCTTTGAGGTGAGCCCTGTAGTAAATTAGTGAATTTAATCTTCCAGGTACAATATTGATCTCCATGAACTGAAGGCCATCTTGATTAATACAGGTTACTTAGGATTAATTTTCACCCATCTGCTTTACGTTAGATAACTCTTATAGATACACTACCTGGCTATCTGATCTTTATGCTTCTCTAAGCTTTGCAAGTGTTCTCTTAGCATTGTAAACACTGTCAAGTACAATATTACAGTGCAGTATATAGATAAAGAAGCATGGTTAGTGAAAGGGAAACTTTGCCTGAGTGACACAGCAACTAGGTGAGAATATCTGGAAATTTACATTCAAAGCAGGAATTCAGTGCATTGAGAAAAGATGTGTCTTAAGTAAGGTTGATTCTCAAATCTAAAATATGCTGAACAGAGACTTCATTAAAGGCTAGGGAGGAGGGTATTTTATATTAAATTTTATTCAGTCCCCAGCATCTGTTTCCTGATTTTATGCAGCAGAAATATCAGGTAAATCAATAATTGGTATTATTGAGATCAGTAAGCTTGATCAGGATTATAAATCTTGTATTTTTTTCATCGGTATTGTAAAGTTTACTTGATAATGCAAACACATTTAGATGGTGTAGGCCTTGTTAATTCAAAATAATTAATTAAAAAGTAAACTACTAAATTGGCTAACAGACAATTAGAGATGGCAGGGCAGGTGATGTGTTGTGACTACAAAAGGTGGGAGGTTTTGGATGCTGCTGTTGTCCAGGACAGTTACATCTACAGTAAATGCTTATGGCTTCAGGAATTTAGGGTTGCGGAACTGGAGGCCAAGCTGGGAACAAGGCTGGTAGTAAAATAAATCAAAACTAAATGTTCTGTATCCGAATGCATGTAACATTCATAATGAAATAAATAATTTGATTGTGCACATTATATGCATAAATATCATCTAATAGTATTTACACAGATATGGCAGCAGAATGACAGAGGATTGACACAAAGTATTGAGTGGGACTTGCAAAAAAAAAGAAGTTAGGTAAGGGTGGAAGGAGATCGAGAATTCATTTGTATGAGGATGACAGGCTTCTGGACAGCAAATACAGTATAGGGAACAATAGTAATATTGAATGTTTATTATAAAGTATGACAATATTTATAGGAGATTTTAACGTGCATACAAATTGGTAAAATCAGATTGGCAGTGACAGCCTCAATGACAAGTTCTTAGAATGTTTTTGAGATAGTTTCTTACAGCAGCACATTAACCAACTAGAGAGTAGGTTATACAAAATTTGGCATTGTAGAATTAATTAAGGATCTCAGATCAAAGATATCTCTAGGAAGCAGTGATCATAATATAATTGAATTTAATATCAAGATTTAAAGGGAGAGGACTGGCTCTAATACAACTATTTTCAATTTGTAAAAGGGCAATTGTGATGGTATGAAATCTGAGCCAGCTAAAATTAACTGAGATTTTACGTGAAGAAATAGATCAATAGAAAAGCAGCAACAGACATTGAAAAGGATGTTTCAAAACACTTAGAATAAGTACATTGCTCATTTAAAAAAATCTCCAATGGAAGGATTTGTCATCCATGTTTAACGAAAGACATGAAGGAGAGCTTCAAGTTTAAGGAATAAGCGTAAAATTGTGCGAAGCAAATAGCTACAAAAATGAATGAGAGGGTGGCTTAGGTGACTTGTCAGAATACAGAGATGAACAGAGAGTGAATAAAAAGTTAGTCAAAGCAATGAATTCAGACAAATTAGAACATGAGAGGAAGCTAGCTAGAGAAGTAAAAATATCAATAATTTCTGCAAGCGTCTAAGAAGTAAAAAAGGTAAATAAATTGAATATTGATCTTTGAAATACTGAAAATAGTGAGATAACAGTAGATAAAATAGAAAGGGTGGATGTAACAATGAAAACTTTGATTCTGTTTTCACTACAGAAAACGTAACAGTGAGACATGTAAAGCAGGAGACTGAAGGAAGAGGGGAACTTGATGAAAATATAGCCACCTGGCAAGTGTTACTGAGCAAACTGATAGAGATGAAGGCTGATAGTTTCTGGGTCTTGTTGGGCTTCATCCTGGGGTCTCAAAAGAGGTTGCTGATAATACCATAGATATATTAGCATTAAATTTCCAAAACTTGTTTGCATTTTGGCAAGTTACAGCAGACTGAAAATGAGCAAATATAAACCTTCTATTCAAGAAAGAAAAGAATCAGAAAGTAAAAATGTAGGCTCATCAGCTTGATGTCTCTCGTGGGGAGGGTGTTAGAATTGATCATTAAGAATGTGTAGTTGTACACTTGGAAAAACTAAAGGTATTCAGGAAGAGTCAGCATGGTTTCATTAAAGGAAATCATGTTTAACCAACTTCAAGGAATTCTTTGGATGATTATTATCCACTGTGGATAAATGGGAAACCATTGATGTACTGTATTTGGATTTCCAGAAGATACTTAACAAATTCCATGGAAAAAGCTATTGCACAGAATAGGGGCTCAAGGTGTAAGAGTTAACATAAGAGTGTGGTTAGCACTGCTGCCTCACAGTGCCAGGAACTTGAGTTCGATTCCAGCCTCGGGAAACTGTGTGGTGTTTGTATCTCCTCCTGTGATTGCATGGGTTTTCTCTGAGTGCTCCGGTTTCCACCCACAGTCCAAAGATGTGCAGGTTTGGTGAATTGGACATGCTAACTTGCCGCTTAGGCAATTCAAGGAAGTGTAGGCCAGACGAAGCGCTACCCATGGAAAAATGTCAGGTTACAGGGATTGAGTGGGATGCTCTTCAGAGGGTCGGTGTGGATTTGATAGGCTGCAATATGTAGGTTGACTATGTGGGGAAAAATCTGGCAGATGGAGTATAAAACTGGAAAATGTGAAGTTATTCATTTTGGCAGGAAGACTTTAGAAAGGGTATTACATGAACAGAGAATGATTGTGGGATGCCAGGGTACGAAGGATTTAGGTATTCTAGCACATAAGTCAAACTATATTAGTATGCTTGGAAAGCACATAATCAGGAAAGTTAATGTGAAGCTAGCTCTTATTACGAGAGGAATTGAACACAAAAGTAAGAATAGTGGTTCATTGATACCCAATGAGTCAGTTACATTATGTGGAAAGATTGGACAGGCGAGGCTTATTTTCACTAGAATTCAGAAGAGTGAGACAAATTGGCAAAATGTATAAAATCCTCAATGGTCTTGATAGGGTAGACATGGACAGAATATTTATTCAGTGGGTGGATCCATAACTTGGGGGACAATGTCTCAAAATGAGGGTTATTCTTTTACAACCATGATGAGGGGAATTTTTTTCTTTCAGATAGTTGGTCAACTTTGCAACTCTGCCTGAGAAGGCAGTGAAGGCAGTGTGACCGAATGCTTCTAAATTGGAGGTAGGTAGATTTTTGTAAGAAAGGGCATTAAGGGTTATTGGGAGCAGATGGGAATGTGTGGAATTTGGGACATAAACATACCAGCCATGATGTTATTGAATGGTGAAGCAGGTTTGAAGGGCCAATGGCCCACTATGAATTCATATGTTCATTGAAACATAGAAAATAGGAGCAGGATTAGGACATTTAGCCCTTCAAACTGCTCTGACATTCCATATGGTCTTAGCTGATCTTCAAAGTAAGTTCCTTTTTCCCAATTTCACCCCCACATCCTTTGATTGCATCAGTCCAAAGAATTATATTGACTGGTTTCCTGAAATTCTTCAATGATTTGGTTTCAACAATTTCCTTTGGGAGAGAATTCCATAGGGTCACCACCCTCAGAATGGAGAAACTTTTTCTCACCCCTGTCCTAGAAGGCTTGCCCTAAATCCTCAGACTATGACCTGTGGTTCTGGTATCCCCAGTCATTGGGAACATCCAGTCTGCACTTGAACTATCTAATCCAATTTGAAATGTTTGTGTTTCTCTAAGATCACTCTCGTTCTTCTAAATCTCAGTGAATATAGTCCCAACCAATCCAATCTCTTTTGTATGTGAGTTCCACCATCCAGGAATCAGTCTGGTGAATCTTCTTTGCACTCCCTCAATAATTAGGGCATCTTTCTTCAGTTAAGGAGACTGAAACTTCACACAGTTCTTCAGATGTGGTGTTGCTAAGACTCTGGAAAACTGCAGCAAAACATCCCTACTCCTGTATGCAAATCCCCTCACTAAGAAGGCCAAAATATTTGTATGTGTTAGTGAAAATATTTCAGGATTAGGAACACCGGAACAAGGCCAGGCCAATCAGTTAATCTACTTCACCATTTAATTAGATCATGGCTGATTTGTTCATCAAATCCATTCAACTCCATATCCCTCAGCATCTCAATCTTGAAAGCTGTAATTGACCAGGTGTCCTTAGCCTTGTGGAAGAGGTATTTCCAAATTTCGATAAAATCTCTCCATTCTTCATTTCTTTTTTTGTGAAAATGTGCTTCTTAAATTCACTTTTGAAAGATTCAGCTCTCATGCCATGGTTGTGTCACCCCATCTTTGACTATCCGCCAGAAGAAATCATTCTGCTGTCTGCCTACCCTCTCAAATCCTCATAAAAATTTCAAACATCTCTGCTCAATCCCCTGCTCTCAACAATCTGCCTTCATTACTGAACCTGCAAACCTCCAGTGTAATTTTGGTGAATATCCATGGCTTTTCTACTATTTAGCAGTAATGTATCTTTTAAACAGGGACACCTCCACAGCACCAGGCAAAGTAATTCTCTTGTGTGGGAGTGACTGTGATCATCGCTTGTGTGCAGTGTACTTGTGCCAAAGCTGAACTGTGAGGCTGGTTGCTTTGCTAAGGAATCTGATATCCTCAAATGCATTTTGTTTGGAGCTAAGTGCAGTCTACCTTTTTGAAACTATGCAAATATTTCAGAGCTTTAACCCACAAAGTACTTTAAAAAATACTCGCTTCCATACAGATTTAATATTTTTTACAAATCTCCCTTAGCGATGGCCGCTTATAGAGGTTTAGAAAAAGGATTTTTTTTTCTTGTTTATGTACCCAGAGCATTGTTGATGCAGTCATTCCATTAACACAATTATGCTGCAATGTGAGGAGTGTCACACAGGGCAATTACAGCACCAGCACAAAGCAGCTTAACTGTCACCATAACGATGAGATGGAATACATTCAAATGAAAGCTGGTGGTAGACCTGAGATCATTGCTGTCAGTGTCCACATTGATGCAAATTTTAATTTTCCACAGAAGCCTCTGATACACTCTTTGATTGTGAAAAAAAAATGATAATTATGGGAAGGCTGGTATCTGAAACACTATCTCTCATCCCATTTGTTTGCCAACAGAGATCACTTACTTTGAAGGGGAGTAATTCCAGTCGGCCCATGGCTTTTATGTAGGGCTTGTAATGTATGTGTGATTTATGACCAAACAAGAAGTCAAACAGAATTGGCTTCCTAGATGCCAGCTATTTCAGTCGTCTCTGGTCATTTAAACCTCATTTCCATAGTGATGAGAATCTGATGCCAAGGACCTTTCAGCAATAATAACTGAGAAATCTCAAAGCTGATCGACACACACTTTACTTAGTGTGACTGCAACTGTTTCACAAAACCTAGAAGCAATGGGCACATCACCCAGGTATATGTGTTCCTTCATGTTCACTACGCTTCAAAGTTGCCATAATATTGGGAAATCCTGTGAAAGAAATCATGGAGAGTAATCATTGGCTTTTAATGGAGGAATTTATCCCAAATGTGAGTTTATGTTACTTATCACTGATTATTTGTCATCAGTCAGTGAGTCATCATTATGTGTAAGTTAACAAAAAGCTTATGACCACACAGCTTTTGGACATCTAGAACATAGAACATAGAACAATACAGCACGGAACAGGCCCTTCGGCCCTTGATATTGCGCCGACCTGTGAACTAATCTAAGCCCCTCCCCCTACACTATCCTATCATTATCCATATGCTTATCCAAGGGCTGTTTAAATGCCCCTAATGTGGCTGAGTTAACTACATTGGCAGGCAGGACGTTCCACGCCCTTACCACTCTCTGAGTAAAGAACCTGTGTCTGATATCTGTCTTAAATCTATCAACCCTCAATTTGTAGGTATGCCCCCTTGTACAAGCTGAAGTCATCATCCTCAGAAAAAAGACTCTCACTGTCCACCCTATCTAATCCTCTGATCATCTTGTATGTCTCTATTAAATCCCCTCTTAGTCTCCTTCTCTTCAATGAGAACAGACCCAAGTCCCTCAGCCTTTCTTCATAGGGCCTGCGCTCCAGACCAGGCAACATCCTGGTAAATCTCCTCTGCACCTTCTCCAGTGATTCCACATCCTTCCTGTTATGGGGCGACCAGAACTGCACGCAATATTCCAAATGAGGCCACACTAGTGTATTGTACAGTTGCAGCATGACATCACGGCTCCAGAACTCAACTGCTCTGCCAAGAAAACCTAACACACCGTAAGCCTTGTTAACAGCACTATCAACCTGGGTGGCAACTTTCAGGGATCTATGTACATGGACACCAAGATCCCTCTGCACATCCACACTGCCAAGAATCTTTCCATTGATCCAGTATTCTGCCTTCCTATTATTCCTCCCAAAGTGAATCACCTCACATTTATCCATATTAAACTCCATTTGCCACCTTTCGGCCCAATTCTGCAGTTTATCCAAATCTCCCTGCAACCTGCAACATGCTTCCACACTGTCCACCACTCCACCGACTTTAGAGTCATCTGCAAACTTACTAACCCATCTACCAATGCCTGCGTCCAAGTCATTTATAAAAATGACAAACAGCAGTGGCTCCATAACAGACCCTTGACGCACACCACTAGTGACCTGACTCCAGGCTTAATATTTTCCATCAACCACCACTCGTTGCCTTCTTACAGAAAGCCAGTTTCTAATCCAAACTGCTAAATCTCCCTCAATCCTGTGCCTCTGTATTTTCTCCAAAACTGTTTCCTGGCAACCAGGTGGTGCTATCATTTCAGAAAATGCAAATTTGGAAGAATGTAACTGGCAAGGGCATTTCTGTTATCTGCTACATGTCTGCAGGCATACAACTGTAACGGGAGGTCAAAGATCTACACTGACACAGCAGTGCATGACTGAGAGAGTGCTGTGCAGTTAGAACCACCTTCTTTAGGAAGAAGAAACACTAAACTGAGGCCCTGATTGCTCTCTGAGATAAACATTCTATGGCAATACTTTAAAGAAGTGCAGTAATATTATGCCTAGTGTTATTGTCAATGTTGATCTTCTGCAACATCACTAAAACAATCATATACTGTCTTTGGGAACTGGCTATATGTGACAGTTGTGATTCTTATGTTGAAACAGAGACTACACTACAATAGTTCTCTGTTGACAAGAAAGCTTCCAGGATGTTGTAAAGTTGTGAAAGATGCTCCAGATGCATTATTTTCTTTCCTTTATTATTATTGTACTTGAAGTGTCTATTTCTGTGCTGTATGAGTGATCAGCTCTGTCAAAACAACTTTTCTTGTGACCAGCTGTGTGAAATTTTTTGGTTGTTAGAGGTTGACAAGGTATATTCTTGCTGCCAAAGGCTCCTTATATGTGGAAATACGCTGGAAACGAGACCAGGGGTTATGAAAGGTAGGAAGACCATATATCCCATTGCTTTAGAATATGCGTGGGGAACAGTGTCTCCATATTTCTTGGCTGCCCTTGTGAGGTCATTAACCTAGAAATGTAGAAACAGGAGTAGGCCATTCAGAAGCATAACTCCGTTTAACTGCCTTAGGTAATTAAACCTGTTTGTCAAGTTGTGAAGTAGTGAATGTTGCAGTCACGGCTTCCATAAATATTGTACCACCATCTCAAAAGACTTCCTGTTTTTTACCCCCAAAGAATCCTTCTATTCTGGACCTTACTTCCGTTAGGAGGGCATACATGGAAGCATCAACAAAACTCGAAGGCCTCCCTGCTGCTTGCTGTCCTCCTGTGTGCTCCATGTTGCTGGACTGTTCTGTCAAGGACAACCATTTGCATTTTTTAATCGGTGAAACGTCATTCCCTTCAATCCTAACTGCAGGAAAGAAATGGGCAGTAGTTTCCTCACCATGATCCCACCCCATATAAAAGATGAAGGCCAGTCGAGCAAACTTGATCAGGGTGGGAAGTGAACTGGCAACCTCAGCCCGGCGTGGTAGTCTGAAACGATCTCCCAGCATCATGATCTTCAAGGGTTAAACTCAGCACGGTGTGGTGCCAGGGCTTAGCATGGAGTGGGGGGCTGAGGTGCCAGTGTGGCCTGGGTTGGAGGACTGTTGTTCTGAACTTTTATTTCTGCAATGCTGGACATTTTACTTTTGTATTTTCTAAGACCTTGTAACTAAAGATGCCGTGCTTAGATAACTTTGTACTGAAGACAGATTGACTGCCTTGTCACTAACCAGCTAACAGTAAAAGATAACAACGTGGTTTCCAAAACCATGGGAATATGTTCATTCAGTCAAACTAACCTGAAAAGATGTGTAAAAGAAAGCTTAAAATTTGTGGTAATGGGATGATGAGAACACATGAGTGATTCTTTTGTTTTGCTACTCCTATTACACTGAGTTACATGGCAGCAGCAAATATTTGGGAATATGCTGTGCAAACATTAAGGTGGGAAGATGGGAAAATTCATGAACCAAGTCAGATACATTATTCTTGAGATAACAAGGTATAGAGCTGGATGAACACAGCAGGCCAGGCAGCATCAGAGGGGCAGCAAAGCTGATATTTCGGGCCTATACCCTTCTTCTTGATGTGGTTTTGTGTGATACTGAGGAGTTTGATATCATTATGCACAAATATTAGTGCCCAACAGTTTTCCTATGTTCTTCCCTCAATATTTTACTGGGCCAGGTTGTGGAAAATTGGTGTATGGTGGCTGTTTTTGACCAGCATAGACTTGATGACTGAAGGCTCTTTTTTTGTGCTGTAAACCTTAATGACTCTACAAAAGTCCTTCTTCACCTTTTCAACTACATCAGTGGTGATGCTGTTGGTTCTGCCTCAGAAAGACTAACTTCCCAAAACCCAGATTGGGGCACCAAGTGGGGTGGTGAACTGATTTTTTTGGGGTCATAAATTCTAAGGTAGCAAAGGGCAGGGTCCAAGCTGGTGGTGGAGTAGGATGCTCTAGCCGGATATCGTCCACTCTGCCCATTTTTCTTCTTCATTTCCTCTCTTTTCTTCCCTCTTAGTGTTCTTTTTTCCCTTCTTCTCTCCTGGCCACCAATGACTCCTGGCCTCTGGCGAATGGTGACCTCCTGACCTGGCACAGCGACCTCCATAGCACCTCCAGGCATAGTGTGGTAATCTTCCGGCCTGGTGTAACGGCCTCCCACTGTAGCATCTTCTCATCCCGGCGTGGCATCCTCAGCCTGGCATGGCAGTCTGAAGTGAACTCCCAGCATCATGATCTTCAAGAATGAAACCCAGCGCCGTGTGGTGCCAGGGCTCAGTGCAGACTGGGGGGTTAAGGTGCCAATGTGGTCTGGGTTGGAAGATTGTTGTTCTGAACTTTTATTTCTGCAATGCTGGACATTTTATTTTTGTATTTTCCAAGACCTTGTAACTAAAGATGCTGTACCTAGATACCTTTGGACTGAAGACAGCACTGTAAGTGGCAACATAAAAGCTTTTCACTAACACAGTGATTTGGAGCCCATCTACCATCCTCTGAGAAAAAGGACAGGAAATGACATCACTGATGCAGGAAATGACATCACCAACCCAAGGAAACCTAAACAGATAAATAGAAAGCGGGACATAACACCAGCGCTTCACCGGAGGCTCACTGATGATATTACCTAGAGTGGTGATGAAATGTCTGAAAACTAACCTTCCAGCTCAGTGAGCAAACTCACATCCAGAGCCTCAACCTGAGCTACAAATTTTCTCAAAACTCGTTAGCTTTTCACTATATCTCATTGAATATGTGACAATAAAAGCTAATTCTAATTGTAATCCTGACTGAATTGTAACAGCTATACAACCTGTGCTCTTGCAGCCTCCAAACCAAATCAAGACTTCTTACATTTTATGAGGGGGGTGTTCACAACAGTTTTCAAGATTCAAATTAATGTCACACTACAACAGCATGTGGGAAGCACTAATCCCACTGCATTCCGAAAATAGCTCAAATGTACAGCCCAGAGTGGTGCCGATAATAGGTACCAAAATGATTTGAATATATAAGCTTGAGGGAGATGTGTCACCAGATGTGAGCTGAGTTAATTTGCTTGGCCCAAACTTTCCCAGCATCAACAGGGAATTTATTTTGTGCATGGGTGATGAAAATTTGACGTGGCTGCTGAATGTCACTGAGAGAGTGCTATACTGTCAGAGAATCATGAAAGCAAGAACGCCTCTAACTTCTCGCGTGGCTACAACAAATCTTATAACATCATTTACAGCTACAAGAAGACGCCCAGGCATTGGGAAAATTCAAAGGAAGAGAATGGAATTAAAGTAATTCATGGTGGCTTAGTGGTTATTACTGCTGCAGCACCAAGACCCTGGGTTCAATTCCAGCCTCAGTCAACTCTCTGTATGGATTTTGCACATTCTCTCCATGTCTGTGTGTGTTTCCTCCAAGGTGTGCAGGTTAAGTAGATTGGCTATGCTAAATTGTCTATAGTGTCCAAGTCTGTCTAGGTTAGCTAGATAAGCCATAGGAAATGCAAGGTTATGTGGCAGGAAGTTGAGTCTGGGTGGGATGCTGCTCAGAGAGTGGGTGTGGACTTGTTGGGCTAAGTGACCAGTCTTCACACTATAAGGATTCTATGTATGATGAGCATATGTGTGGCAGGTATGCAAAATTTTAGTCATGCAAGAATTCCTTCATTGGTTTCTGGATAAGCTGTGCCAAGCAAAATTACTGGTGCCAACATCTCTTTAACAAGTTTCTTTTGTAGCCCTTTCACTATCTTTTACCAGCACCCCATCCAGTTGTAACTCTCTTGCAACAACATATTTCCTCATTGGCCGTGAGTTTATCCACAGTGAGAGAAGCGTTCCATTTGCCAGCTTCTACATTTCTTTCTGTAACAGCTCTGTACAAATTAAAACCCTTCAGTAGGCCAAGCATCTTGGGATAGATGATCTGATTAGTATGGTGATCACTTAAAAAGCCAAAGTCGTTTGTAGTGGCTGTCTGAAGAAAATCAGTCGACAATTGTGAAATACCTCAAAAAATCAGTAGCTGCTGATGTAAAATGACATAATCAAGATGACAGTGGAGTGAAATCAAAAGCCAGAGTCCCTGGTTCCCTTACAGTGAGTGCAATTATAATCGTGGGCTGGCTAACAATAGTGAAGATCATATGGTACCAGACCAAAATAATATGGTTGGAAATCTAGGCTGTGACAAATGTCTGTGAAGCTATTCAGTCCTTAACCAGGCAGAGACAGAAACACTAACGGCAATCCCCTACTACACCCACATCCCAATTTACCCAATTCACTACAATAATTGTGCAGTGACTTTTTTATTGTTGTGAATTTGTTCAAATATAAGTATGATAATATCTCTGGCATATATTGAGTAATAATCATACCAGTCCTGCTGGATAAATTGAATTGTAAGCCTTTGCTGATCCAAATGTTCTTTTGTTGGGTATCCACTTCATATAAATATTTTTAATTTAGAAAATTCACAATAGGTGGTCACAAATTGTTGACAATTCATTCGAAGGTAGTCTTGAAACTCTACTAAATTTAGAATCACTCCAGTAAGACTGGTATGAGCTACTGTACTTTCTGGTACTGACCTAATGATTGATTGTTAGATTGAGCTGCTACAACATTCATTAGTCCCTGTCTTTTACTTCTGGACTTGATCACTCAAACATTCTCTTGGCTGACTTCCCATCTTTGATCCTCCATGAACTGGAACTCATCCAAAATTCAATTTCTCATCCCTTTTATCATATATCAAATATATACATATTTATCATATGCACATAAATACATCAAACCTGGTTCACCCGTTGACTTTGTGCTTGTTGGCTTCCAGTCCATCAATGCCTTGTTTTTAAAAGTTTTATCCTCATGCTTAAATTCATCCATTTATTCACAACTCAATATGACGGCGGACTTGCCTGCCCTGTAACTCTCTGAGAAGTCTGGGATCCAGCAACTCTACCCTGTCGTGGAGCCAGGCTTATCTATGGTGGCCATGCCTGCAGCATTCTCTGTCACAGCATCTGGAATTCCCTCTTAAACTTCATTGCTTCTCTACCCTTTCTTTTCTAAGACATAGCTTAAAGCCAGTAATTTTTTTGAACAAAATCTTAGACTGAGAGCTGTTCTTTGAGTTGTGACAATATCTTGTCTGGTAATGCTCAAGTGCAGTGTCTCGTTGTGCATTGTTATTTTAAATCTCGGTATAAATGTGTGTTGATCATTTTATTCCACCGAAGATGATGGTCTTAGTGGTTACTTTTCTCCTTTGATAAACATTATTGACTGATGTATTATGACTGAAGTCTCATTTGTTAACCAACTCCACTATCAAAATATTAAAATCATGTGTCTGTGTACACTCCCAACATAAATACCTGTGTCCTTATTTTAAGTGGAAACTACCTTGCCATTCTTCCATTATACTATGTGGCACTGTGGCATCTAAATTGGACCTCCAATCTTCTCAATCAATCCAAGACTGCAATAAGAACAGTGAGAATATGCCAGTGTTCATCCTCTTCTGGTCTCATTCATAGGGGCAGTGAGTTAGAGAAAATTAGGCATGCAATATTGTAGCAGTATCACTAGCTGGTACTTCCTTCAACTTCAGTTTCCCTCCTTAGAATGGAAGACCATGGAATCACCCATATATAACACATTAAAACAGCAATCAGGTTGTTTATAATTTAGTTGCACCAAAATTACGGTAAATTCAGAACAGTTGTTTTACTTTATGTGTCAACATAATCTATTAAGGTCACATTTTAAAATATTAAACTTTCAGACTGTGCTCACTCCCTGTCTAAATTCCTGTGTCCACATTTACCATGGTAATTACCTTCCCATGTTTTAATCGCAATTACCAATTGTTGCACTCTGGTGTCTAAATAGCACCCCCAGTATCCTCAGCAACCAACCACCAACCCTGTTTCCAACAAATTCCACTTTGGTCTTTTCTTTTCAACTGTTTTGTTTCTGGGCCTTGAGTTTTCAGCCTGAAGACAGGTCCAACTCACAGCATCACCGCACCCAGCTGATGTAGGACAAGGAGTTAAGTCCCACATCCAGCGAAGCAAGAACACAAATCAAATCATGTTCTTCTGGAGTTAGCCTGATCCAGACTACCAGAACAGGTAACTGACCTTCTCTCCAAGGGGTCCAAGCCACACAGTATTCTGAAGCTACTAATAACGATGGTAGTGGCACCAACTTTTGCTTCATTTCATGGTCAATCAGGAGTCTCCCCCATACTTGTTGCCTGCCACTTATATATTTTGGAATGAATTGCAAGTTGATGGCCAAACTGCTTGCTTATATTATGAATGCTCTTCCTTGACCTGGAGTAGGACTTGAACGCCCAAGCACCTGGCCCAGAGGCAGGAGTGCTATGCAATAAACCACAAGATCTGCTTAGATATTTCTTGTTTAATCACATCTAATAAGATAAAATCAAAATGTTGTATAAGCATAGAAACAGAATGCATGATGTTAAAATACAGTTTGAATTATGTCTACATATCTTTGTGGAATTATCCCTTTATATTTAGTTCCCTTAAAACTCTTAGGGGCATCAGATGCATGGGAATCTGATCAAGTCAAAAATATGCAAACATAACACTGGAATTTATCTCTAGGGATGGAGAATCCAAACCCCTCTGAAGCTGCACTTGAAGTACTGTCAACATGTTTTGCCTCTATGCCATAAAAAAGAGAGAGGCACTGGGGAAAGTGCAAACAAGATTCATGAGGTTGGTCCTGGAAATGAGATTGCAGCAATTGGAAGTGACTGGACAAACTGAGGAGATTTTGAACGAGGCTGACGTAAGCGTTTACAGATATAAATGAATTGGGGCAGAGAAGTAGTGGATACAAACAAAAGCCAAGGCCCATAAGTACATGGTATTTGCTAAATTTTCCAATAGGGAAGTAAGGAGAGACTGCTTTACTCAGACAGAGCTTAGAATGAGGAACTTGTTACACAGGAACTGGTTCAGACTTAGACTACTTTTCAAAGGAAACTAGTGAGTACCTGAGAGAAAGCTTTCGAGAAGGATGATTGAGTAAAAGAATACTTGTGTGGAGTTTAAATACATAGCATGGGCTAGTCAGGTCAAATGGTCCATTTTGACTTTGTATGTTATCTGCATCTCAACAGCACCCAACTCCTTGACTCAAAAGTAGATTGTCATGTTTTTATCATGACAGTGTCAAAGCCTTGGAATTCCCAACCTAATGGCACTCCAAAGGCTTCTTTATTTCATGGACAGCAATGGTTGAAGGATAATTAGGAACAAGTAATGAATTATGAGAATGGACAGTCAATAAAAAAATCTACATCAGACAATATATATATATTGGATTGAATTTTCATTTGTGGAGTCAGACATTCGACATCAAGGGCATTTTGGGATAGAAGCTCACATCATCTCACTACCTGAATTGTCAGATGGCACCCACGTTATCCAATTAGAGCTGGTAGAGATGGAGAGCATCCCAATTTAAAAGGAAATTAGTTATTTTGCATTTGAAAGAAGAGGAGATAAGCAATCGAGTAGGCGCAGAGGCACCTGTGCAAGAGGCACCCTACAATTTGTCGCTATTTCTCGTCAGGGCACATTTAGAAGCATCAATACCTTCAGTTCCTGACCTCCTCTGCTTTCTTGAGTAATAGAGCCCCCTTTGTAAGCTCACTCCCTCCACTGTGTACTAATACATGGGATGTTGCTAGGCTCTGTTCTGTTTTACACTGTGTTCTGCATAATGCTTATCCAATTACTAGGCCCCTGGCATAATTTTGCCTCCTTGTTAAATTAGCTGGAAGCCCTGCATGGTTTTCGTGGTTGTTTTCAAGAATTGCACTCTGTGCGCTCAATCCCCCATCTACTATTTTCCAAAAGTCTGTGACTTACTATTTCCTGACACCATTTAAAAGTTTAGAGATAATGGGAACTGCAGATGCTGGAGAATCCAAGATAACAAAGTGTGGGGCTGGATGAACACAGCAGGCCATTTTGATGAAGGGTCTAGGCCCAAAACGTCAGCTTTTGTGCTCCTAAGATGCTGCTTGGCCTGCTGTGCTCATCCAGACCCACACTTATCATTTAAAATTTTGCTGTGTGTCAGAAACAGTATCAATGACGTTGTCCACCTTCACTTCCACATTTACGATGCTGTGGAATTTGACACATTCGCCTTGGATTGTGGGTGTCAATTGCACTTCAAGGCAAAGATTAACAGATTAGTTGAGGAAATTAATTGTCAGAGGACAATGGAAGTTTCAGGATTTTGATTCCATACTAAACCCCAGAGCAAGAAAATTCTGTTGATGAACAAAATTCTGAGGATGAACAAATTTATTTGCGAAAAAGAAAATTATTAATTTAGAATGCAAACTATAAAGATATATTGAGCAATAAGGACAGATACTTAACACTTACTAATCAAGATGTGAGCCAATTCACAAGTTCAACGCATGTTAGTTTGTCTTTCCTGAGTCTGGAGTCTTTTTATCTTGGTTCTTTGAACCAGATTTCTTGGCAAATCAGATTTTACCTTCAGTCTAACATACTCACAAATCCCTTTGTAGCTTTTGTATTTCAACTCTAGTTGATTTTTCTTTAACACATAACTTCTCAGCCTACGTTGAGTGTTGCATCTGCACAGTAGTCTGTGTGTTAACTCTTCAAGCTACAATACTGCATTTAGAACTTAGAGAAATGCCAAATTCATGAGTTTATCAACAACATTCAAATACTACATGCAAATGTAGACATTTCATCACTAGGCTTTTGTACAATCTGATAGTTTAGATGTTATTAATATTTCAAATATGCCAATGAGATTCAGCCTAAGAGCAGGTAAATGAAGTTGAGGTTCATTATCTATTTTAACACCCTCATAGGATGGTCCAGTTGTCGGTCCCTATCTTTTGACTGATGTCAGGAGTGGGGGAATGTTGTCTTTAATTTTCACTGTTTCACAACACTTTCCTGGCTGTAATAGGTGTGAAATTAACTTGTAACTTAAATGAGTCTTGGATTGATAACTAAATCTGTGCCTTAACTTTGGTGCGGTTCAAAATTTCTCTTGCAGGGATCTGCTTAAGCCCTAATGGAACAAAAACTTGATACTTGTGACTTAAATATGCTCTAAATCCATGCGCACTAGTGCTCAATATTCATTGGAAAAGCAATTATTGCTTAAGTTTTATTTGACCCATCAAAAGAGTGAATGATGCTGCATGAATGTGCAAAAGTAATTGCTACAGCTCCATTTATCTTTAATAATCACCTGCCACTGATGACACTGATTGTGAGACTGACACAGTGAATGCTTAATGTATTTATTTTTCTCTATGAGAAGTATTTTGCTTATGTGAGGTTTGCTTTGCGTGAACAGGGCTTGACAAGATGATGGGCTGTATCATTCTTTAACAGCGCTGGCTTGATCTTGCTGCTTGAACTGTTGCTGTTATAATTGTCTGTTTGCTCTGACCTTGTCTGTGCTTTCAGTTCGCAGGATTTAGTGCTTCCTACTAATAATGAATCACTTGCTTATTCCTCACCTTGTGTCCCCTGCTTATTTGTAAAGAGGAATTGTTGGGGTCTTGCTATGCCAATAGGCAGTAGGTCACTATTTGTTGCAATATTTCACAAATATGGTGTTATTTATTAAACAGACGTCACCGAGATAAATTATACCCTACAAAATTGCTGGCAGCATAACTCAGTATGGGAAGGGAAAAAAAAATTATACGGTCCTCTGACCAGTGAGATGCAATGAATCTTTGCAAAGCTCCATAGCAACAACACATGTTTGACCAAATAATGGGACCTTGTTGTATACAGGATGTCAGCTTTGAGGAAATACTGACACTAAATCTTCAGTTTTATGAGTAAATATTGGGGTAAAGGATCGCTTTCATGTAGTGAAACTGTTGACATATTTCATTGCATTCATTGTGTAAATAGTGTCAGCTATGACTGAAAGATGTCTCACTCATATATTTATACAGCAGGGTTGTAATGCAGACCATACTTCCATGTGGTACTGTAGGGATCACTCATATGATTCTCATGTCACATCACTGAGTCACGAGAAAGAAAATACAAAGCGAAACCCCAAAGAAAGTATTCGGTAAACATTAAGGAATTTTCACATCAAATAATAAGTTCATTGAATATCTCTGAATATCAGCGAGTCAAGGAAACCAATGAATGAATCACATTCTCACTAGTCATGAAGGAGGTCTTCAGTGGGTAAATATGCCAGCTAAGTTTTGTGGGAGCTTGCTTTGCATATGGTTAGTTTTCCAAGACAATTTGAAAAGGTGGAAATGGACACTGATTATGAGATGCGTGAGTGCTCAAGGCCTGGTTGGAGACATTGTTTTGGGCGAAGGACTTTTGCAAGAAGAATAAAACAAAGGTAGAACATAGTTCCAAAGAGAAATACAGGATACCTAAAGGCCTTGCCACTCCTGGTACGTGGAAGAGATCAACATTGATAGAATGCAACAGGCCGTTAGTTTGCTGGAGGTCAAGGAGGTTTCAAAACAAGGATAAATACAAGGCAGGATGTAAAGCTGTAAGATTAGAGTGGGATTTTGAGAAGATATGGCTCAGATCTTCCGATCAGAGTCAGAAACTCCATTTCAGATGGTGATTGGGAAGCAAAATATACATTTCCCTTTGGGGATGTTTGTACAAGTCTCTGGACCAGGAACATCCAGCCAAAACAGTTCAGTCTAGGCCAGGAACCTACACTGACAGCAGGAGATAGATCAACAATGTCCCTTTTCTTGACACTAATTGGCATACTCTAAGATTTAAGGTTTCAGAGGGCACTTTGGATACAATGAGAGATACTATGTGTGTAAGATAATTGGGAGAAGGAGTGTGTAGGACGACGGATGGATGGGGTGAAGGGTGGCAGGTCAGTGGGTGAGTGTTTAGATTAGATTGGATTCGGTCTGGTCAGAGGTGATCTTGGGGTCGGTGTGAATCGGGATACTGTGGTAGGTCAAATCCTGAAAGGGAATAGATGCTGGGCGCTCATCAGGATAGGGTCCAAGTTTGTTGGAGCTGTCAGTTTAATAGCTATCCACTGTTAGAATAAGTTCCAATCGCTGCAATTTTTCCTATCTTCATATTAAATTAAGCCAGTCAAAAGTTCCCTAAGTCTTTAGCTCAAACTCAACAGTGGGGATGCTTTCTGTATTTCTAGATGCTGATGGATAATTGTCCATCAGAAGTTTCAATTTCCGGAGTAATTCCCAGGGAATAAGTTGCATTGGAGCTTTCAGATGGTCTGTGCGCACAACTCCTGTCCTCATTCCTGCAATAGCTATCTTCTGAATAACAAGATCATGCTCATTGTTTATTCAAATATTATAGTTAAGTCTTTTCCTCACTGAAAAGTCATGAGAAGATTGCTTTTTCCCAAAATAATAACACCAAGCTCAAAGCGGTGGGAGTCCATGGAGATTGTGACCAGTTAATTTCCCATTCTTCCTTACACAATAAAAGTTTTGGTAAGTCAACCGTTAACTGAGAATTGTAGAACACAATTTTTGGAAATTCCTGCGCTGCATACACAATTGATCCCTGATATTTGATCAGAGAAAGCAAAGTCCTAGACCAGGCCAAAGGATCAAACAATTTAAGGTTTTAGAGTAGATTTGTAGCTCGGGTTGAGGGTGTTGAAGTTGGTTGGTTCGCCAAGCTGGTTTGCTGTTCCGCAGACATTTTGTTACCGTGCTTGGTAACATCCTTAGTGCAGCCTCTGACAAAGCGTCGGTGTGTTTTCCCGCCTGGCTTTTAAACTCAGGGGTCCATTGCAATGGATTGCCTCACGTCTGGATTTCCCCCATAGTGGAATGTATATGGGGTCGAGTTCAATGTGTTTATTAATAGCATGCTTCGTGGAGTGCCATGCTTTCAGGAATTCTCGTGTTTGTCTCTGCCTAGTCTGTCCCAGGATCATGGTGTTGTCCCAGTCGAAGTGGTGGTTCTCCTTGTCCATGTGGATTGAGATGAATGAGTATTGGTCGTGTCTTTTTGTAGCCAGTTGGTGTTTATGTTCTCTTGTTAGTTTCCTTCCTGTTTGTCTGATGTAGTTTCTTGCAGTCTCTGCAGGGGATCTTGTAGACAACATTGGTCCTGTCCATGGCGGGGAGTGGGTCTTTAGTTCGGGTGAGCACTTGTTGTAGAGTTGATGTGGGCTTCTGTGCCACTCTGATGCCCAGCAGTCATAGAAGCCTTGAGATGAGTTCAGATGTGTTCCTGGTGTAGGGTAGTGTGATGAGTGTGTCGGGGTGTGTAGAATCTTTCTGATGCTGTTCCTGTAGGCATCTCCTGACCCAGTTCTTTGGATAACCATTATCCTTGAACATTTGAAAGAGGCATTTCTCCTCCTCTGGGCATCAGAGTGGAACAACAAACCAGCTCGGCAAGCCAACCAACCTCATCGATCAAATATTTTGTTTTATAAATGAAGCAGAAATGTTTCTACTCTAACAGTGTCTGGAATTAGCAACTCGTATGCAAGATACTTTCGGTTCCTTCCAGATGCCACAATGGTACCTGTGAATTTCAAAGTAGCTTAGAATTTTGGAGTTAGAATTAAGTTTTATTGTAACGTGCACTCAATTACAGGGATCAAAAGTACAGTGAAAGGTTTACAGTATTGCCATTCACACCCAGGTACAAAATCCTATCTACAAATTATAAAATTAAAGAAATAAGATTAAAAGTTTAATATTAGAGCCCTTCTTAAGTACCCAGCTATTCTGACCTTGCAGTGCCCAGAAGGGCTCGATCTCCTCTACGCTGCAAAAATACACACAAACATTTTTTTCCTATAGCCAGAAGAAAATAAAATATTGTCCTTCTACAGTCGAAAAGTGATAGTATTCATTTCATGGTGAAAGCAGTGACTGTCAGATGTCTACTTGGAATCTCCTGTCTACAAATCCTTCCCATTTCATATGCTTGGCTCCTGCTGCAGTTCTCGCACTTAGCCAGAAATCCCAGTCACAGCAGGAGTGCACCTGTATTTGAGCCTCGGCAAGCTTAGTGCAGCTCTGCTGATTCCCAGGATACCAGCTGAATCAAGAGCATAAGCCATGGAGATACTGTTGGTGGTGATAAGCCAAAGCTTCAAGTGCCATCATCAGTCTGGAGTGTTCTCCTTTGCAGCCTGATCAAAGCAGAGGAAGTTTGGTCATGGAGGTTGACGAGAAAGAGGGCCCCTAAGAATCATCAATTGAATCAGCAAGAGGAATTTGAATATGATGCAGAAATGGGAAAAGAGCCCTTTACTAACAGTTCAAGAAATTGTGCCGTTATCATACAAGAGACCTTGCAAAATGTTAATATGACTTCTGTCTTATCAACGTTTGTTCCATCTCCCCCAAGCCTGTGCATCTCCTACGCTCAAATCCCTGCACAATAGAACATAAACATCAGGCTGCCTCGTGAAATCTATTCCTGAATCTTAGTGAATGTTTACACTAATGGTGTTATTGCAACCATACTGTTAATAGTTGAACTGAACAAAATTTATATTATATTTTAAAAAAATAATAATTAAATTAAAATATGTTTAATTCACAAATTTAATTGTATCTGCAGGTTATGTCCTGTTAGTTTTTTTTCCAGTGCTCTTTCAACTGACATTCATCACATTGCTCAAGTTGATTTTTCTCACACAATCTTCTCCTCCTCAGCTTATTAATTATGCAATTGGCGTCTCTGACTCATGGGCTCATGCAGCAGGAGAAATTTTCAGTGATCGAGACGTTAAAATGCCCTTACCTCAGGCGCCATGTTTAAACAGCACTTCAAACGCTACAAGGCAGGAACTGATCTTTCACACACTGCTGGCCCACGTTTATTGGCAAATAAATGGTCCAGAAAGGGAGGCTCATGCCCCAATTAACCAACAAGGACCTGAAGGCGCTTGTGGATGGGATGATGGAAATGAGGGCCCTTCTTTTTCCCACAGACCACCAAAGGAGGTGAGGCCAGCACACACAGCCAGCCCAAAGGCAAAGCAGCCCAGATCAGGGCAGTGTCCAGGGTCAAATGTAATGCACAATGGTGCTAAATGAAGTTTATTGAGCCTCTGCATTCCCCAAGGGCGTGGCACAATTTTCTCTCTGCCCTCGTGTAATCACAGAGCTCTCCACTCACTCTAAATATACCACTACACACATTTCACATATTAACTCCTCAGTTCTTTGGATTTATTTTGGCTTCTCCAATAGTTTGGGCATCAATCCACCTGTGATCCGGCTATACCATTTTCAAGAACAAACTGTATTTTTCTATCACTCCGACTGTCACTTCCTCAGTCTTAATTATACTTTCTAACATTACCATACACAGGGGAACACTAATTCTCTCTCCACTTATTCCACAGATTATCACTCTCTCAAGCAAAATTTCAGAAGGAGCGCAACTATTTTCATTGCTTACTATTAGAGACTGACCTGTCCCCGTATCGCTTAACATTTTAACTTCTTTACCTACCCCCCCTGTTCTACTAGAGTAAATCTTACCCACACAGGTGAAGTCTTTGAAAAGATCAGGTGATGTCTTACTATGCAGCCCGTGACTAGGTTGTGCACTGTCGTGCAGATCCTTGACTTCTATTGGGATTTCCTTAAATAATCCCACTGGTTTAGCCTCTTCCACCACATCTGTATTCCTAGTGCCTTTCTCAACTCACCAGCACAGTGACTTTGTGTTTCTTCCTCGATTGAAGACCTTCACATCTTTTCCACTGCCTTGGGTTTCTTTTCTCACAAGTGGTAAGTTGTTCCCAGTGTGATCTACTTCTTGTTTTTCATTGAAGGATCTGCCTCTTTCCCAATTTCTGTCACCCACAGAATGAAATAGCTATCAGAAGCTAGATTTTGATCTGTGCATTCATGCATATTCATCCACCATCTCTGCAGCGCTTCTCACTGTTTTCACTTTCAGTTCCTCAACATGAGTTCGTACCGCTTTTGGAAGTGAGTTTCTAAACTCCTCCGGCAAAATAGTATATCCGATAGCCTCATGTGTCTTTTCTATCTTTAATGCTTTCATCCAGCTATCAAAGTTGTTCTGTTTAATTCTTTCAAACACAATACAAGCCTAACCTGGTTCCTTTCTTATATTTCTGAACCATTGTCTATATGCATCTCATACCAATTCATAGGCACTCAAAACAGCCTGTCTTGACACCTCATCTGACAGTGCTGCAAAAACCCCATTAGCCCTGCCTAACAACTTGGTCTGAATTAACATTCCCCACATATTCTCTGGCCAGTTCATCTGTGTAGCTAATTTCTCAAAGGAAATTAAAAAAGAAACTCCTACAGCTTTTTCATGGAATTTTCCAGATTTTTTGACATATTTGTACATATCCTTACCAGACCTTTGGCTATGATGGGTGTACTTATCATCACTCTCCTCCTCATTAAGCCTTCTACATTCATCTCCATCCTTTAAAATTGATTTTCCTAATTGACAACTTCCGAAGTTCAAACTCTCCCCTTTTTTCATATTCAAGCCGTTTCATCTTTTCCGACTTTCATATTCTTTCCCTTTCTTTATCTTCTAACTCCAATTGTCTTATTTGCAATTTAATTTTTTTCTAATTCCACAGCATTTGACTATTTCTCCAGTATTCCTAAATACTTAACCAACTCTGTTACAATTTCATCTTTCTCCTTATCCCTAGTTGAACCTAATTCTGTCCTGTCTGCTAATACTATAACTGTCTCTGTTTCCTGTATTTCTTAACTTTCTTGGCAAATTTGGGAAGCATCTTTGAGCCCTGCAACCTTTTTAGCAATGCTTAGAGTGATTTCCCCACTTTTGATTTAATCAACAACAATCAACTGAAATTAAGCAGATTTTCCACTTTTCACTTAAACGTTTTCTTAAAGAGTTAGGACACTAGTCCCCAAGTTTTTTAAATCTGCTGGGACCTTTCATACCTTAAATCTGTTCAAATCTGTCCAAATCCTTTCAGATCGGTCCAAATCCATTCAGATCCATCCAAATCCATTCTGATCCATGCAACATCCAGACCCAAGCTCACAGTCTGTTATAAAGCTGACGTTAACACCCCCCCAACGTTTGAGAAATACTTGCCCCTATAATCTATTAAAAGGACTATGAAAAGTGATGTAACCTGCCTTTCAGCAACTTCTAGAGTTTAAATAATATGAAATCCTGATACCCAGTTTACAATCAACAAGTAATAATTTATTTATCTAACTCTAGCAGTGAGCAAATTAACAAAACTATTAACAAACCGACCAAACACATTCTAACTACTAAGCATTTCTGAATAAAACAAGTTTCTAATAGCATGGTGTTCCAATAAATACAAATCCCACTTACATGAGCTAAAAACAGAAAAAAAAGGCTAAAATTTAGTTTCTTGCAGGTTATATGTCTTCTGGAATGTTCTGTGCCTTCTCTCTCAAATGTTCTGTCAGGAACATCTTCTCTGTTGTAAGTTCTATCAGCTATATTAACTCATTGTGCTGTAGATACCTTTGATTTAGAGAGTGCTTTCTATAAGACATAGAAAAGACTGTGAGAGCTGGTGATTCTCTTTTGAGAGCTGAGAATTGTTATCTCTGGTAGATGGCATTTAGTTCTCCTCTCTTTTTCCTAATGCCCCTCCTTTTATACCCTTGAAGATATCTCAATATTTCTTATAATGGGTTTGGTCCTATGTTGTCAAAACCATCAGATTCAAATTTAATTGATTTTTAGTATCTGATTGCCTAGTTCAAAATAATTGGTTAAATTCAAAACTTGTCATCTTGGTCACAAAAGAAAACTGCTGCTTGGTCTGCTAATTGTATGGCCTTCTGATGCAAATGTTTCAATTCAGGTGCTCTCTGTGCACGTACAAAAACAGAAGCTGCTGCCCACGCATATCATTTTTGAATCTCTAATCATGGAAAAATCACATCATCTTTTGAAGGGCCTATGCACTCCTCCCCACCCACCCATCCCCACACCCCCCAGCCATGCCTAGCATTTTACAAAGACCAAATTATAAACACCTGCCTTCCAGTCCAGAAATACTCAACCCAACTTCACAACGGTACATCTTGGCCTGCACCCAGTATATCATGCTTTCACCTACTTTGTGTGAGACAGTATGAAATCAAATGCCACAACATACTAGCTAGTGCACTTTGCACAATTGAATATCTCCAAACATCCCACTTTTAATTAAAATACAAAGTAAAATATGTGTACATGATCATTGGCAGCTCATCATTCAAAACTTAGAGGCTCCCTGTACTTCTGCCTTGCCTTGCAGTTGAGTGCAGACACAAAGCTGGGCAGTTTGACATGCTTGACACACCAAATATACCACACATGCTTTAGTCAAATGGTCAAGTCTCAAAGGCTCAGGGCAATTGTCTTCAGTCAAGTCAAGGGAAAGGTTGTTGAAAGAGGTTGTTGCCACAGCCAATCAAGTGCAGCAGCAGATCTTAGTCCAAGGGGTTGGACTTGATCAGTCAGCCACTTAGGGTGGTCAGGGTCAGCTGTTCTATATTGCTGTGTTAGGGAAGTTGGAGTCAGTCCCAGGGGTGGGACGCAGCATGCTGGGATGCAGAGAGGACAATGTTCTGAAGGATGGTGCCTCAACATATAATTTAACAGTGCACTGGGGGTGCCTTGTTTACAGATGTGGGGGGTGAGGTGGTAGAGGTCTAGGAGCACCACCAACCTGACTCCAACAAGAGGACAGTGCAGCACAATGGTTGGCATGGATAAGGGGCTTGGGGGTTATGCAAGGAGTTCAAGACATAAGGAAAGAGTCAGGTGTGAATGTGTTGAATCTCAGAACTGATTGGGTCAACAAGGAATGCAAGAAAGGAAGGAACCTGAATGTTTGGCAGGGTTCTTTGATCTTTCTAATCACTCTACAGGACATAGCCTTGTGTTGTCTTTTCACCTGAACCATAAATGTGCAAAGTAATGGAAAATAGTTAGAACCACTTTTGGAGTGCAGGTAACAAGGGATTTTCTCACTGCCTGAGCACACAGATTCTACTTGTGAGTGACATGAGGGCATCAAGGGGCATTTGCATAAGTCAAGCACTTCAGGTCAAAAATATCTATAATCATAGCACCACACAAATAGACATAAACAGTGTTCAGCAATGTGGTATTAAATTCTTGGTCATGTCATTTGTCATTGCAGATTGATCATAGTCATCTGTGTGAAGGTGATGTAATCGCAGGTGATATTGAAAGAGTCACCTGAAGGACACTGTCCACAAAGACAATCCGAAATCTTGGAGACTGCAAGGGGGCCCCAACTGATATCCTCTCACCTTAAGCAGTAAGTATTTGCCAACATCCTGTGATGTGCAATGCTGCCTTTCTTGTGGGTAGGATTTGGAGGCAGGGGTTGAGGAAAAACAAAGTTTCAACAATCTTACCACACTTGCAACTTCCTCCTGCAATTTGACTTGTGCTGCATACATTGGTATAAGGACCCTATGTCAAAGGTCCATTTAGAGACTTTCCAATGGTCCCCTTTTTGGAGTCTTACGTGTCCCAGCGCTTCACTTTTGTCGAATGCTTACATCACCAAGGAGCTGTTCAGTTTGTGACACTCCCCAGAAAGGCTCATTGGAACTGTGACCAACAAATACAGCCACAGCTGAAGTAATTGTCACTGGGCCTGTGCTGCTATGAAGGCGCAGCGAAATGGAGAAGGAACAGATGTACTGGCAAACTCAGAACCAGTGCATCCCTGCAGCAGATGCCAAGCAGCCTCCACATGAAAATGTCACAGCTGACAATGACCTCAGGATGCAGACAAGGATGGGGATGCCCAGAGCTCCTCATCCTCAATGTTATTTCCTACAGAGGAGTGAGATACAGTGTTGCCACAGACTGAAGATATCCCAGGATACTGTCACAGAACTGTGCGTGTTACCTGAAGCAGTGGGTGCCCATCCAGCCCCAGTAGTCATCAAAGGCAATAGCTGCACTAATTTGTTTTCACAACTAACTGCTTTCAAGGACCGTTTGGGCACCTGTGTGAGATCTCTCAGTCATTATCCTTCAAATCTGTCTTATGATCTTGGATGACTTGAATATTGATGGAACGGAACATTTTTCTCTGTTGATGGACCCAATTATGTTATGAGAGAGGGCTGTGAAAACAATGTGTGCACAGTACCTGGGAGAAGCCAGCGATGAGGAACTTTGTGCCAGATTACACCATTTCACCTCATTTCCCCTCAAGAAGGCCGATGCTACACTCTGGGTGATAGGCTTTACCCTCATCGCTGGCTCCTCCCAGGTGCTGTACACACATCATGTTGACAGCCCCATCTCATAACCTAACTGGGTTCATCAACAAAGAAAAGCATTAATGTTCAAGTCATCCAAGATCATCAGACATATATTCCAAGTACCCCGGAAGCTTTTACGAGGTTATCCTTGAGAACACCCATGTTCCCAATTCATGTGCAGATCCAGACAACTTACAGAGATGGTTACTGAGAGATCAGTGTTACCTTCTGTGATCATGGCTGATGGCTCTTCTGCTGAATCCCATCTGAGGAGAAGCATACAAGCAATGCAGCCCATTCGTCCACCACAGGCATCATGGAGTAGATGATGGAATTCCTGAAGCTGAGGTTCTGATGCTTGAATCGGTCTGGGAAAGCCATGCAGCACACATTGTGTTTCACAAAGTCTGAGCATGCTATGTGTTGTACAACTGGAGGAGGGAAAGAGGGACTTGGGAGACCTGGGAGACCTAAAGCGCCTTCAAAGGAAAAAGAGCTGGTGGAACATCACCTTAACCATGATAGAACAATAAGCTAGACAGGACTTCATTGACGCCCAGTTCCAATCGATATGAGCTGGGTGAAAAACTATAATTGTGCGGTTGCTCAAAAGGCAAGCAGCTCCGGTTTATCAAGAAGCAAATGCAGTTGATTTGTCTATTTTTCCTATGCTTTTTCTGTTGTTCAATGAAAGTTAATGCTTTTGACTATAGGCTTTCCACAGTGTGATACTCCTACATCGAAAAATTGCAAGATATTCTGCTGTGCTTGGTGTAAATGTAACATTAGTACTCCCTTAGACTTGGTTCTGACATGGTATGGTGTTAAGGACAGGTAGACTTTGCAGCTTAATACTTATATGAGTACCTACAATTATTATTAATTAGACAGGTGATGATGTAAAATAGCAAAATCTTTACAGATGTGAGTTTGCATATGACATGAATCACCCCCACATGCCATCAGAAGGCTGTCACTAAATGAGCTGTGAAGGACATTCATGGCTCACAGGAATTGATCGAATGCAAAGTTGGGGTTGAAAGATAATGACAGCAATGGCAATCTAGAAAGTCCCAACAGTGGTGAGTACTTTTACATTGGTGAATGAAAGCTAGGCCAAACGTCATGCTGTAGGCTTGAGATGTTTAAATGGCGACGCAATCAATGTAAAGTTGTGTGAGACAACTCACAAAGAGATACCCTCCAAGCAGCTCCTCAAAAATTGACACTGAGTTAATCTTTGATATAATTTCATCCCATGTCATTGTTGGGTAGCTGATTTTCAAAGTTTTCTGAGCTGTTATTGCTGGATTTGGAATTTGGGCAAAATTTTGTTCTTGTTCTTTGCCCAAGTACTAATCTTCCGGTTAAATGCACTAGTGGATGTTTAACAAATAAGAGTTTCTGCACAAAATAAAACCTTCTTTGACAGTAAGTTTCTCCTCTCTCAGATGATGTGCTCTCATGGCAAGATCTCCTATGCCTCAGATAATTCTATTTTTTAATTTGATATTTCTGTGCTCAAATTTCACAGAGTTTGCTGGTTGTGTCAGTGCTATTACGTATTGATCAATCACTCTTTCCATCTCCCCTGAACACACAAGTTCCTAGTAACATAATATGGTTATAAAGTGTCTTCAAAACCTTCCAAATCTCTCCTGTCTAGATTTCTTATTTCTCACCAAGGATTAGACTATAACAAGTTAACAGCACTCTTACTCCAGCAACTTTATTTGTGAAGCCTTTTTATTTAATTCGACAGTCATTTTATAGCTTTGCTACTGAAAGTGCCTCATCTCTTTTCATTTCTACAGCAAAATAGAATCAAATATTCTTGGCCATTCTGACTCACACAGCTATTTCAAATTACAGACTGTGATTTTTAATTCTCTTGTATTGTCTCCTTCCTGTACTTGGCTCTCTTATGACTGTGAACATTCACTCAATTTTAGCTTCCCAGTTCTGACACCATTTTTCAATTAATGTGTTTACTGTCTATCACCATCTAAAGCGAATACAAGTTTCAGCAAAGATAACGATCAAATAACTACAGCAAGTCAGCCAGTACATCATGAACAATTGCATTTCTTCAAACAAGTATGGTTTCAAATACCTTACGTCTTTAACAGGACACTTATTACAACTATCTACTGTACCCAAAAAGAACTTTTGAGATTGATTGAAATATGAAACTTTGAACTGAGATACGTAAATTTGTGTTTACTGCTTAAACAGATGTGAGGGTCTGAATGGTCTCCTCCTATGCATATGTTCCAATTGTATATTTATGGAAATAACTTCCCAGGATCCCTGTATCTAAAAGAAATTCTGGAGATTGCTGGGGACTCGCTGAATGAGTGATTCATTTTGATGTGGATTCTGAATTCTCTCAGCATTGAAACAGGAAAGCAAAAATGATTTGCAGCTCAGTGGGAGGCCATCACATTTGTTTTGTTCCAGATTCCTGAGGATGAATTAATACCCCAAGTATGATGTGGCCATCCACTTAGAGCTTCATTTAGGATATTAACATTTAAATTCAATATAGAAAGTGGCATATAATGCCTTGATATTAACGTCTCCATGCTTTTTGTTGAAAATAATGAGACAGCTGCATGCAAGGTAATATGTATGCTTCTATTGTGAAAAGATCAAGATACTTTTGCAGGGAAAAAAATAACCAAAGAGCTCTTGCCAGCATGTTTTATAATGCCTCCCAGCACTATGGAGTCTGATCTGTTGTCAGCTTCCCTTCTCTAATATTTAGTTCATTTAAGTTTCACTAGAAAATTTCTTGGGCAGGTAACATTGGATTGTACTAGGGGTTTTGTCTTTTTTTTATTGAATGTGGGTGTCACTGGCAAGGCCAGCATTTGTCACCATTCCCCTGACCTGAGTGGTTTGCTAGGCCAATACAGATGGCAGTCAAAGGTCAATCACATTGCTGCTGGCCTGGAGTCACATGTAGGTCAGAGCAGGCAAGATTGGCAGATATTCTTCCTCAAAGAGCATTAGTGAATCAGATTTTTTTTGGTTAGATTAAACAATTATAGTTTCATGGTCAGTATTCTTGAAACTAGCCTTCAATTCTAGATTTCTTAAAAATTGAATTTAAATGTCACCAGATTCTGTGGTAGGATGCGAGCCCATGTCCCTGCAGCATTAACATGGGACATCAGGTTTACTAGTCTGGTAACAACACTGATGTGCTACCCTCTTCTCAAATCAGAGGGTCAGTTGAAGGTCGAAATCACTCAGCCTGCACTCATTCCGTATGCCTAGCATCCATAACCTTTAAGGCCAGCCTTAATATCAGAAGCATTTTACCCTTTTCAGTTGTGACCTTGAGAAAATTAGTCTCATCCTGTGTTTCCATTCTGTCCAAATATAAAGGGTAATAAAACAAAAGGATATTCTGCCATTGATATTTAGATTGAGACTGCATATTTCAAATAACAGCACATGCAGAACAGGACTGTATTTGTGGGCTTGTGAGAGAGGAATGAAACCTGACTGCATTATCTTAAAAGATCCCACAGCTGTAATCCAAATTCAAACAGGTTGATGTAAGCCTCGACCATCACAGCCAAAACAAAGAGCTGTCTTTCTATTCAGCTAAGACTGAATTTTTCACTTTTCACCATGTGGGCTAATAGGTTCACTCGCCCTATCTTGACCAAATTCATCACTTTAATTACTTCCCATACCCCATGACAACCCTGTGATCAGATTTCAACCTCCTTAACACACAACGTTCCCAGAATAACTCACCTCTCACAAGACACCCCAGGTTTTACCAGCAATCTGTGTGCCCACACCATCTATAAAAACCTGCTAAGGGCCTGAACAAGCACTGACAGTTTGGACCTAACCTGTACATTTCCCGACGTTTGTCCCAGACATGGGAGGTGGGGAGAATCAGAACCCTGTTTTGTGGTCAGCGTTTTCGGAGTCCTGCTGGATAGTGTGATACCAATGTAGGATTTTCCCTTCCCCATGACCATGGTTGGCACTCAGGTTAAAACAATCTCAGCCTGCTGGAGAAATGCCAAGTGATGTAGGAGGAAGGTCTATGACCTTCTCCACTTTGCCAGCATAAGAGCTACCATTTTCTGTCCATTATCTGTCACTCACTCTATCTCTACTACCGTCCCCAATCCAACCAAGATTCATGCTCTACCACTCTCACACCTCTGTCACTCACTCTAACCCACCCCAACCCCCAACACTGCTAATTCGGCATATCCTGTGTGCTACCTACTCACTCCCTGGGGACACCTTTGCATTTGCCCCAAAAGTTACAGCTGTGCCACCAAATTTCATGTCCCTAAATACCTGCCTCTCTCTCATTCGAAGAGAAAAATACTGCCTACGATAAGGCAGAAAAAGCCAAGATAGGCAGTAGGCTGCCCAACATTCAACTCTCCAGCCCTTACGAGGATGGAATCGTAACTCTCACCAACTTAAGCACGCCCTGGACTAGTATTGAAGGCTACCCTTGACTTACTGTGCCAAGACTCCATAAGCGAAGGCTGTCCCCATTGATGTCACTGAGACCTTCTGACAATCATAGATTTGTCCTCTGATAAACAGCAAAATGAGTCGGCAGTAGTATAAGCCTGATATTTCTGTTTGAGGGAATTAAGTGCAGAAAGGCTTGGCAGGGATACCATGAGTAACTAGGTAGGTTTGGAGTGAGTGAGTGCTGGAGAATGAGTGAAGCGCCCGGTGATAGAGCCTTGTCCACTCTGTGAACTGGGTGTGTGCCCCTGAGCACACAGTGTCCTTGCTGCAGGACTACACTGAGAGTGTCCCCCGCCATGTAGCTGGAGATGCAGCATTAAAGTGCAGAAGCGTAGAAGCGTCAAGTTGCGCCATGAGTGCTTTTTGATTGTGGCACATTTTGGATGCCAGTGTCTTTGGACGTGGGGTACGTGTTGCCAGTGTCTAGGGATTGTGCCCTGAGAGGTTGTTACCCATTGCTGAAATACGTGTAAATCATTACCAAGTCTATACAGATGATTTAGTGAATTTATGCTTATCCAGGTTTGGTATATGATTTTATTTTAATTTTCCTGATCTGCATGAAGTGAAACAAAAGCATTTTTTGAGAAATCTGTCCCAAATTTGGAAGAATTTGATTGAGGCCTTGAAAATAACTATTGGAAAAGTGCTTATCACATTACTGTGACAATTCTTCAACCTGCTATTTGAACACATGCTTTAACCAATGTATTCTATTTGGGTTATTGTCAGGAGGCACAGTGGCTCAGTGGACAGCTAGGGGCCTGGGTCCAATTCCACCCTTAGGTGATTGTGTGTGTGGAGTTTTTACATTTTCCCTGTGTCTGCATGTGATTTTTTTTGGGTCTTCTGGCTTTATCCCAGAGTCCAAACCAGTACAGGTTAAGTGGATCAACAATGCTAAACTGACCGTTTCGTCCAGGGATCTACTGGGTAGCTGGAGTAGTCATGGGAAATGAAGTGATAGGGCAGGGGGTGGATTTAGATGGGATGCTCTTTGGAGGTGCAATGTGGACTTGATGGGACAAATGGCCTGCTTCAACACTACAGGGACTCTATAGTTCGACTCAACTAGCAAAACAAAGATATCACACAAGTGACCAAACCAATTGTGTCCAGTAATTTGTGTCCAAAAGTCTAGGAAATAGTTCTCTAAACAGACACAAGCTGTCAGAAGGCTCATTTCTCCTCAATTTTGGCCGAAATGGCCCAAATACTTGCACTTTTTCGCACTGAGCCTCTTTTCCAGCGCAGTAGTTTTGCTCCTGAATGAATATCTACATTTTTAAATGCATGTACTTTTACTTACTATTGATAGTCAGAATGCAGCCCTATCTTACAGTATTGTAATTACAACTTTTCAGCAATGACTACACTGGTTCAAGATATAGGCCTATTCCCATCTTCTCAAGGCCAAATAGAGTTAGACAACAAATGGCTAACCTTCTCACTGATTCTCAAATCCTGAAAAAGCATTCTTTATTTTTGAATGGTTTTAAAAATCCAAAGCTTCTCATGACCTAAAGTTATTTGTGAAAAATTTGAAGCACCTTTTTTCATTTGGTTGACTCTTTGCAGCATAAAAGTTCATCAGGCAATGGAACAAATTAAAGTTGCAGAGTCATAGAACTATACAGCATGGAAACAGACTCCTCAGTGCAACTTATCCAGAAATCCTAAATTAATCTAGTCCTAATTGCTAGCATTTGGCCAATATCCCTCTCAACTCTTCCTACTCATATATCTATCCAAATGTTTTTTAAATGTTGTAACTGTATCACCCTCCGCCACTTCCTCTGGCAGCTCATTCCATACATCCACCACCCCTTCTAAATCTTTCCCTTCTCACCTTAAACCTGAGGCAACTAGTCTTGGATAACCTCAACCTGGGGAAAAGACCTTGACTATTCACCTGATCCATGAATTTTATTCTCATTACAAACATTGTGACATGAAATATGTGAACAACGATCCTCAGAGATATTTGCACAACAGCCTCTCCTCCCTAGTTGTTGGAGGCAAGTTATTGTACTTAGTATGTTGGCTGGTTTATCATCATCATTTGGTCTCTGCTGCTGCTGTAAATTACATTCATTTTACTTTGTGGCAATCATTAAACATATTGTTTCAAACATGACCTCAGAATGGTCCAGCTGAAAGTAAGTGAATTTTCAGATGTGTGAAAGAGTGTTCTACAGTTTTAAAAGAAAAAGCAAAGAAGAATTAAAACCATAGTCTGCAAATTTAATGTACTGAATGAGCCAGAATGGCTGAATTTTCCATTCATTGCTGCTGTGGAAATAAAAGGAAGTATATAACACAGATTTATTGTTTCTTCACTCACAGACAAACCATGAAATGGTTTCTAAATTGACCAAAAATATTGAAAATATAAGAATAGAAACCCCACTAACAATGCTTTGAAAACAGTGCTACAAATCATATTGCAGAAATTCTGAAGACTGTGAAGCCAGCTTTTATCCCTGTGTTATTGTTGCTCATGAATGTTACCTGTTCAATTTCAGAGCTAAAGAGGAAAAGGGAGACCATTGGTCAATACACAGCAGCACTGGCACATTCAGTGAATCCTGTGAACTTGGGCAACTGAAAGATAATTACAGATAGCAACGTCTTAGATATGAAGGATCCTCCCATGAGAGCATATCAACCAAGACAGGAGAAATGTATCTAGAGAAAGCTTCAAATATTTGCAGAAGCTATGAGGTTGTCAATCTTGTTATGATTCGATAATTCATCTGCTACTTCAGATTAATGGAAAAGCAGATGAGAAACTTTGCAATATGCTGAGGTATATCCAGGCTGAATCAAAAAATATATATTACAAAACAGGAAGAAATATTTGTAGAAGGCCAGCAGAATGATCAATGCCAGAGGACACAATGTAAAAATTTCACCACACAAATGAAGGTACACTAACGCAATTGAAATAGAAAGAATAGAATAGAAACAGAGGCAGCAGTAAAAATGTCTATAAGGATCTCAAAGAAATTGAACAAACATAGCACAGCTTGTACAAAGTGATGCCGGAGTGAAAAAGATACCTACTGAAGGCATGGAAAGTAGTCCAAGCCATTGAGTAATGTTATGCTGCACCAAAACTATTTTTCTAACAGGGAAAAAAACTGCTGAAGCTGGACAAATTAACAGACATGAGTAACAATTTTCTTTTCTTTATTGGCTTATTGGATGAAGGTGTCACTGGCTAGGCAGCATTTATTACCCAACACTAATTGCCCAGAGGGCAGTTAAGAGTCAACCACATTCCAACATGTGGAGACACATGTTGGCCAGACCAGGTAAGCAAGGCAGTTTCCTTCCTGAAAGAGCATTAGTGAACCAGATGGGTTTTTTCAACAATTGAAAATTGATTGACAGTCATCATTAGGCTCTTAATTCCGGATATTTATTGAATTCAAATTCGACCGCCTACTATGGCAGGATTCGAACCTGGGTCCCCAGATCGTTGATAATAAAATGTGAGGCTGGATGAACACAGCAGGCCAAGCAGCATCTCAGGAGCACAAAAGCTGACGTTTCGGGCCTAGACCCTTCATCAGAGATCCCCAGATCGTTGGCTGGGTCTCTAGATTAACAGTCCAGCGGTAATACCACAAGGCCATCACCTCCCCTAAATTAAGGTTAAATGATAGAAATCCAGATATCTCTTCAATCAACCAACCAAATATTTGCCAGAACTGAGCATTAGGGAACCAATCAGAGTACAATTGCTCAATACTCTCAACAAGAGGCAGCTCATGTGTCAACTTACTGAACAGTTTTCATTTCAATAGTATGTGGTGAACTTTACTGATCCGTTATTTTGTCACAAATATATATGTACAACTAGAAAAGCTGCTGTTTCATTGCAGGCATGATAAGAAAGATGCCATGTCACCAACTGCACAGAGTACAGAACAGCTATCCATCCCAGCAGTTCACCATTCTCTAACCAGTGAATATATAATCAACATCAATTATTATGCAACAGCATTTGCCATCAGAATAATACTATCCAGAGATGGAACATCACCCAGGAATGGCCAGATACCACATAGACAGTTAATAACAATCTGCTTGTAGCCTACTAGAAGGCATGCATGATTTAAAGGTTATAAAATCAGAAAGTGCTGGAAAAACACAGTAGGTCTGGCGGCATCTGCGGAGAGAAAACAGAATTAACATTCTGGGTCCAGTGACCCTTCTTTTGAACCCAGGTCATATATGGTGGTAACTGGTACTGGATAAGTTGACTAATTTGGAAGTACAAATGGCAGAGCACTTTTTTAAAATGATAATTTTACATAGTCTACTGGTGGTTTGCCATAGCCATTTGAGCTTTACCTCTGCCATAAGGTGTTCTTTCTTTATTTAGCTTTGTGGTAGCCATTAAACACATTACTTGAAACAGGAGCTTTGTGCATACTCCTCAGCACCATGTGAAAATCATGCTAAATAGAGGAATCCCTCCCAAAGTCAACAATATATTTTGCCAAAACTACCAACTGCACAGTTTTTGCTCTCTGGTACTTGGAATAGTGCCACAATGAAGGTTTCTAATAGCCTTTCCACATAACCACTACAAGATAAAATGATCAGAGTTTTGTTTATGGTGAGGGCCCATAGACCATTCATTACCTCCCATTTATTATTGCTGTATCTTTAAGTAGGAAGGGTATTTCCCAGAAGTGATAAGGGCAATCAGAAAGCACTTAAGAATAATTTGTATTACAATAACTCTCATCATTACATTATTCACATCTAATTTCCAGATCTGTCCAACAGATAATGGAAGACATCCAAACAGTGGTAGCAATTTTAAAGCAAACGAATTCTTTGCATTGCCATTAACATGAGTGAGAAAATATGCATCAAAGATTAATTAATCTATCAGAGGAAAATATGAATTCTTCATCCTATAAAGCACATTTCCTCATTATATTGATTAATTACTTGCAAGCACTTTAACCTAAGTCTTTCATTTTACAATTGTACATCAAACAATTTCTTTGCTTTGTAGGACAAGTGAATTGGAGGAGCTAATTTCTTCATTCAAAATTAGAAAGCCAATTTCTAATGAGGAAGACGAATGAATGTGTTATTTTAGAGTTGGATGTGAGCAGAATTAAGTGCTGGGCTTTGAAATGGTGTGTGCAAAAATATTGCACATCTTGACATGCTGAGCATATGCTGTTAACAGTAATAAGTTCAGCTCTGTGTGGGATGGAACAAGTACCATGGGGCTGAATTTTAAAGCCATTGTGGCTCTGCACAAAGATTTGCAGTTTTTACTGATATGTATCACAGTGTTCCTCTAGTTTTTTTTTTAATCACCCAGCCCCATAGGATTCTACAGGATTACTGACTCTAAGCGAATTGGTGTGAAACTATAATACGTGCAGTAGTCCCAGTGGTTATAATATGGGACTTGCAACATCAAACATTGTGACTGCAAATCCTAGTGAAGAAAGTGTCAAAATGAGTTTAATAATCTGGACATTTGAAGAGAAAAATAACTGTGAAATCCATTGAGTATTGTTTTGTCACAAGTAGTTCAATATGGTCAATGCTTAATAGCATGAATAATTTAGAATGAAAAATAAAGGCAGTCATTTTACAGCCTTTGTTTCGAGCTGTTCAAAGCTATAACCCAGGGAGCTGATTCATTTTTCTTGCACTAATGGTGACTCAGTGGTTAGCACTGCTGCCTCACAGCACCAGGAGCACAGGTTTGATGCCAGCTTCGAGTGACTGTCTGAGTGTTGTTTGCATGTTTCCTCCTTGTGTCTGCGAGGGTTCCCTCTGGGTGCTCTGGTTTTCTTCCAACATCCAAAGATGTGCAGGTTAGGTGGATTGTCCATGCTAAATTTCCCACAGTGTTCAGGGATGCATAGGCTGGGTGAATTAGCCATGGGGAATACAAGGTGATGGAGAGGGGTGTGTATCGGGGTGGGATGCTCTTCAGATGGCTTGCTTCCACACTGTAGGGGTTCTACTCTATTCATTCTCAATTAATTGGTATCATTGAGATGTGCTTGATCACCTCTCTACCAAAACCTCAGTTCAGGGCAGACCTTGCATTTTCATTGACATTACAATGTGATACAGAGGACGTTTCAAGGTGCTGTCTTTCAAAGGAGATGATGAACCAAAGGTCAGAATTCAGGTGTTTGCGGAACCCTGTCAGATGCTATTAAGGAGAAGACATCCTCCTGGCTTCCTGAATAGCATTTCTGCAAAAGATATTTATGGATTGTGGGACCACTTTGCAATTTGTAAGAATTCAGGGATGAAAGTGACTGCAGCATTTGCTGATAAAATTAATGAATACTCCTCATCAGTACGCAGCAACCCGAACTGAAAATGGGCGTGGAAAATTTTGAGCTGAGTCAGAAAATTAGAATTGTGTGTACACAATCGTTTGGTAATTCAGGGCTCAGAAAGGAGCCAAAGGCCACCACTTTCAAGCCTGAAACCAATGCTTCATCTTGGAAAGCCAAAGTACATCAAAATTCAAACAAGAGGTGAAGCAAGCAGTTGCATGCAATGGTGAAGTAGGTGGTGTAACTCTCTTACAGGAGATTGTCGTCAGTTCAGAAAGATGCTTTGCCTACCTCATAATTGAACATCACTGTGCATGAATTTCAGAGCTGGTACAATGCCAGCTGTATAAATCATATAACCCCATTGACTGATTGAACCAAGCATCACTCCTCCAGCTGTTTGTAGTAGGCAGAATACTGATCATACTCAGTTTGCTCTAGAAAAGTTAAAAATAGAATGCCTACTGTAAGATGTGACTCTGATTTACCAGCATTTGCTGAATGACCTTAACAGCATCAATAGCTAAATTCAGAACCAATTTAAGATAATTATTAAGAATGCTTTGAGGCTCATTTGTGCTTGCTGGACGTAACACATATTCATATACAAGCACCTATTTTTCAGCAAATGAAAGGAAAATGTTCAGCCCTTGCACATTTTTAAAAACAAAAATATCTGGAAGCACACACAGTCAATAATTTTTCATTGTTTTATCCATTGGCAATACTTTGGCTAATCAAAGTTAATTTTCCAAGCAATCAGCAGCTCTTTTCTTCTGAGCTGTAATTAGTTGTATCATTTGAAGTTTAACCTTCGAGCATTTGTCCTCATTAGAACAAGTTAAAGAAAAAGCTTTGGCAGCACATCTTCCTTTTTGCAAGAAACTTGAACACAAAGACATTTAACATGAAGAGAGTGCTGCGTCGTCAGAAGGACCACTTTTTGTGTGAGACACTGAACGAAGCTTATTCTGACCTATCAGATGGATATAAATGATCCCACAGCACTTGTTCAAAGAGAAGCAGACAAATTCACCAGTGTCATGGTCAATATACATCTCTCAACTGCCGTTACTAAATGAGAAGGTTATCTGGTTTCATATTTCAATGACTACATGTCAGATTCCTTCGGGAAGTTCTAAGCTCCTGAAAAAATGTTCATTAATATGAGTTGTATTCTTTCCTCCTGTGTGATGAGGTTGGGAACAGGGATAAGTGTCTACTGCTTGACAGTAATACCTGCAGCATGAGCAAAGAGAAAAACGGCCATGAAAATTTGAGGATGAAGCAACTGCCATAAGTCCTTGTTTTGTGTTTCTAAATACCCTCCAATTGGTTGAGAGTGAGTATCTTAGCTGTTTGGAGGGAGGCAGAACTGTAGTGGCAATACCACTGATCTTGTAACTGAGCATCTCAGACTAATGTACAGAGGATATGGGCTTCAATTCCCTCCATGGCTGATGGGAAAATTTGAAAGCAATAAGTTCTGGAAAAATAAAGTTTGTCTCATGGCAACTATTGCTTTCTGTCTTAAAAGCCCACCTGGTTCATAAATGCTCTTTAGGGAAGAAATCTGCCTTAATTCTATGGTGTGACCTACGTGTGACTCCAGACCCACAGTGATGTGGCTAACTCTTAACTGTCCTCTGAAAATGTCTATTGAGCCAGCCAGCTCAAGGACAATTAGCAATAGGCGATCAATGCTGGGCCAGCCAGCAATACCCACATTCCACGCGCACATTTTTTTTTAAAGTCAAGTTTTTTGCATTATTTATTATATATTTTTGAAATCCAGATCAAATACTTCAATGTGCATCTAAGTGGCCCACTAGATTTCCCTGTCTTGCTTGTCTATTTTTGCAGGTGATGACTGATACACTTTGATGAAACTTGTCCCCTCCCAGTTCTTTTCCCCGTTTGAGAGGGGTCTGGCTCTGAAATGACATCATTTCATTGCCCGACATCAAGCAAGGCAATTTGGTAGTAATTCATATGACTTTGGGAAATGTCAGAAATAATTTTTTGCCAATCTATCACAGAGTGAGGGGGGGAAGGAAATGAAATGCATTAAAGTGGTCTGCAAATTCCTGAGTGATAGACTTTGCATTTAATTGTTTGTTATTCACTGATCTCAGTCTGATCACTGATCACAATAGATGATTGTTCATCTGTTAGAAACATAGAATAGGAGAAGGCCATTCAGCCCTTTGAACCTGTTCTGCTTTTCAATTTGATTTTGGCCCATCTACAATTGAATTCTTTTAGCTGTCTTAGCTTCATGTCCCTAGAAGCCACAAAAGTGAAATCTATTGACTGCAGTCCTGAAAGCTCCAAATATCTCAACATCGACAGGATTTTCAGCAGAGAATACCAGGTTTCTCCTACCACTTTGTGTGATTTGTGATTTCCCTCTGAAACAGTATAACTGTGATGTCCTTGCATTGTTCACTTCCTTCTAAAAACAACTAATTTCTCTGATGAAGGGTCTAGGCCCGAAACGTCAGCTTTTGTGCTCCTGAGATGCTGCTTGGCCTGCTGTGTTCATCCAGCTTCACACTTTATTATCTTAATTTCTCTGTAGTTTGATTTTCAAATTTTGTTTTTATCAGATCAAGCTTCACCCCTCAGTTGACAACTCTGCTTTTGCTCAAGGGTGTGCTTGAAAACCTTCAAGTACATGCTTATGGATATGGGCTGCCACAACCCCACAGGCACTGTATTCCTCCTGGCATGCACTGTGCAAACCTTAATGATGTTTCAGAGGGAGTCTACCGAGAGTTCCATTTGGCTAAAGCACCAATTTCTTCATTTAATGATGTAAACTCTGAATCCAAACATTAGGAACTAAAAGGTATGAATATGATCAGGCATGAGACATGAAGAACTAATTGGGAAGAATTTTTCCAAATAACTTCATTGAGAAGTGAAGATGCACTCTCCTTGTGGGAGCTGGGTCACTACTAGAGAGGACTGGCTACCTCTTCTGGTCATTCATTTTCAGGTGGTTTGCCAGAGGAGATGTGCAAATCACAACAAAAAGTCAAAATTCAATGCTGACTGGGTACATGACAAGGAAGTTGTTCTTTGTTTACATGACATCAAATCACAACTCCAAAGAACTATAGATATGTTTTAACATTTAATTCCATGAACAGTTTATATTTGAAAAGACGACGGGCACAGACAAAAATAACTGGGGGATTTAGATTCATTTTCTCTTTAACAGAGTTCTATGGGAGACCTATGGAATGTTACACCCGTAGAGTGTCAGGGAAACTCCATACTGAGTGAGAGAGATGTAATCAGGAGATAATGAAAGGGTCGACTGTCTTGCTCCTGCTCAACTGAAATCAACCTCTTGTAGACATTTTTTGCCTTTTGCTCTTCAAGAAATATACAAAAGAAAGGTTAAAACCGTTTGCATGTGTTTGTGTTAGTAGAAGAAGTTGAGCTAGTGGAATAAAGTGTACTAATTAGTTTAATCGCTGGTGTGCTGTGTGGTGCACAGTTAGGTAAACATCTAATAGTCATCCCTGCATTGCAGGGAAAAGGATTTCAAATAACTCATCATCATACGAAGTCAAATCCCACTGCTGCCTTATGCGTTGTTAGCATGTCACGTTGAGGTTTGTGTGAGTGAGTTCTGTTCTGGCACGGTGGCTCAGTGGTTAACACTGCTGCCTCACAGCGCTAGGGATCTGGGTTCGATGTCAGCTTAGGGCAGCTGCCTGTGTGGAGTTCAGACGTTCTCCTCGTGGCTTCATGGGTTTCTTCCGGGTGGTCTGGTTTCCTCCCACAGTCCAAAGATGTGCCGGTTAGGTGGATTGACCATGCTACATTGTCCACAGTATCCAGGAATGTGCAGACTAGGTGGTTTGGTCATGGGAAATGCTGGGTGACAGGGAAATGGCAGAAGGGGCGGGCCTGGGTGGGATGCTCTTCAGAGGGTCAGTGCAGACTCAATGGGCTGAATGGCCCCTTTCTCCGCTGCAGGGATGCTATCATTCAATGAACTCCACAGAGCCCAGTATCCTATCACCTGATAAGAGCAAATGATACATGGAGGTAGAGTCCAAAGAGAGAGAAGATGGCTGGCTAGGAGGGTGAATAGCTGTTAATGGAGACTGTTTGTGACTAACAATAGGTAGTGTTCAATGGCAGACCATGTGATAACAAGACCTAGTGTGTGGGGTTGGGAGCTAGGGTATGGTAGAGTTCAGGCCCTAAAATTATTGAACTTGACATTGAGTCTGAAGGGCTGCAGTGTTCCCAAATAGAAAATGAGGTGTTGCTATCACAGCTTGTGCGAAGCTTCACCGAAACACTGCAGCTAGACTATGGCAGAGATGTTGGCCAGGGAATGGGATAGTGTGTTAAAGTGGAAGGCAACTGGGGCTCAGGGTCTTATTTGTGGGCAGAACATAGATGTTCTGTGAAACAGTCACTCAGTCTATACTTTGTTTCTCCAATGTAGAAGAGACCACATTTTTGTGAGCAGCGAATGCAGTGGACTAGATTGTGGGAAGTGCAGGTGGAGCATTGCTTCAGCTGGAAGGTATGTTTGGGCCCTTGGATAGTGGGGTGTGAGGAGGTAAATGAGCAGGTGTTGCCCCTTTTGTGCTTGCAGGGGAGCATGCCATGGGGCTATGGGGTGCTGTTGGGAGTTAACATCAGTATCGAAGGTGGTGATATCTGCCAATGTATTGATCTGAGATTCCAAGGATCCAGGACAGGTTCTGGAACAGTTGGGAAGGCATCGAGGAGTCAGGCACATTTTGCTCCCACCCCATTTGCACGTTTGCTGCTTTCATATGGTTCACATGTTTGTTCAGGACTGGTGCACCTACCCAAACTTTATCCGTCACCGGATCTGAACTCATATTGAACGTGCTTCTTACCCATTCTTACACATCAAACAGCATCTCTGGAATTAAGCTATGTCTCTCACTTAAGCAGAGTATTGGGTAGGGCATTGGCATTGCTGATGCCATTTCCTTTCTCACCCCCGCCTCAGGATCTGGCACGATCTGATTTCATCCAGTGCAGAGTCTTCACCCCATGAGTAACTCTGCTGGAACTGTTTCCATAATTGCATGAGGATGTGTTGTATAATCAAATAGGAACCGGGACAATCTGGTATCTAGTAAACAAAAACAGAAGCTGCTGGAAAAATGTCAGCAAGTCTGGCAGCCTCTGTAAAGAAAAAAATCAGAGTTAACAATTCAGGTCTGATGACCCTTCCTCAGAACCTTTCGGTTTTTATTTGGTATCTAGTGAAGCCGTAGGCTGTTTCTTTATGCCTGCCTTCAAAGTTTGGACTGCTCTTTCTGCCAGACCACTGAGCAATGGAGTTGCCCTTATATGATGAATACCTTTTGACTTTAGCAAAAGCTCAAATTCCCTGCTGGTAAACGATGGCCTGTCCTGAGACTGACGTTTCCAGGAGTCCGCATACTGCAAAAGATGCACAATGTTTTTCTGTCATTGTCCCTGTGTTTGACGAATGAACTGTGTGCACATCCAACCACTTTATATGGGCGCTCATAATGACTAAGAACAATTGAACCCATGAAATGACTGACATTGTCAACTTGTAGCTGAGTCCAGGGTTTACCCAAACATTCCCATGAATGTGAGGGTGCTGCCAGCAGTAATATTTATCCCTGTTGGCACTCTGCCTCACTCATGTGGCTATGTCTGCATCCAATCCTGGCTGTCAGAGGTAGCTTCTCACCAACATCTTCATTTCAGACACCCTTTGGCTGACCTTGGTGAAGTTCAGTCAGTATAAGTTGGCAACCTTTGCTCAGGACAATCACTCTTGCTCCCCATAATAATCTGTCATCCTCCACTGTCATCTAGTCTCTCTCAGCCCAATGATGTCTCAATTCTGATTGTGACGGCCCTTCGCCACCAGCTGTTTCAGTTTAGCTGGGACCAGATCTTTCAGCGTCCAAAGTCTGATATTGTCAGCTGTAATTGGAAGCATGTCCAGAAAATTTAAAACTTTTACAGTCTCTTCCTATGGCTTTACCACTGGTGGTGTATCTGCCAGTGGGAGACGGCTCAATGCATCTACATTTAGTATTTGTCCTCCCGGATGGCGTTCCAACTTGTAATTGCACACATTTCATATTAAAGACCATCACTGAATTTGACGTGAAGCTATGGGTGATACAGCTTGTCCTCTTTAAGTAAACCTATCAGGTGCTTATGGTCTGTTATTATTGCAAATTTATATCCGTAAATATATTGGTGAAACTTTTTGACTCCAAATATGACCCAAACTTTTTTTGTCTATCTGGGCATATCTACACGCTGCCTTAGCCAAAGTCCCAGATGAATTTGCTATTGGATTTTCCTTTCCATTAGGGCACCTATGAGCTAACACCACCACATTGCCAAAGGGGAAGGTATTGCATGTCAATACCATATCTTGCTTGGGATCATAGTGTGCCAATATCTTTGAGGATGATAGTTGTTTCTTCACTTTGCTACAGGACCATTTCCAACGCTGACACTTTTTAAAGAGTTGGTGCAAAGGTGCCAGAATGGCGGCCAGGTCATGTATGAATATTCTGCAATAATTCACCAGCCCAAGGAAAGACCTAAGCTTTGGTTCAGATGTGGGAACCAGGGCACCTTTCATCACCCTCACTTTATCTTCTGGTCATTGTAACCCTGTCTTGTTGTCTCTGTAGCCCAAGTAGGTCACTTGGGTTGCTGGAACACACATTCTACCCTTTTTAGGCGTATGCCCACTTGGGAGAAATTCCTAAGGACTGTGTCCAAGTTCTCTACGAGCTTTGTGTTGGTCCTCCCTGTTATTAGCATGTCATCCAGATAATGGCAGCCTGGGATAGACCTTATAAAGTGTTCTCCATCATCTGCTGAAAAATTGCACAGGTTTACAGTATCCCAAATGGCAATCTCGTGTATTGGTACAAACCCTTATGGGTGTTAATTGTAGCATATTTATGGGAATCCTCATCTAACCACAATTGTAAGTACGCATGGGTCATGTCCAGCTTCATGAAAGATGGCCCCTCCACTAGATTTATAAATCCTCAACACAAGGGATTAGATATTTCTCCAGCTGTGATAAACGGTTTACCGTTTGTTTAAAATCCCCACGAAAGCGAGCCTGTCGGGCTTCACAATTGGTATGACCATTCTGCAAACTGAACTGGTTTGATGATTTCTTTACTTTCCAGCCATCTGATTTCTGCCTCTACATTTATCTGTAAGGCAAATGACATGGGACAGGGGCAAAAACAAAGTTGCTGGAAAAGCTCAGCAGGTCTGGCAGCATCTGTGAAGGAAAAAACAGAGTTAAAGTTTCACGTCCGGGGATCCTTCCTCAGAATTTGGATTTGGTGCTCGGCAATAAGCCAGGACAAGTGTCCGATGTTATGGTGGGAGAACACTTTGGCTACAGTGACCACAACAGCCTCACATTTACCATAGCCATGGAAAGGGAAAGGAGCAGTTACCAGGGGAAGATATTTAACTGGGAAAAGGAAACTATGATGCTATCAGACAGGAGTTGGGAACTACAGACTGGGAGCAATTGTTCCACAGAAAGGGCACAGCAGACGTGTGGAGGCTGTTTAAGGAGCAGTTGTTGCGAGTGATGTATAAATTTGTTCCTCTGAGACAGGTAAGAAGGGATAAGATTAAGGAGCCTTAGATGATGGGTACAGAGGTGCTTCTTGTCAAAAAGAAAAAGGCAGTGTATGTAAGGTGAAGGAAGCAAGGGTCGAGCACAGATTTAGAGGATTACAGACTTGCTCGGAAGGAGCTCAAAAGTGGACTGAGGAGGGCCAGGAGAGGGCACAAAAAAGGCTTGACAGGAAGGATTAGAGAGAACCCGAAGGCATTTTACTCATACATGAGGAATAAGAGAATGATCAGGGAGAAGGTAGGGCTGATCAGGGATAGCGTAGGGAACTTGTGCGTGGAGTCTGAGCAGATAGGGGCAGACCTAAATGAGTTTTTTGCTTCAGTTTTCACTAAGGAAAGGGACCTTGTTGTGAATGGGAACTTTGAGGAGCAGGAAAACAGGCTTGAACAGATCATGATTGAGGAAGTTGATGTGCTGGAAATTTTGGCAAACATTAAGATTGATAAGTCCCCAGGGCCAGACCAGATTTATCCTAGTTCGCTCTTGGAAGCGAGAAAGGAGGTTGTTAAGCCGCTGGCTTCCTTTGACTGAGCCGCTGGATCTTTGCTTCCTCACTCTCCACAGGAGTCGTACCGGAAGATTGGAGGGAGGCAAATGTTGTTCCTCTTTTCAAGAAAGGGAATAGAGAAAACCCTGGAAATTATAGACCAGTCAGTATTACGTCTGTGGTCAGCAAGGTTTTGGAAAGAATTCTGAGGGATAGGATTTATGACTATTTGGAAAAGTATAGCATGATTAAAGGGAGTCAGCATGGCTTTGTGAGGGGAAGGTCATGCCTTACAAATTTTATTGAGTTCTTTGAGGAAGTCACGAGACAGGTTGATGAGGGTCGAGCAGTGGATGTGGTGTACATGGACTTCAGCAAGGCATTTGATAAGGTTCCCCACAGCAGGCTCATTCATAAAGTCAGGAGGTATGGGATACAGGGTGATTTGGCTGTCTGGATTCAGAATTGGTTGGCTGAGAGGAGGCAGAGAGTGGTTGCAGATGGTAAGTATTCTGCCTGGAGGTCAGTGCTGAGTGGTGTCCCACAGGGCTCTGTTTTTGGGCCTCTGCTCTTTGTAGTTTTTATAAATGACTTGGATGAAGAGGTTGAGGGGTGGGTTAGTATGTTTGCTGATGACACAAAGGTTGGAGGTGCCATTGATAGTATTGGGGACATTTGCAGGCTTCAGCGAGACATTGACAGAATGTGGAGCTGGGCTGAGAAATGGCAGACGGAGTTCAACCTGGATAAATGCGAAGTGATGCATTTTGGAAGGTCGAACTTAAATGCTGAATATAGGATTAAAGGCAGGATTCTCGGCAGTGTGGAGGAACAGCGGGATTTTGGTGTTCAAGTGCATAGCTGCCTCAAAGTTGCCACCCAGGTGGATAAGGTTGTTAAGAAAGCATATGGTGTTTTGGCTTTCATTAACAGGGGGATCGAGTTTAAGAGCTGCGAGGTTATGCTGCAGCTCTACAAAATCCTGGTGAGACCACACTTGGAATATTGTGTCCAGTTCTGGTCGCCCTATTATAGGAAAGATGTGGAGGCGTTGGAGAGGGTGAGGGTGCAAAGGAGGTTTACCAGGATGCTGCCTGGACTGGAGGGCTTGTCTTACGAGGAGAGGTTGACTGAGCTCGGACTTTTCTCTCTGGAGAGAAGGAGAAAGAGAGGTGACCTGATCGAGGTGTAGAAGGTAATGAGGGGCATGGATAGAGTCAATAGCCAGAGACTTTTCCCCAGGGCAGGATTGACTGCCACGAGGGGTCATAGTTTTAAGGTGTTAGGAGGAAGGTATAGAGGAGACGTCAGAGGGAGGTTCTTTACCCAGAGTGTTGTGAGCGCATGGAATAGTTTACCTGTGGTAGTCGTGGAAGTGGAGTCATTAGTGATATTTAAGCGACTGCTGGACATGCACATGGACAGCAGTGAATTGAGGGAAATGTAGGTTAGGTTATTTTATGTTTAGATTAGGATTATTCCATGGCACATCGTGGGCCGAAGGGCCTGTACTGTGCTGAACGTTTCTATGTTCTATGTTCTAGAAGTATGGGGCAGGCCTTGTGGAATCATGCAATTGTTCCCTGGTCAACATGCAAGGTGGCCTTGGCTCCTTCAATTGTCGCTAGGCCTTTCTAAAAGGCCTCTGGGTATTTACTTCGGACTTCAGTCAGGCAGCCATTTTGTAATCAAAGATGTTGGCAAGTTTAGGTGAATCTTTCTCAAGCAATTTCACTCCCTCTATCTGGGTCCTGAGCCTTTTACTACAATCAGTGGTAACTGAACTATCTGCTTCTCATAAGAGACCGGAATCAAAATGTGTAAAGTTTCCCCTGTATAAGTTCTCAGTCTGTTTGAGGTCTCATGGAGACTTAAGGGTTGAGGTCCAGAACAAATTTGTTCAAGACTGGTTCTAGACTGTTCATGACGGCTGTGCTAGTATGTACCTCCATTAGAAGTGGGTGATCGTTCAACCAGACATTTAATTTGATTGATTCAGATTTGGATGTTGCTAAGCAATTTAACTGCTTGAAACCAGATGTAAGTGGACTTTCGAGGGTGTGCACCCTCCTAGATACCAGCCTAAGAGTTCTCTTACTCAATTGATGTCCAGTAGGATTCTTTTGCTAACTTGAGTACAAACCCTGTATCAGCTGCAATTGCATCCTACATCGGCATCCTGATGAATACAGTAACTGCTTCTCTGAGGCTTGGGCTTTGTTTTGAGATTTTTCTGTGGGTGACCCAGAGTCTGTCTGTTTAGAATATGTCCTAAAAGGTTATGCAATTGCCTGCAATCAAGTAGTGTTCCCCAAGGTCTGTTGGACTGGTTCTGGTGTCCACTTCCAAGGGAATATCTTGCAGCTCATATGCTCCACTTGCTGTATTATTCAATGTCAGAAATCACACAACACCAAATTATAGTCCAACGGGTTTATTTGAAAGCACAAGCTTTCATAGTTCCTTCATTAGGCTTTCAAATAAACCTTTGGACTATACCCTGGTGTCATTTCTGACCTTGCCTACTCCAGTCCAACACTGGCACCTCCACATCATTACATTTTCCATTGATAAGGCCAGTTGTAGTACCTGTTTGAAGTCCTGTTGGGCTTCAGAAAATAGCTACATTTGCATGGTTACATCATTAATCCCACTCTTGTCACCACTGAAATAACTCCACAGAGGCTGGTATCCTGTCACAAGGTCACGCTTTATTTATATGTTGGTCTTTGACACTGATCCAGCTCCCACAGATCTAGCTCTCAGGATGAACATGATGCCATACACTCTTGCTCTTATCTGTTAGCTAAGGCTCCCTGATTGGACCAGATTATCAGCCCCAGTCAGGGAACTCATATTCTATGGGTCCACTTGTCTGATCTCATTACAGTCACTACAGGAATGTTTTCCTGAATGCTTGAAATCAACTAGTTAGCAAGCCAGCTAAAAGGGAGTAGGGTAAGAAAGTCTCTTTTATCCTGAAACCACCAAAAAAACCACTGTCAAAAGGAAACGGGATAAAAAAAGATTTCATCTAACCAGCAAAAGCCAAGAACCCCCAAAAAAATTATTCGCAAATAACCCGGAGAGATGGACCCAAATATGTTTTTACTTTTTATGAACTTGCTTCTTGTTCCTAATCTATCTGTGTTTGTGTTGCATTATTGATTAATTTCACATTCAATGAACAATAAACTCACTCTTCTGCTAACTCAAGAAAATAAATTGGCAACTTTTTGAAACATAAAATCCTTGGTCTGGGAGAGAAAAGAAAAACATCCACAAGGAAGGGATTATTTGTAAATTAACATCATTGTGACTAACCACAGAGGCTGGTGAATAATCCAGTTCATGCCTTCTCACCCAAAAGTTTAACAACTTGGAATATCCATCTGGAATGACTGTGGCTTCAGCAATATTGGTTAGAGTCTCATTGTGTCAATAGGTGCATGCAAATCAGGGGAGTGAGGCAACTCTTAGTGCCACTGAAACATGGATTTGGATCTTGCCAGTTAAATAATTGGTTGTGTTATATAGATTTGAACCCATAGCTTGAAATAGATGGGCAATATATAAAACATTTATTCAGTCACCCCTCACCATTCCATCCCATTACACTTTGCTGGCTCCAGGCTTGTAAAATATTATGCAAGTTGGCTGCTATTGTGACATATCCAGTGGCTAGATTTGCAAACTCCAGTTGCATATGTTCCTGCGTTTTTCATCACGTGATCCTAATATCCCTACAAATTGTCCACTGCCACTTGGCAGCACCATACCTCACTTTGAAATTATGTCCAAAATCAATTGAATGGAAAATGGGCTCATTATTTGATTGGTGATTCAGGGTCTACCAGCCGTGTTTTTTTTAATAGCTCATGACTTGAATGGTTTTTGCTGTGGTGTTGGAGATTAATGTTTAATCCTTCGAAAGCATTGGAAATGTGTGAGACAGCATCGTGAGCGAGATTGTTGTGAAGAGAATAAATTGTCTTTGTGGATCAAGATCACTTGACACCTTGACCCCAACCAAATCATTTTGAAAGAAATTGTTTGAGTGCTTTTTGTTTTATTTTCTACCTTCTTAGGAGAATGCATTTTCATCATGTTTCAATTAGCCTGATATATCACGCCTACATTTGCGTAGCAAGTCTCCTGATTGATGGATTGAAGGTTTGCTGGTCTGCCCAGAGGAGGTCCTGCAAAATATGACAGTGATGGGAATCCCAGATGGGCTGTGTGGTGTTTCCAAGTCAA